>NC_067163.1:45400400-46000400 GCF_903995435.1 Acomys russatus | reverse complement strand
TTGTCCACCATATTTTAATTACATTAGTTATTTGCAACACTATGCAAACCTCAGAACAGGATTATACGTGTTTCAAAAAATATGGCTGGGATTCGTAATGATTTTGTAAATGAGAAATTAGATAAACACTGATATCTTTACTGTTCTGATTTTCTAATTAAGGAGTTTATGATTTTGTTCCTCTCATTAGTAAAGTATTTGTTATTCATATATTAAAATATTTAATATATTAACCTAACACATACTTACAGACATGCTTAATTTTCCCAGTGTTTGAAGAAATGGTGTGTGACAATAAATAATTTTAATTTATGTCTTCATTAATATCATAAAGAGTTTTTATTGCTATGTATGTTGGCATTTTGTCAGTATTCCAGTTAAGGTTGTGTTTTTCATCTAATGTCAGTTCCTTTGGATGTTTTACATAGAAAATCATCTTTTATATAAATAAATAAAATGTCTCATTCTTTTCAAATGTATGCTTTTATTTATTTGCCTTATTAACATGGCAACTACAAATTCATCGAAGTCACCTGGGCAGGCATCCATTCCTCTTCCTCCCTGGGAGGTATTAGTCTTTCGAGTTTATTTGGTTGGCTACACATTTTCTGTCCATCTGTGATAACACACAATATTAGTGTATGTGTGACATTTTTACTAGGATCAGAATTACACAATTTGTATCCAAAGGCAGCATAGGTCCTTTGTGCATGAGCCACACCTTCTAGATAAAGTGCCATTAACAGCTCTTATTAAAAACAAAAACATCTCTTCCCAGCGATTGCAAACCATGACAGCAAGCCACAGCATGACACAAGGAGAGATTAGTGGATCTCATGGAATCAGAACAATGGCTACATCTATGCTACAACTTATGCGTCTATGGCTCAAGAAACGTCACAGAAAAGGCAGAGAAAGATTGTCAGACCCAAAGTACCAAGAACTCTGCAGTGAAACTGTCTTTCCTAGAAATGGCTACATGCACAAGACACAAACAATCCCAGTCTCAATAGAAATATGAACATAGAAGGGGAAATTTTCATGGTGAGCCCATCCTTAGACAAAAATATTAGGCAACCAGTGTTTGCTGGGAGAAAGAGAATTAGCCTCTCCCTGGGATGAGCCCTCCTATTGGTTGTCTTGAACAGAGTGGTCCGACCAGAAACGATAAACACAAGACAACACAAATGAAATTAGCAGCTTCCTTTTCTGTATTTGTGAATGCATAAACACTCCTATGTGCATGTGTTCATATGACAATACCTATCCCTTGAGAGTGGATTTTGAGAAGGACTGGAGGATTGAAAGAAAGAGAGAAACTGATGTATTTCTACTAAAAAATTTAAAAGATCCTAAAATAAATAACATTAAGATAGATTATAATTGATGAAAATACCAGTAAGTAGTTTGAAGGAAAATGTTATTTCTCTAAATTTTTAGTGATATGACCATTCTTATCATTATAAACTTTTATTTTATTTTTACAACATGGCAATATAGTTAATGCATTTTTGACCTTTTGTCTTGCCTAAAACTATGCATTTTTTCTAAATCTCACAATTATGCTTAACTATTCTTGACAGAAATGTTATCATCAACCTGCCATTTATCAACAAAATTATTTTAATTGATACTAGCATTTTACATTAAACAGCTCTACAGTAGGAACCGTAAGGACTTTGGATATTTCTCTTTGCTGTGATAAGATATCTGGAAAAAAACAACTTAGGGAGGCAATTTTGGTTCACAGTTCCAGTTCCAGAGGAATGACTTGGCAACAAGCAGAAGCAGGAGGGCTAATGGCTGTGTGGCTGTTTGTCCTCAAGATGTACAGAATGAAGTGAAAATGGGACTCGGTGATGAAGTTTTAGTGCCCACCACCAGCAGTGATCCACTCCAATGCTGGCCTCACTTTCTAAAGTGCTACATCCTAGGGATTTGGTGTTCAAACTCATCATCCCATGAGGAACAGTTTTCATCCAAACCAAAAAGTAGTCAGCTCAGGAGAACCTAAAATTGGTAGTGCATTATTTTGACATAATCAGTATTTGTAAAATAAAATGTTCGGGTCTAGTGTAATTCCCTCCCTCTGGTAGATTGGACAACCCATCATCGTAGGAGACCAAAAGTTGGCAAGACTGCCACTTGGTGTTTACTGATGTCTGGATTTGAAGGACAGAAGTGATATCTGAAATAAATAGATCATAAGAGGTTTAATGTCCCTATATCTAAATACTTATAGTGATTAAGAGACAAGCCAGGGAAGCTGGGGATGCCTGTGTAGCTCAGGGTCCAGATGTTCCTAGATCTGAGGGCAGAAGTAAGGTAGCCTTATGTGGAAAACTGAGTTGGTGAGGGAAATGGATGATTGCCTTAAGACGATTTTATAATTATCTGTGATTTTTTTTGATAAAATGACTATTTCAAAGTTTTTATTTTTGCTATTTTATAATTTAAGTTATGTTTCATTTATAGCAGTTAGATAAGCCTGGAAAGTCAGGAGAATCACAGCTTTCCAAGTTAGTAACTGGCAAACTGAGGTTCATGGATAATATCAAGCAAACATATTTAATGTTAAATGCTTACTATCTATTGAACATATTAGAAATAGGAATTACTTATTTTATTTATTTTTTAAAATTTATTTTATTAATTTATTCATATTACATCTCAATGGTTATCCCCTCCCTTGTATTCTCCCATTCCTCCCTCCCTCCCATTTTCCCCTTACTCCCTTCCCCTATGACTGTGACTGAGGGAGACTTCCTCCCCCTGTATATGCTCATAGGGTATCAAGTCTCTTCTTGGTAGCCTGCTATCCTTCCTCTGAGTGCCCCCAGGTCTCCCCATTCAGGGGACGTGGTCAAATTGAACGCACCCGACCTCGTCTCATCTCAGAAGCTAAGCAGGGTTGGGCCTGGTTAGTACTTGGATGGGAATTACTTATATTAAAAGTGAGTAAAATGCCTCTGCCTCTTGCAGCTGGATACGTATTTTCTTAAAAGTCAAGATAGAGAGAAGCATGGGAGAATAGGGAAATAGAAAGATGCAGAGGTTCCTAGGAACCTATAAGAATAACATTATGATAGGCAGATCTGGGCCCAGGTGTCCAGCACAAACTATGGCACCAGCCAAGGACAATAAGTGCAGTAAACTTTGAACCCCTACCCAGATCTAGCCAATGGATAGGACTCTCTTCACAGTTGAGTGGAGAGTAGGGTCTGACTTTCACACGAACACTGGTGCCCCATATTTGATCATGTCCCCTGGATGGGGAGGCCTGGTGGCACTCAGAGGAAGGATAGCAGGCTACCAAGAAGAGACTTGATACCCTATGAGCATATACAGGGGGAGGAGGTCCCCCTCAGTCACAGTCATAGGAGAAGGGAGTAAGGGGAAAAATGGGAGGGAGGGAGGAATGGGAGAATACAAGGGATGGGATAACAATTGAGATGTAATATGAATAAATTGATAAAATATATTTTAAAAAGTCAAGATAGAAAAAAGGGCGCAATTTTGGAAATTAACTTCTAAAACAGTGATTACATTATAGTAGCTAAGTTTTCCAAGAATGACCTTGTTCAAGAAATAGTCTTTTATTATCATGATTGCACAGCAGCAATATTTTGTAAATTTTAATCGCTTGGTAAAAAGCCTCTTACTATAAATGATTTCATATGTAGTACTTCATATTATGAACCCTAACTATGTTTTAAATTTCTTATCTGCTTATATAGAATATTTCAAATGTTTCCTATAGATTTTTATAGCTTTATGCTCTAGTAGTAGGTTAGATATTAGTGACATAAAAGCTACAAATATAAAATTACCTATATTTATAAAAAAAATATAGTTTCCACCTTTAAGAGACACCCCAATTTCCTCCTCTGGGAAGACTAAATTCAGTGACCATCTTGCATTCTTCTTCTCTCTTGTTTTAGAGAACATTTCTATCAATGTAGTTTGAATATTATACAATTCTCATTTGAAAGTTATTTGAAGTACTAAACAAAATGTGATGTTTTGAATAATTGGAGCTAGCTGAGAAAATTATAGATTTTTCCTAAAATATTTAAATGCTTGTAATCCTTTAACAATCTATATAGGCATTGGGGTTATATTTATATTCCTTTCAAATAAGGTATAATAGGCATAGTTTCTGATATTTAAGTGAAAAGCATGCTATTCTACATGTTATTTACACCATGTCAAACGCCTACAATGGAAGTGAAATGTAAAATGATTCCGTGAAAAGTTATAAGCTTTTATATTCTTCCTCCGATTTTTCTTTCAACTTTCTCTTTTCTTTCTCTCTTAACTCTTCTCCCACATGTCACTTCTCATTTTCCCATTGTATCACAAAATACAGACCACAGATATTAAAAACAGGCCTTGCTAACCAATGACTGGTCCAGCTTGACACCCATGCAACAAGAGGGAGCCTACTTCTCCCACTGCCTGGAGGGCCAGAAATCAGATGCTATTTGGCCCAGGGACCTAGCGTAGAACCAAATACAACTGTCAAAAAATAGTCAATAAAATGATATTAATGGTATTCTGTTATACTCATAGATTGATGCCTAACTCAATTGTCATCAAAGAGTCTTCATCCAGAAACTAATGGAAACACTTGCAGAGATCCACAGCCAAACATTAAGTGGAATTCAAGAACACTGCTGAAGAGGGGGAGGAAAGATAGAGGGAGTGAAAAGACCCAGAATACCACAAGAAAACCTACAGAATCAACAAACCTGGACTCATAGGAACTGAGTGATTATGGAATCTACCATTAAGAAGTCTGTATAGGCCTAAACTATGATTATTTAGGCTGGTGGATTTATTTTGGGGGTCTCCTGACAGAGGGAGCAAGGGCTACTTCTGATGCTTTTGCCTGCTATTGGAATCCTTCTTCTTCTAAGTGGGTTACTTTGTGCAGACATAATATGAGGGAGGGGTGGAAAATCTTATTGATATGTCAAGTTTGATTGATATCTTTGGGAAGTCTGCCCTCTCTGACGGGAAGTGGAGGGGGATTGGATATGAGGGGGAGGGGAGCAGGCTGGGGGAGGATAGAAGATGTGGGTGAGAATAAATTAATAAAGCAAACATACTAACTAATAAATGAGGACTAAATGTACAGTATTTGTCTTTCTAGAGTAAAAATAAGGACATTGAGATATTGGTTGCTCAGTACCTACTTCTTCGCTTACTTTCAGTATTAATCTATCTACAAATATTATTTTATAAAGTTATCATCTGTAGCCACTCTTTTATTCCTTCACAAAATCACCACATTAGAAACTGTCCTTTCTATCTGAATTAATTTGGTGACATTTTGTTAATTATGTAGGAAACAAAACTTTTATGCATTTCTCTTTGAAAGGCTATGATAATTTATTGGCAAAGGAAAAGATAATGTTTATCTTATGAAGACACATTGCACATGTAAGAAATATTTTCTCATTATTATAGAAATACATTTCCTTTGTCTCAGATTATAAAGCGTTATTATTTTGATTTTATTTTGAATTGTTAGACTTCAGTCTTAAACTTAGTTTTCAGAAAAACATATAAAATACTCATATAATTATATATGTATATACAATTTTCAATTCTTTATTATTCTCACATACATCTTAATTTTGCTTTTTCCATTTTCATGTTGGTGTAGTATGTATGTATGTGTGTATATTTTGGATGTGTATTGGCATAGATATGTGTGTGCACGTGCACATGTGTGCACATGTATGGGGAGGTTTGAGGTTGGTGTCAGAAATCATCCTCAGTCACTCTCACAATTATTCATCAAGGTGGAGTGTTTCAATCAACCTCCCTTACTAGCCTGGCAAGTACTTTCTAATCGGCTTGCTATGGGAGTCCTTTGTCTCTGCCTTCCATGTTGGGATTCCAAATGAGGAGCAAACCAACCCCACATTTCCATGAATTCTATTGATAGGAAACCTGTTTCTTATACTTGCCTTACAATTGTTTTATTCTCTGTGCCATGTCCTCAGACCTGTATTTACTTAATCCACCTTTACCCCCATTGTAGGGAGTTGACCAAAAAGCTTCCCTTGGCCTAGGCAAGCTCTCTATTGAGTTTTTATTCAAACCCTTACCTATATTTTTATATTGAAGAAAAACGGCATCATTAAGAAGCTATGTCTTTACGTGAAAACAATTTTTCCACTAACTTAATGATAATGAGATACATTGTATACACCTATATATAGTAACTATATAATTATATAGTTATAATATAAATAGCTATTTTAAGGGTCAATGAAAAGGCTCAGTGATAAAAGTTAAAGTGGTAAAAGGGCCTATCATCAGGATGCACATTTTGGAAGAAAGAACCAAATCTTATGAGTTTTCCTCTGATCTCCAGACACAAGCTGTAGCATGCCTAAGCATGCTCACATACACAGAACAAAGGTAATAAAATATATGCAGCAGAAACCAGTATTTATTTGAAGAATGTGGTTGAAAAAGTCCACCATAAAAATTAAAGAGTTATCTATTCAAAGACAGAGTAACAAATAGAAAAATTTCTAATGTGATGATATAATCTTTATTAATAATGTATTAATATAGGATAAAGCAGTAAAAGATAAGAATATTGTCATTGAAAAATAAGATTAATGTTTATTGATATTATTAATGCATTAAGAAATGTATTTAAACATAAGGGCCTTCTCTCTTTTAATATTGAAATCGATGCTTATTCATAACTATTGCCTAACTTATGTCTCACTAATTTTAAAACCTTTTTCTTAATAATATGTATTCTTATTGGGTATTTTAATTTTTGTGAGAGTTTAGTAACTTATTAAAAACTTACTTATCTTTTAAAATGTCAAACATGCATTAAAGTTTTATCAGATACACCTCATAACACCCAGGTTAAAATCCTATCCTGCCAGGACACTAAAAGGTCATGTGTCCAAATACGCTTATAGCAGACCTCACTGAAATTATATGAGTAAAACATATTAACTGATTTCAAATCTGAATCTCCACTTTAGTGACTCTGTTCAATCGCAGCATGCATTCCTCTATTTCGTCCTTTTGATTTATCGCCATTCATGCTCTCATTGAATGCCCATGTACTTTTGAAGAAGTGTATTATTCCTATGTATACTTCAAAGCTGTTTCTTGGGAACATTGATCTATGAGGGGATGAGCAGAGACCCTCTGTATCACCAAACTTCAATAGAAAACAACTACATTAGAATATCTTGTTTACATTAAACTATAACAAAATACATTGTAGCACTGCACAGAACAACATTTCTTGAAGCCAAGCTACTTGCTCCTTCTGCCTTGAATTAAATTTATGATCTGATTGATGAGTAGGCCACAAAGCAAGTGTGACTTCATCTGTGTTGGCAAAAACTTGTATTTTCTGTGTCTTGAATGGCTATGAATGGAGAGACTACTGGAGCATGTCACATCCCTAGTTTGTCATCTCCAGGATGTTTTCTTTAATTTCCACCAGAGAACTCCTACAGCTGATAAACACCTTCAGCAAATTGGCTGGATACAAAATTAACTCAAAAAAGTCTGTAGCCTTCCTATACACAAATGACAAGCTTCCAGAGGAAGTAATTAGGAAAACTAAACCCTTCACATTAGCCACAAGCAATATAAAATATCTAGGAGTTACTCTAACTAAGCAAGTGAAGGACTTGTTTGAAAAAAATTTCAAAACTCTGAAGAAAGAGATTGAAGATGACCTGAGAAGATGGAATGATCTTCCTTGCTCATGGATCGGGAGAACTAACATAGTAAAAATGGCCATCCTACCAAAAGCAATCTACAGATTCAATGCAATCCCTATCAAAATACCTACACAATTTTTAAAGGCATTGAAAGTTCAAATTTGAACTTCATATGGAAAAACAAAAAACCCAGAATAGCTAAAACAATCTTGTACAATAAAAGGTGCTCCAGAGAAATCTCCATACCTGATCTCAAACTGTACTATAAAGCAATAGTAATTAAAACAGCATGGTACTGGCACAGCAACAGGCTGGTTGATCAGTGGAATCGAATCGAAGACCCAGATATGAATCCACAAACATATGGTCACTTGATTTTTACAAAGAAGCCAAATCCATACAATGGAAAAAGGATAGCATCTTCAACAAATGGTGCTGGTCTAACTGGAGGTCTATGTGTAAAAAAATGCAACTGGACCCATATTTGTCACCTTGCACAAAACTCAAATCCAAGTGGATCAAAGACCTCAACATAAAACCAGAGACACTAAGTCACTTAGAGGAAAAAGTGGGGAACATATTGGCACAGGAGACAACTTCCTGAACAGAACACCAACGGCCAAGGCCTTAATGTCAACCATTAATAAATGGGACCTCATGAGGCTGAGAAGCTTCTGTAAGGCAGGAGACACTGTCAGAGAACAAAGCGACAGCCTACAGACTGGGAAAAGATCTTCACCAACCCTACATCTGACAAAGGTCTAATATCCAAAATATGTAAAGAACTCAAGAAATTAAACACCACCAAACCAAAGACTCCAATTGATAAATGGGGCTTGGAATTAAACAGAGAATTCTCAACAGAGGTATATCAAATGGCTGAGAAACACTTAAAGAAATGCTCAACCTCCTTAGTCATCAGGGAAATGCAAATCAAAACAACTCTAAGATTCCATCTTACACCCATCAGAATGGCTAAGATAAAAAATTCAAGTGACACCACATGCTGACGAGGATGTGGGGAGAGAGGAACACTCCTTCATTGCTGGTGGGAATGCAAACTAGTACAGCCACTTTGGAAATCTATCTGGAGCTATCTCAGAAAACTGGGATAGGGCTTTCCTCAAGACCCAGCTATTCCACTCCTTGGAATATACCCAGAAGATGCTCCAGCACACAACAAGAAAATTTGCTCAAACATGTTCATAGCAGCCTTATTCATAATAGCCAGAACATGGAAACAGCCTAAGTGTCCATCAGTAGAAGAATGGATAAAGAAACTGTGGTACCATATACACTATGGACTACTACTCAGCTATTAAAAACAAGGAATTCCCAAAATTTGTGGATAAATGGATTGAGCTAGAAATGATCATAATGAGCAGAACCCAGAAGCAGAAAGAGTCAAATGATATATACTCATTTATATCTGCATACTAGCCCAAGGGGCATGTCCCATGAAAGCCTTCACTTACCAGGAACTGGGACAGAGGGGAGGACATCCTATTGGGACTCGAGATGAGAGAAGCATGGGAGAATAGCAAAGTAGAAGGATCCAGAGGGTCCTAGAAACCTACAAGTAGAACATTATGATAGGCAGATTTGGGCCCAGGGTTCCCACTCAAACTAAGGCACCAGCCAAAGACAATACAGGCGGTAAACTTTAAGCCCCTACCCAGATCTAGCCAAAGGTCAGAACATTCTCCACAGTTGAGTGGAGAGTGGGATATGACTTTCTCACGTACTCTGGTGCCTCACATTTGACCATGTCCCCTGGAGGGGGAGACCTGGTGGCACTCAGAGGAAGGACAGCAGGTTGCCAAGAAGAGACTTGATACCCTATGAGCATATACAGGGGGAGGTAATTCCCCTCAGGAACAGTCATAGGGGAGGGGAATAATGGGAAAATGGGAGGGAGGGAAGAATGGGAGGATACAAGGGATGGGATAACCATTGATATGTAACAAGAATAAATTAATAAAAAAAAGAAAAAGAAGAAAAAAATTTATTTATTTATGTAAGTTATTCAGCTTTCATCTCAGTTGTTATCCCCTCACTTGTATTTTCCTATTCCCCCTCCCTCCCTCCCTCTTTCATCCTATTCCTCTCCCCTAGATCTGTGACAGAAGGGGACCTCCTCTCCCCAACATATGATCACAGCTAATCAGGTCTCATCCTGGTATCCTGACTTTTTAAACTTTAAGAGAGAAGGCAAACGTTCAAAAATGCCAAATTAATAAAATATACTTTTCATAAATTTATAACACAGAATATGTTTATTTTAATAGCAAAATGACCAAGTCCTAGCAATGTAGACACATGGGGTATCTACAGAAGATCCATAGATATGATGCTGTTTTCCCACTAGTAACAGTTCTGGAACACAGGTCCATTGGTTGATTATCTAAGATCTACAGCCTGGTTTTCTCTTTCTAAGTCTCATTGCTAGGCAAAAACATGGCTTCAGAACCCTCCACTCTAGACTCCTTAAAAGTAATCTACAGTGTGTATTCTACTTCATGTTTAATATTTACCATGATAAGTTGATTTTTCTGTATCTCTCTTCTTTTTCTATGTTTATAACTGCTGTTACAATGCTACGTGATATCTATATATTTTTTTAATATTCAGGAGAAAATACTTTTATTATGTAATTGTTCTGCAATTAACAAAGAAGATTCTTTTCTCAGTTTGTTGCTTTAGGTGATACCTAACATTTTGCAAAATATGTCAGGGGAAAGCAGATATAACATCTCTGTTAGCATTCCTTTAAAATTCCTACTAAACTTTAACAGAAAGACAGTATAGCCACATAAGTACTGTTCCCTCATCTGTCTACTATATACAATTAGGAAAATGATTTACCACATTCTGTTTGAACCATGTTCTATATAGTTTATTACCTGCATACTGAAAAGAAGTTTCATCAGTTAAGATGCAGATGACCTGGGTTTGATTTCTAGTATCGATGCAGGGTGTCTCCTAGGTGCTCTTCTCCAGGTTTAGAGATATCAATGCCTCTGTTTCCTGTGAGTGCCCATCTGCATCTGAACACACATAGGCACAGGCACAAATATATGCACATAATTAAAAATAATTTAAAAAAACAGATTATTACATTTCTACTTTTTGCTCCCAAATTCCATTCTGGTAGTATGTTGAAACAATAATGAATAAAAATTGTAATATGACACTTGTTCCATTAAATACAATGAGAAAGACTCAGCTCTGAGGTCAAAAGTAAAAAGAAAATCTTACCTATCATGGAAACAAAGTCAACACCTGGAAATTTCCAGGGGGTATAACTTTTAATGTTTCCATGTAGACAGAAACATGATAGAAGGAAACACTCTGTAAACCTCACTTTTCAGACCTTAATTTTGAAAGAACTGGTAACTCTGGTCTGCCAATGTTCTTAACCATCAGTCATACACCATAAAGCACAGGATATTCTCCACAGTTTTGTGTAGAGCAGAGACTGACTCTGACATGAACGCTGGTGCCCCATATTTGACCACCTCCCCATGGTGGGGAGGCCTGGTGGCATTTGAGAAAGAATAAACCTATGGGAGGGGAATAGGGTGAAAATGAAAGGGAGGGAGGAATAGGAGGGTACAAGTGCTGGGATAGCAATTGAGATGTAATCTGAATAAATTAATAAAAATTAAAAAGCCCAAATTTTTTAAAAAATGCATAGGTAGGACAGGCATCTAATAGGCTGGTATTAAGGTTTTAGATGTTAAAATGTCTCCCAAAGTCATACATGTTGAAGACTCAATTTCTAGTCTAGCAGTTCTCAGAGGTGAGGCCACTGATAGGTGATTTGATCCTTCGAGTTCTGACCTTTCCAATGGGTTGATCCTTGTAAGGATTCATAATTGAATGAGGATTTAAAGGTAATTGAACTTTTAAGAGGGGTAATTAGAAGCAATTAGTCATCCAATGCTTGTGCATTTGAAGGTTCATTTTGTTCTTGGTATGTTTCTCTTATGTCTCCTTCTGTCTCTCTTTCTTTTCATTCTATTTAAAATGATAAGAGTAGCTTTGCTCCTTCTAATACTCCTGGCCAGGAGGTTCAGCCTCATCACAGGCCCAGAAACAACAGAGCCAAGTCAGCATTGGTTAAATTATGGACTCTGTGAGCCAATACAAGTCCTTCCTCATTTAAATCGATTTTCTCAAGTGTTTTCTCACAGCAATAGATAGCTGACTTAGTGTGGATCCCTGTATGAGGACTTGGGAGATGCTCTCTAACTCCACTTTGGGAATAGACATAGACAATTTTTGAACAGTATAAAGACTCTAATAAAGTAATTCCAGCAGTCAAGTCAAGCAGATAAGAATGTTCCACCCAGGAATCAGAATAAAGCTTTCAACACAGAAAAAATAAGAGCCCTAAGTTTTTTTGTTTAAATCCATGTAGCTTCATGTTTTCCTTCGTTTCCTATCTGAGTGGAAGACATTTTCAGGCAAGAGGTTCTTGTCCTTTTTTCGTTCACCTCACACATCAGTATTTTGCGGCAGACATCTAAAGTAGTTGGAGCTGAATGCTAAGTCCTTTAGGCATGTTTGACTTTCTGCTGGATGAAGCTACTTGGTAAGATGTTTTGATTGCTACATTCATCCAGGATCTTTGGGGATAGAGAGCAGATAAATATAACCAGAAGGACAACGAACAACTTAAAAAATATATATATATGTATATATGTATATATATATTTCGCCATTTTCTTAATATACCTGGCTTCTTTGAATACAAATTACATCACAGATGATTATATTGTTAAATATGGAACTTAGACGGTGTTTGTGCAAAGTATCTGCAATATTTATAATGAAGAATTATTTCTTCTTTAATTTTGAGATACAATAACTGCAGCATCTCCCTTCTCTTTTCTCTATTCAAACCCTTCCACATATTCCTAGCTGTTCTCCTCCAGTTCATGGCAACTTTTTTCACTAATTGATAAATAATAGTCATGTGTGTTTATTTATATGCACACATATACCTAAATATATCCTATATAGTCCATATAATCTCACTTGCATGGATACTTTCAGGGCCATGAGTTTGGCACTAGGTAACCAATTGGTGTGCTCTTCCCAGGGGAGGAATGGAGAAGATATATGCTATTCTTGTAATTTCCTGCAACGTGCATCTCTACCATGATTTCTGGGGATTGTACAAACATTAAGAACCATAATGTTATTCCTTAGAAAAAAAAAAGCAGTAAGGCTGAGAGAGCCCATGGCATCCATGCCTAATTCCTGTTGTGATAGATAAGCATGTTTCACTTAAGTGACCACTACTTGGAGATTAACATTTAAGGTGAGTAGCCATCCTGACCACTTCCTATCAAATCCACCTTGGAATTTTCTAGAATACATGAAGAAAATGCTGCAGTAAGTTTCACACATGCTATTTATCCTGCAAGGATAATGTGCGGTATATATGACATAACCTGATGGTAGAAATATAGGTCCCCACTCCCCCTTTATTAAGACAGAGTTTCATGTACCCTATGCTGGTCTTGAAATCAATATATAACTAAAAGTGTCTTTATTTTTTCTTCTCTCATATATTGTATTACAACTACAGTTTCTACTCTCTGCCCTCACCCAGTGTCTCTCCTTATCTCCTCTCTCCCCAGATCCACCCTCCCTCCATCTCCCCTCAGAAAAGAACATGCATCCAAAGGACATCAGCAAAACACAGCATAACAAGCTACCATAAAACTGTGCACATACCATCACATCAAAAGTGGCCGAGGCAACTCAGTAGAAGGGAAACGGCCCCACATGCAGGCTAAAGAGTCAGAGACAGACAGCCCCTGCTCTGTGTTAGGAGTCCCACAAAACACCAGCTACTCAGCCGTAACACTTATGCAGGGGGTCTAGGTCAAACGCCTATAGATTCCTTGATCTGTACAAACCCTATGAGTCTCTGTTAGTAGATTCTATGGGCCATGTCCTTGTAGTGTGCTTGTCAGAACCTTCCTTGCCCTAGTCATCAGGACTCCTGGAGCTCCACCTAATGTTTGGCTATGGTACTATGCATCTGCTCTCATCAAATGCTGCATAAAATCCCTCAGGTGGTTATGTTAAGCTCAGGGCCCTTAACACACTGAAGGCAGGACAAACTGTGGATAGAAGGTTTTATGGCTGGGTCAGTGCCCCCAAGCCGTCTACATGAGGCCTTACTTGGTTACAAGTAGGAACCTAGTACAATTGAAACTCCATGGAATCTACAAGAGTACCCCAAGCAAAGACTCCTAGCAATGGGGAACACAGAGCTGGAACTGACCTTAACGTTTTCAAAGATTAAATTTTATTTTTATTTTTTTATATGCATGGGTGTTTTGCTTGCATATTATGTCTGTGTACCTGGGTACTCTGGGGAGCAACTAGTCTCTTAACCATGTAACCATATCTTTAGCACTTGACCTTGGACTTTTAATTCTACTGCCTCTAACTCTCAAATACCTGTAGATGTATGTTACCACACTCACTTCAAGCAGAACCCAGAGCTTTGTGAATGCCTCAGAAAAACTCCATAAACTAGGCTACATAGTCAACACAGAAGTTTATTTTTTATTCCTAAACTAAGCTAATACTTTAAAAAAATTAATTAATGTGTATTCATTGGATTTTAATATTAATATAGTATATATAAAACTAATTTTGTGAGAATAATTCATCCAGGAGTCTTAGAGTTTATATGTGTGCAAAAATCACATAATCTGCCTGGAGCTGGAGTAAGAAAAGTATATGAGTTTAAATTTTATACAAGTTGTTTTCAATTTCAAATATAAAAAATGCTATTATAATATTACAATAAATTATGCATACTGAATTATATTAGATGAAATCAGCATTTGGTTGTTTAATGATATATCAAAATTTCTCATCTTTACTTATTTTTATTTTTTTTAATTCATTTTACAGCCTGGTCACAGCCCCATCCCTCCTCTCCTCAAAGTTTCTCCTTCACAGTCCCTTCCCCATCCCATCGCTCCCTTATCTTCAGAGAGGGGGCGTCCTCCTATGAGTGCCAACCTCCCTGTTATATCAAGTCAGTGGTACTAGGCACATCCATCCCCAGTGGAGCCAGACAAGGCATCCCAGCTATGTGAAAGGGGTCCAAAAGCAGGCAACAGTGTCAGAGACAGCACTGGCTCTTAGTACTAGGGAACCCACATAAAGAACAAGTTGCTCATCTGCTACAGAGGTGTAGGAGGCCTAGGTCCAGAACATGCATACTATTTGCTTGGTGATTTAGTCGTTATGAGCTCCAATGGGCCCAGGTTAATTTACTCTGTCAGTATTCATGTGGTGGCTCTGATTTCTCTGGCTCCCTCAAACCTCCCTCAATCCTCCCTCACCCCTTCTACAAAACTCACTGAGCTCTGTCTTTCCTTTGGCTGTGGGTCTCTGCTGGATGAAGCCCCTCAGAAGACAGTTATGTTAGGTTCTTGTCAGAAAGCATAGCACAGTATTCTTAATAGTTTCCAAGGCTGTCTCTCTCCCATCGAATGGGGCTCAAGTTGGCTAGTCATTGGTTTGCCATTTTTTTTTTTTTCTGCTCCATATTTATCCTTGCTCTTCTTGTAAGCAGGAAATATTTTGGGTTGAAGGATTTGTGGGTGTGTTGGTGTTCTCATTCTTTCACTGGAGGTCCCAACTGTCTACAGGAGGTGGCAAGTTCAGGCTCCTTAACCCCTCGCTGCTAGGAATCTCAGCTGAGGTCATCTTCTTAGAGTCCTGGAAGCCTCCCACCTTTCTCACCACTGATTTCCATTCTCTCTCTCAGGACTCCCCCATCCCCCTTCCTGACCTCCACCCTTCTTTTCTTTCTTTCTTTTTTATGTTATATGGAGTTTATTAAATACGCATGGGAGAAAAGGTAAGGGGGGGAGGGCTACCCCAGAAAGAGTGAGAGACAGAGACAGAGACAGTAAGAAGAAGAGGTGGGGTGAGGGTGAGAGGAAGTAAGGAGGAGAGAGAGGGAGGAGAGAGCCCACCCTTCTTTTCTTCCCCATCTCTCTTCCACTCAGTTCAGCCCTCTCCATATACTTCAGATGTCTACTTTATTTCACCATCTGCATGAGATTCAAGCATCTTCCTTTGAGCCTTCCTTGTTACTTGGCATCTTTGGGTCTGTGGATTACAGCCTGGTAATCCTGTACTTTATGGCCAATATCCATTTAAAAGTGAGTGCATACCATGTGGGTTCCCTCACTCAGGATAATGTTTTCTATTTCCATCCATTTGCCTGCAAACTCTATGATATACTTGTTTTTAATAGCTGAGTAGTATTCTGATGTATAAATGTACCACATTTTCTTTATCCATTCTTCTGTTGAGGGACATCTAGGTTATTTCCAGTTTCTGACCATTACAAATGAAGCTCCTATGAACGTAGTTTAGCAAGTGTCCTTGTGGTGTGGTGGAGCAAATATCCTTTGGATATATTCCTAGGAGTGTTATAGCTGGGTCTTGAGGTAGAACTATTCCTAATTTTCTAAGAAAGCACAAGGTTGATTTCCTCAGTGGTTGTACAAGTTTGCACTCTCACCAGCAATGGAGGAATGTTCCTCTTCCTCATGTCCTTGCCAGCATATGCTGTCACTTGAGATTTTTGATCTTAGCCATTCATATAGGCATAACATGGAAACTCAGAGAAGTTTTGATTTGTCTTTTCCTGATGACTAGGGACATTGAGCATTTCTTTACATGCTTTTCAGACTTTTGAGAGTCCTCTATTGAAACTCTCTGTTTTCCATGTGCCCCATTTTTAAATTTGGATTACTTATTTGTTGGTGTTTTTGTGTATTTTGAATATTAGTCCTTTGTCACATGTAGGGTGGGTAAAGATCTTTTCCCAATCTCTAGGCTGTTGTTTCATTCTATTTAGAGTGCCGTTAACCTTACAGCAACTTTTCAGCTTCAGGTGGTCCCATTTATTAATTGTTGTTCTTATGGAATGAGCTGTTTGTTGGTGTTCTGTTCAACAAATTGTCTCCTGTTGTAAGCTCCCAATTTAATAATGCCACCTCTGTTTGCTCTCAATCAGGCCACTCCAGGTGTCTCTGTCATATTTTGTCACCTGGTTTGGTGTTTTGTAACGAGTCTGCTGCCTTTGTCTATATGGCTATATTTGTTATTTTTCTTTTATGTTTGCTGTATGCTTACTGAATGCACACATTAAAAAACAAGAAATGTGAAAAAACAAAAACAAAACAACAACAACAACAACAACAAAACCAAATACTTTCAAGGCTATCTTTCATTTTCTCTTTTATTTCATTAAGATTTTCCTATTTTGCAAAGTACAGGCTTTTGAACTAATACCTAATGATTATTTTGAATTTCCTCAGTGTCTGTTGTTATTTCCCCCTAGATGTAGTGGATGTTTTATGTCAATATTTTTTTAGATTTAACATTTTCTTTGACTGATGTATCAATTTCTTCCCCCATATCTTCTATACCTTAGATTCTCTTGCATTCTGTTGGTCATGTTTGTGTCTTTTTTTATATTCTCTTTCCTAGGTATTCTATCTCCAATATAGTATTAGTTTGTGTTTTCTTTATTGCTTCCACTTCCATTTTTTCAAGTCTTGCACAGTTTCATTTCATTTCCTTTACCTGTTTAATTTTATTTCTTTAAGAGATTCATTTACTCTTTATTAATGACTTCCATCTTTTTTATCATATTTTCCTCTATTTCTTTAAATGACTCATTAATTTTCTCTTTAAAAGCCTCTATCAGCTTTATACAATTGGATTTAAGCTAATTTTTTTGTCCTTCAGTTGTGTTATAATATTCAGGGCTTGCTGTGGTAGGATAGCTTTGCTCTAAAAAGTACCATATTGTCCTGGCTCTTGTTGATTGTGTGTGTGTGTGTGTGTGTGTGTGTGTGTGTGTGTGTGTGTGTGTGTGTGTGTTTTACTTTTTAAATGTTTATTCATAATTACTTTTTTAATTTTAAAAACATATTCAGTTTATATCCTAATTATAGCCTTTCTCTGGTCTCCTAATTCCAGTCACCCCCCCCCCCCCCGATTCCCTCCTCTAGTCCTCAGAAAGGAGGAGCCCTCCTCCCCTATCATCTGACTTCAGCCTATCAAGTCTCATCTGGACTGCATGCATCCTCTTCCTCTGAGGCCTGGCAAGGCTGCCCTGCCAGGGGGAAGTGATCAACATATGAGCAGCAGAGTCCATGTCTGAGGTAGCTCTACTCCCATATTATGGGACCCACAAGGAGACTGTGCTGCCTAACAACTACATCTGAGCAGGGGGTCTAGGTCACCACCATGCATGGTCCATGGTTGGTGCATAAGTCTCTGCAGCATGCCCCGCCCCCACCGCCGGCCCAGGTTTTTGGCTCCATTGATCTCCTTGTGGAGCTTCTGTGCCCTACAGGTCCTTCTATCCCCCAACACTTCCATAAGACTTCCTGTGCTCCACCACAGAGTTTGCCATCTGCGTGGATCCCCACCGGGGTGGAGTCTTTCAGAGGACCTCTGTGGTAGGATCCAATCCTATTCTTTCTCTTCAACTGCTTAAGGCATCTATTCTATTTGTCCTTCTGAATCAGAATTTAGCATCATCCCTAGGGTCTTCCTTGTCATTTAGCTTCTTTAGGTCTGTGTATTGTACTGTGGTTAACCTGTAATATGTGGCTAATATCCACTTATAAGTGAGTACATATCATGAGTGTCTTTCTGGATCTGAGTTACCTCACTTGGGATGATCTTTTCTAGTTCCATCCATTTGCCTACAAATGGCCTTTAGCCCATAGTGTAGCACATTTTTAAAAATCATGTATTTATGTGTTGGCAAAAATAATTTACTTCCCATCCTTCTGATTACACATTTTTTTTCACATAGTTAACAATTTGATTTTTATGATAACAGCTTTTAGAGCAATAGTAGTGTCTATCATTTGATTATTAATATGTGGTAAAGTATATTAATCCTGTTATTTGCATAAAGACCTACCAGAATGCAGATGTCTCTAAGAAAAAACACTTTTAAAAACTCTGGGTGGACCATGAATTACACCTATTAAGATAAGAAATTTCTAGAAAAGTATCCTTCTGTTGTTACTAATAATTTAATCAAATTAGTAAAATGTTTTATGAAATATTTCATTATCTTAATTAATAAAAGATATATTTTATCACAGGGTAGACTGCTAAATTTCTCAAATATAAAAAATATAGATTAATATTGAGCTACTTATTAGTATGTAAATATAAATTTGTAACTATCAATTTATTTTATTTTATAAAGTAGAATCAATAAACTCTTGTGTCTTGAAATGTCCCTGAGTTTCACAAAAGTAGACAGAAAAACAAAATAGTTGTGATGCCAAGGTAGAATGGTGCTTCCCTTTGTCAATTCCCACAAAATTTGGTATTTCTGGTTTTTTTTCTCTTTTTAAGCTTTTTATTGGCTCTCTGTGAAATTCACAATATGCATCTCAATCCCACTTGTCTCTCCCTCCTCTTGTGCCCATCCTTTGGTCTTGCAACCTCCCCAACAAGAGAGAAAAAAAATCTTGTCATGTCAGGTGTAGTTTGTCATAGTGTGTCCCAAAGTATATGCTTTTGTCCACACTTCTTTGCTTGCAAACATTCATTGCAATGACACCTTGGCCTGGCATGAGGTCTCTGTTCTGCTCTATCAATACCGGATCCTCACGGGACTCCTCTCAGATATATTGTTGTTGCCCTCTCTCATGAAGATCCTGCAGTCCTGGATCTGCAGCACAAGCCTCTTCATGCACTTCAGTAGTTTGTAGTGGATGTTGAGGATGGCCCAATTAAAAGCACTGGATCTGGACCTGACATGTATCTGAGCAGGTCACCCTCCGGCTTTCCCACTCTCATGCCCTTGGGGCTGGCTCACCAGTGTAGCTAGTCTTTTACCACTTTGTGGGTTTTACTTTTTTTCACCCTTCTCTAACCTCTTTTCTACTCTTACAACCTCCTAAGACTAGTAAGAAAGAAAGCATGATAAAAAAGGAAGGTAAAGAGAATCCTGAATAAAGTCTGAGGTCAGAAAGGGGCCATTGTTTTTATTAGGGTACTTTCTGATGATTAGGGGCATCCAAGCTGCTTGAGGGCAAGTTTGATCTTTGTTACCAGGATGCCTAATTTCTTTTTGCTTCTTCTATGTGCATGACTAATTAACAAGCGATGACCAAGGCAATGAACAGAAACCAACCACCAACCAACTTCTGGGGCCCTCACATTTATATACCTTCTGAAAAGTTTGCAGAATTCCAAGCTACACACAGTCTCAGCAACTATCTGCAGCTTTAAAAATCACACCCCTGTGAGAGCATGAGGCAAATCATAGTTAGCTGCTGTGGACAGCCTGAAGCCGCCCCATATCCCACACTTTTGATTTTAATGAAAACATAATCTTACAATATTTCTAGTTTTTTTAAAATCATAACTCCAAAATTCTCAGTATACACTGGCAACCCTCACAACCAGGGACAGCTCTATCCTGTTTCTCAGGTGAGGTGCAGGGCCTGCTCTCCTGAGCATTTTAGTTGGTGAGGGACATGGCCAGTTTCCCCACTCTTGTGACTCCAGAGTCAGATCTTCTGCCTGGCACAGATGGCAAATGACTAGGGAGGGAGGGAAGACACCTCTCACACATCTGTGCCAAAGCCCAATAGACAAGAAGTGGGGCAAGCTCTCTTGTCCTCATGCCCTTGAGTTGGATCACTTGCAAACTCTCATCCATGGCCAATTCTACTGTGTTGCCCAAACTAGTGGTAGGGCATGCTCTTCTGAGTGCTCAGCAAATGAGTGCCAGGGACAGCTTGACTGTCTGACTTAGGTGGCAAGGGATGAGGGCTGGGATTGCATTTCTCCTTCATCTACCCTGTCCAACAGCAAAGAGGTTGTGGAGCTAGCCCTTCCATGCTTAACTTTCAAGGTGGCTCACCTGCGATCCTGCCTTCAGAGTTAGCTCCACTGTGCTGCCCAGGGCCTACTTTATCCAGTACTACAGCAGGTAAGGGTCATGGGCAACTTTCCTACTCTTATGAGGCCATCAGGTTCAGCTCTCCTGCCTGATACAAATGAGAGAGGACAAAAGAGAGGGGAGGGGAATCTCTCCCTTGGCATCAACACCACACAAGAGGCAGGGGCAGGTCTCGCATGCTCAGGAACACCCACAAAGCCCACATCCAAGGTCAGCTCTACTGTGATGGCCAGGTGAGGTGCAGGGCATGATCTCCCAAGGGCGGAAGTTAGTGATGAGTAGGGTCAGCTCTCCTGCTTTCATGATCCCAGGGCCAGGTTTCCTAACTGCTGCAGGTTAAAGTACTAACAGGGGAAGAATGTATCTGTGCACTGTCCAGCCACCGCACAGGAGATGAGTGGTGAGACCAGGTTTCCCGTATTCCTATCCTTGGGGCCAGCTCATCTGCCATTCCTTCCCCTGTCAGGGCCTGTTTTTCTGAGTACTGCAGATGGCTAGGGGAAGCTGTAGGGCCAGCTCTTCCATAATTCCCTGGTGAAGAGTATGGCCAGTTGTGCACAGCGCTCAGTCATCAACATGGGCCCACGTGACAACCTAGATGAAGAATATCTTCCTGGCATTTGGTGATAACAGGCTCCTTCTGCTTCAGGGCCCCAAATCCAGCAGTAGTCCCTGATGGCAGCACCAGTCAAGACCCCAGCTAGGTCAGTTGACATCAGCAGCCATACACTACAGGTTCTTTCTTACTACCAGCCTCTGCAGCTCTGCCTCTCATCATTGTGCCCACATCTTTCTGTTTTGTTTTCTCTTGTGTTTCTCCCTCCACTTACTTGCTCCTCTTGATGTTTCCTTGAGTCTCTGAGTGTCTGGGGTTGTCTTAAGAGTCATCTTAGGAGTACAATGTACTGCTCATGCATTATGGTATCAGGCAGGGCTTATTTTGGACATGGTGTAACCCTCTAGGCCGTCCTGTTGCTGGACCTGTGACATCTCAGACTAGCTCCTCTATGGTTTAAATGGTGTTGGTCTGGTGATGTTCTGGGCCTTACTCTTTACCCAACCCATGCCTAGTGGCCCCTTCAGAGTGCAGTCTATCTTGGGCTCACTCTCACCTGAAGTCTCAGGTGAGGTTCTTCTAGTCTCCAGCTTGCTCCCCATCCTGAGAGCCAGTCTGGGCCTCCCTGGTGGTATGGAAATGGTGATTGTTCCAGGTTAGCTCCCTGGCCGGGTGCACTGGTACCAGACTAATGGTTGTCTCAGGTTCGATTTTCTTTTTAGGGGATGTTAGGCTACTAATCATTCATATGTTCATAGTCTGAACACTGAGCCACTTACTGATGCACACATGACACAGCAACTACACCTGCAAGGCCACTAGTGGCAGGAAAATGTTGTATTTCTTAACCTGAGTATCATGGTATGTGTGTGTGTGTTTAGCTAATTATATGGTTATTTTCTTTGGAAATTAACTAGCCTATCCACTTAATAGTTTGACTTAATAGGATGACATTTAAAGTATATTTTTTATTTCACAAATAAAAGTAAAAATATGTAGGTGTGTGTGTGTGTGTTTGTGTATGTGTGTCAGTATGTGCTCACGTATAAGTGACCAGCTCATCTCTTTCACATCCTCCAAAAACATTATCTCTTTAGAAAATCTTTATTGAGAACATTCCAATCAAACCAGAGGATTCAAGTACATGATGGCTCACATTTTACAGTTTCTACTTGATGCTGATCATCTGTTAATTCTATATTACATACTTTCTTTTCTATGACAAACACTAGATATCTGCCATAATATTATTTGCAATATTTATTAAAACTTGTTGATATTAACATGAACGCAAAATAAATAGCATATGGCATAGTTTCTGGGTCCTAGAGGAAAAATAGTTAAAGATGCATAACATAAGTAAGTACTTTATCAAAAAACTATGTGCTCCACATTGCTATTTAAAAAATTTTCAGGGTAATAATAACTCAAATAAATTGAAATAGTATTTTAATGTAATGTTTTATTTTCCAATGTTATATTTCTGTAATGGTTTATTAATTATTGAAAGCACATTTAATATTATATGAGTAGTATGCTTAATGTGAGTAGTATATAATCTTTAAATAGTATATTTAAACAACAACCATAAGCAGTTTTGCTAGTGAAAATCTCTACTGGTATTTAGAGCTAATATTAAAGATCTAGTAATTGTATGGGTGTAAAAAAGAAACCTGAATACACTGCACATCGATTATGAAAACTGTCTTTTTCTTTAAAAAATCACTGCCTGCAGCGATGATGAAAAGTTCTCACTTTGCCATCATAAGCACCTGAACAATCCCTAGAGCCTAGAACCTAGAACCTAGAACCCAGAACCTATGTAAAAACACTAAGTGAGGTTGCACATGACTGTCATCCCAGTACTATAGAGAAGATAGACCCTGAGGCTTAGGGGCCAAGAAGATTAGTCTACTGGTAAATTCTAGGCTAGTGTGAAATCCTTTCCTTCAAAAAAGAAACAAAAACAATGAATACTACTAATCTCATACATGATGCGAACCCATACACACACACACCCACACAGACACCACATACATGCATGCATGGACAAGTGATTATACAGTGGTATATGGAGAAATACTTTCATCACAATAGCTACATCTGAACTTTATATGACTGTATATCCCTTTTCTTTTTATTTAAATTTGCATTAACCCTTCTCACTATAAATTCCTTTCTGAATTCAAAATGTAGAAACAGGTCAATAGAACAACGTTTCCTTGAGCTTTCCATGTAATACATTTACAAGCTATCAACTCATTTTTTTATAGTTTTTTTTGTTTTTTATTATTATTCTTGTTACATCTCAATGGTTATCCCATCCCTTGTATCCTCCCATTCGTCCCTCCCTCCCATTTTCCTCTTATTCCCCTCCCCTATGACTGTTCCTGAGGGGGACCTCCTCCCCCTGTATATGCTCATAGGGTATCAAGTTCTAAAACATGTTCACATTTCAAAATTTCCAAAACCCTTCTTGAGGAGGATGTATCTTTAAGTAAGTCTGCATTGAGTAGTGCAGTCACATACACTTCTTGCAGGAACACTGCCCTCCTAATCAACTGTAAGAGTAAAGAGTACCCAGTAAAGCCAGAGTGGGATTTCTGCAGCACAAAACCAGAACTAAAGCAGATTAATGCATTCAAACTAATGATGGGGAAGACCCCAGTGACCAGTGTGGAAGTCGATCTACATGAAAGCATTTAAGGTTTCATTCCTTGTTAGTTTGATCTATCTACATTAAAAAGGATGTGCTAGAAAGCAGATTAAAATAAAAAGGTCCATTTGTCTCCTTTTGGACCAGAAAGTAATAGCCGTGCAATTTTATCTCTTTATATAAAAGAAAGTGAGGAGAAATTGATCTATGACACATCAGCTCAGAGAATCTTAGAAATTTGTCTAAAATTGAATTGTTCCAGACTCATGCATATTGATTATACAGACGGGTACTTTGCCATCCTAGAAAGCCCTTTAGGAATTAAATCTCAAGCAAGGTAACCACACAAAAGTGTCCCATAGCAGATCCTACTGTAACGAGTAACTTTTTTCACAATAAAGCCATATTATGGTCAGAAAGAGTTCTTCCTTGAAGAATCAATTTCAGGTGCTCCAATAGTGATTACATTTCTATAGTTATTTTTCTGTCTTAATTTCTTTTATTAACATCTAGCTGAATCTGTAAAGGTTAGAGGAAATGTCCTAGCCCATTGAGCTGTTTCAAGGATCTGTTCTGGAAGTTTTTCCCCCGTTTACAACCACTATTTTATCCAAAAGTACTGTAGTCTACATCACATTATTTGCATCATTTCAAACTTTCTTTCCTGCCACTTTAGCCTTAGTCCTGCCTACAACATCTCACTCTACTCAATCTCAGTAGACTTTTTCACTGATTTCAAATTTATCCCAATCCTGGCCTCATACATATACTCCTCAGTATAACATGATTTGTGGTTTCTTCTTCAGTGATAAGTGTTTAGGAGCCACCTTGATTTTTCCGTAGTAATTAAGGATGAGTAGTACTTTAATTTTCTGCATAAGAAGTTGTAATAACCGGTGAACATGAAACTAGGCTACTTAGTTTGTCAAAAGTATGCAATAAAAATGTGATTTTTAAAAAGCAGAATGGACCTTATCTTCTGATGGGAATCAGTCTTACAGTAGTGCATGTCACTGTCTTCATTATAAACATTAAGGCTTCAATGTTCTAGTTCAGGGATGCAAACCTTTTTAGGATTTTCCAGTAATATTTTCTTTTGGGGGGAGGCTGTGCCCTTATTATCTTGGAGAATTACAAAAACCCTCCAAATGCATGTGCCATGTATTAACAAAGACCCTCCTACATCATTTACTTGAAACAATTATATCTTTGCAGTTTATTGTACTCATTTTTCTTCTTCACATTGAACACTAATGTTCTAATGTCCTAGGAACTTTGGACCCTCTCCTTCTATCCTTGACCTCTATGACAAAAAGGGTTTAGGAGTCACTTAACAATGACGTCTCACAACTTCCTGAACAGAACACCAACGGCCCAGGCCTTAATGTCAACCATTAATAAATGGGACCTCATGAGGCTGAGAAGCTTCTGTAAGGCAGGAGACACTGTCAAGAGAACAAAGCGACAGCCTACAGACTGGGAAAAAATCTTCACCAACCCTACATCTGACAAAGGTCTAATATCCAAAATATATAAAGAACTCAAGAAATTAAACACCACCAAACCGAATAACCCAATTGAGAAATGGGGCTTGGAACTAAACAGAGAATTCTCAACAGAGGAGTATCAAATGGCTGAGAAACACTTAAAGAAATGCTCAACCTCCTTAGTCATCAGGGAAATGCAAATCAAAACAACTCTGAGATTCCATCTTACACCCATCAGAATGGCTAAGATCAAAAATTCAAGCGACACCACATGCTGGCGAGGATGTGGGGAGAGAGGAACACTCCTTCATTGCTGGTGGGAATGCAAACTAGTACAGCCACTTTGGAAATCTATCTGGTGCTATCTCAGAAAAATGGGAATAGGGCTTCCTCAAGACCCAGCTATTCCACTCCTTGGAATATACCCAGAAGATGCTCCAGCACACAACAAGAAAATTTGCTCAACCATGTTCATAGCAGCCTTATTCATAATAGCCAGAACATGGAAACAGCCTAAGTGTCCCTCAGTAGAAGAGTGGATAAAGAAACTGTGGTACATATACACTATGGAATACTACTCATCTATTAAAAACAAGGAATTCCCGAAATTTGTGGATAAATGGATTGAGCTAGAAATGATCATAATGAGTGAGTTAACCCAGAAGCAGAAAGAATCAAATGGTATATACTCACTTATATCTGCATACTAGCCCAAGGGGCATGTCCCACGAAAGCCTTCACTTACCAGGAAACTGGGACAGAGGGGAAGGCATCCTATTGGGACTCTAAATGAGAGACGCATGGGAGCACAGCAAAATAAAAGGATCCAGAGGGTCCTAGAAATCTACAAGTAGAACAATATGATAGGCAGATTTGGCCCAGGGGTCCCGCTCAAACTAAGGCACCAGCCAAGGACAATACAGGAGGTAAACTTTAAACCCCTTCCCAGATCTAGCCAATGGTCAGAATATTCTCCACAGTTGAGTGGAGAATGTGATACGACTTTCTCACATACTCTGGTGCCTCACATTTGACCATGTCCCCTGGAGGGGGAGACCTGGTGGCACTCAGAGGAAGGACAGCAAGTAGCCAAGAAGAGACTTGATACCCTATGAGAATATATAGGGGGACGTAATCCCCCTCAGGAACAGTCATAGGGGAGGGGAATAATGGGAAAATGGGGGGGGGGAGGAATGGGAGGATACAAGGGATGGGATAAACATTGAGATGTAACAAGAATAAATTAATAATAAAAAAAAAAAAAAAAAAAACAAAAAAAAAACAATGACGTCTCAGCGATGGAGTTAGTACTTATGGTTTATTTTCATTTAGAATATCAATTCAGTGGGAATGAGAATATTAACTCACCTGGAAAGCGTTGTATATAGTTATTAAAGTAAATTTTTATTTTTCTGAGAGAAATCCTCATTATGCAATTATTATAAATATTAAACACCATCTTAAATATTGATCATGAACATATCTTTATATACTCTGCAAACCAATTTCTTATATATGTTTGAGATCTTTTTAACCATCTTATCATCTTATTTAGTTATCTGATAAAATGATTCTACTTAAGTACAATAAGTTATTTTATTATTTTGGAAGGCAAATATATGATCCCAAAATTATGGCTTAAAGTTGTACTGAAATATTCTTAGATACACCATGCCATGTAGACCATTAAAAATTTAATGCTCTTCAAACTGGCTTCTGCTTGATATTCTGAGTTAGATATTTACTACAAACTTTGCAATTTATGCAAATATAAATTTGAACCTATCTATTCTTTAAATATATATACAAATTTATCATTTGATTTAGCAATCTCTCAAAGACTTTTAAAAATGAATTTTCTTGTGAAATAGTTAGGCATGATTATTTTCCTGAGACATACATTAGATGTTAATTGTTCAGGATACTTATCCTTTGAAGAGCAATTGACTATACTAAATTTTATGTATCAAGTGAAATGCCAAACATCCAGCTTTACATATTAATATTTGAAACTTGAGTCACAAGTGAATGGTCAGCCTCCTATGCAAAAATGAATGGGTAGAAGTCTATAGATCTTTTTATATACTCTGAAGCCTATTGGTTATCTTATGATCTTTGACCATGAGACTGAATGAAAGAATTTATGATCATGGTTAATAATATATTCATCTTAATTTTTTCTCCTCTATTACCATTACATGTACTATTATTTTCTCTATTCTTTGTTCAAATTTGAATTAAGATTTAGAGAGTCAAATGGTCTAGGATAATATTAAATGGCAGAAAGATAACAAGTGTGAAAGAGTATGCACCATGAAGGTAGCAATTAATATAGAACCCAGAACTCTAGTATTTGACATTTAAGCATCTCTCTCAAGACTTCATCATGAGCAATTTATAGCCTTAACTACACGTGAAATGTCACAGATAATTGGCCATGTACCTTTGACATTTCATCTCAGGTTTGGTGAATCAATTTTATAATTTGGAAGATTCAAAGCCAAGATCGGGGACTAGAACTACAGGACTAGTCATTTTATTTTATGGAATGTGTAGTTTTACTTATTTCTTCAAGCATAAGAGTAAAGTATTGTTATATTAACAGTGATAACATGAGAGACCCTACTGACAATAATAATAACAATCATCATCATCATCATCATCATCCATATTTCAGTCTTGGGGCTTGAGAAAAACTGCATATCTTTAAGAACTTTATTTATGTATCCATAATATGATTTTTTATTACAGTTGTTTTAGGTTTACAATAGTATACTGCTAATCTATTAATCCATGACATGTTTAAGTTCAATCATCTTAATTTAGAAAGATAATACAAATATTAGTAACATCCTATAATATTGTATAGAATTAGATTCAATTGGAAATATTAAAATGGAAAGTTCTACAACCAAGGAATTAGTATCTTTCTTGCAAAGTGACTATGGTATAAACACACTTTCCCTGCTGTCCTGAAAAGAGAGAATGGATTTTGATGAGTTATTCTCTGATCTCTCCAAGTATGGCATGACTTACATGCTCCTACATTTAAATACATAGATAATAAACACATACAATAGTAATCAACAAAATGACTTAATATTACCTAACATTTATTTATGGGAAATAAAATGATGGAAGTGGCTATATTTAGGGAGAGTAAAACAAAACATATTTAGTACACTTAGATTTTCTGGTGAGTGTTTCTCTAAGTCTTGGGGAGCTACTTTTAAGAGACTTTTCATTACAACTTTAGATTTTAATCAGATATGATCTTCTGAAATGGTCTCCATCTAATGCAAAGACAAATTGTTTTAATAAGAAATGATGATGATACTTGTATTTGGGTAGAAAAACAAATATCTAGAATGTAGTTAGGGATTATGCTAGTTTAGTAAAATATCAGTTGGAGGTTTTTAATTTAAAAAAAAACATGGCTTCATTAGCCAAGGGTAGTTGGCTCCTTTCCAGTATCAAGCATGATTTCCCTCTCATTCTGTGAGCCTTAAATCCAATTAGAGAGCTGCTGTTTACCACCAAGGTGTACATGCCACTATCGCACCCTGAGAGCTATCATGCCATGGTGGTCTGATAACATCTACAACACAACTTGACTCCTATGCCTAAGGGTCATGGAGCATCACAGGAGAGAAGGAAGAATGACTCCTATGCCTAAGGGTCATGGAACATCACAGGAGAGAAGGAAGAATGACTCCTATGCCTAAGGGTCATGGAGCATCACAGGAGAGAAGGAAGAAATATTGTAAAAATGTTAGAAACTACACCCAGGAATTCTCAACAACATGGCTACCTACATTTTACTTGAAAATGATTGAGACAAATAAATACACTAATGTAGATTAGGAAATGCTCAGGAACACTCAAGCCTCCACAAAGAACGACAGACAACTAAGGAATGCTGAGAGGGGGAGACACAGTCTTCGCCACAAAAGAACATAACAATTGGTTGTCCAATAACAAATGGTCAGCCTTGACATCATCTTCATACAAGTAACATTGTACAGACTTAGTTATTGTACTTAGTAGTATATATAATATATACATAGATGAATATATAATACATGTATATGTATTATACACACTTCATGCATGTATTCATGTGTGCATGTGTGTGTGTGTGTGTGTGTGTGTGTAGTGCAACAATTAAAGTAAAAAAAAAAGCATGATTTGTAAGAGAGCAAGGGGAAGGGATACACTGGGGGATGGAAGGAGGAAAAGAAAGGTAAAATAGTTACAATCTAAAAAAATTTAAAAATATTTAAATTAAGCAAATATACCAATATAAGTACAAATTTTCTTCAAAGGATTCTAACTGCTTAGAGATAATTGCAAGAACACATGGGATAGCATGGAATTAAAAGCTTCTGTTTCTTGATTTTCCTGGTGAGATGTGAATAAATACTTGGAAACTAAAAAAAAAAAAAAAAAAAAGAGAGAGAGAGAGAGACTTTTCATATATACATATGTATGTATGCAGTATGTGTATACATATGTACATATGTATATATGTACAATATTTGATTATTTTTCTATGAGAATGGATGAATAATTTTCTGACAATTTATCCTTTAGAATTTATGTCATCAGGTATTTATCATCATATATAGTACTTCTTGATTCTTATATTTCATATTGCAATGCACCTCGGATGTGTGCTTGACATGCAGAGATTTTCTTATGTTTTATTCTCTAAGCATTCTAAGCCTTATCAATGTTATGTTGCAGCCTGGGTATAACTTTCTGATCTATTGTTTGTATAGATACAAAATTTTTAGATTTTCCTAAGTATACAGAATATCCTCCTTCCTTTTTATTTCTATTTCATGTTCATTTATCATTTATGTACTATGAAAGTTTGCAAAGAATTATTCATTGAGAAAGATTAGATGTGACATTAAGAACTATTTTGTTCTCTATTCATGTACTGATAAGAATATATTTGACAATGTATTTAGAGGCACGGGTAAATAGAAGGAAGAGTCAATGCCAGCATATCTGTGAGTTTTCCTTCTATATTCATATTCTCCTGATATGCCTAAGATAGCCACATTGAGGGTTAGTGATGGTTTTACAGTTCAGTGTGTGAACACCAGAGACAGGAAAATAGGTGCATATGGTGGAGATCAGGTAATCATTCCGAGTTCTCCATGTCATACCTGCTGTATAGGATACTGATACTCAGCAGAGAAAATCAGGTTCCTTTGAAGTGAGCCTGCATTATGGATGATATGAGCTCTTCCATTGGCTTTTGTGTAATTTACCAACCTTGTATCTAGGTGTCATAATTCAATATTAAATAAATAATCCCTATAAAGCTTTTGTGATGTATTACTCATTTGAAATGTAAAACTTTCACTGATACTTCTAAAATGTGACATTTCCAATGACATCAATTGGGTGTGATCAGTTGGGGCACTTACATACATAATCTAAATTGTAGGTAAAGGCACAAGGGGTCTTTCGGCAAATGTCTTATATTTATGTATTGTATTAGTTCCATTATGAATCATTAATATTCTGATGAGTAGCAAAATGTTTGGTGGCCCACAGTAATAAAAAAATATGTCAATGACAAATTGTGAGTAAATACATTTGACATTCTAAGGTCCAAAAACATTACAAATTGACACAGAAATGAGATTCTTTAGTGCTTGAGATTTCTAACTTTTATAATTATGGGGTAGTATGTATCCTTATATAATTTATTTTAATTAAGTTAAATAATATAACAGAACGAACAACTTACTACGTAGGATGCTGTAAGCCTCTAGCAAACGTCTGTTACTTTGTCATCTTTTCCAATGTTATTTACAGAAAAAAAATATATACATGTGTCAAGACTTTGGAATTAAATTTAGGCTCATAGATGTAGCTTTAGGTTTAAACTACAACAATTTTGAGCACCAAGCTGTAATTTTAGTCCAATATGAGGCAGACAATTAACAAGACAAGGGAAAATGAATCTGTGTTATCAAGGAACAACACACAAGACAGTTTTACTCCTGATGTATATGCGAGAATGCCATACCAATAGTTGGCAGCTAGTGAGCAGTTTAATTCCTCAGAGATGAAACAGCCTGATAAACAGAAACCTATGACCCATGGCCAGCTGGTGCCCCCAAACTCAGAAGCCTTGACTAGAAGAATGAAGTATTTCAATGCTTCCTATCTCAGACTACAGTAAAGTAGTACCTAGCATTCTTAGAAGGTATGCACATATCCTGGAAGCCCTGAGGTTTACTAAGTAACGTATTGCAAGACACTGTAGAATGATCAGGGACATAGCACCCTCTGTGTGCATCACTCCGTTCTTCAAAATGTTGTCCTCAGAGAATTCTGCTTGTTATCCAGGCAGAAGAGTGGACTAGGTCAGTATTACCCAGACCCTGTCCTCTAATATTACACATAGGGTTACGCAGGAAGCTGCACACCACACTAAGTAGTGACCATGTATTGGCCCTGAAGTCCGAGTAAATTAATTTTTAAAAAAGTATGGTTTCCATCATGTCCTGTTATTTTTCTTTAAATGATAAACCTGCAACAACTAATTTACACTTCTGAAAAGAATGTAAAAAAAATAATTACCTAGCAGTGCTATTTTGAAGGCATCATTAAAAAAAATTAAAAATCTGAAAATTTAATTAAGAAGCTCTATAATTAATTTGGCCTTCAATATGTATTTTATTTACTTTCTGCACTCTATGAAAAAATGAAACAACAATGAAAAAAAAACCCAGCATGTCTTGCTGTGCCTCTTGAATATGATAGTAGGAGAACTTCTAAAAACACTGAGAAGTCCCCAGAATTCCAAAACGATAAGTAAGTACAAAGCATTATTCTGAGGATTAAACATATGGATATCACAAACTAGGCTACATCAATAGTTACAAGATAAGAGGGAATAGATTTTCATAGAAATTTAAATTACTAAAGAAAATGAATTGTGTGTATAGCAAGCTGTCTCTGACGTTCACCAACTATACAGTCAGTTTTATTCTCTTTTTTTTTTATTTTTTATTATTAATTTATTCTTGTTACATCTCAATGGTTATCCCATCCCTTGTGTCCTCCCATTCTTCCCTTCCTCCCCCTTTTCCCTTATTCCCCTCCCCTATGACTGTTCCTGAGGGGGATTACCTCCCCCTGTATATGCTCATAGGGTATCAAGTCTCTTCTTGGTAACCTGCTATCCTTCCTCTGAGTGCCACCAGGTCTCCCCCTCCAGGGGACATGGTCAAATGTGAGGCACCAAAGTACGTGAGAAAGTCATATCCCACTCTCCACTCAAGTGTGGAGACTGTTCTGACCATTGGCTAGATCTGCAATTTTATTCTCATAAGGAAAATGTAGAATTTTTCTATAGTTTAAAGCTGATTTTGGCAATTTAATACTGCTTTTGAGTAAAATTTTATAAAATTGTTTTTAAGGAGGTACTCTTTTGTTCTCTTCAGTAAGTCACTAAAACTATCATTGAGAAGAGTAGTAAATATGCTTACAATGGTGTTTATATATATTTCAAAATAGCCAAGGGCTAATTTCAAATGTTTTCAACAAAGCAGGTGTGTTTGAGGTGATAAATATATTAACTATCTTGATTATATTATTTCACATTAAGCTAAAAAATCGTTTTGTACTCTACAAATACACACAATGATAAATCATCAGTTTACAATCATTTAAAGTAACTAAACTTGTTGTAGACCTATTAACAAATTTCTGAATCCTGGTTTATAAATATCATTAAAAAGTGCTAAACAGGTAATAAAAGTATAAAGCAAAAGAGTAGAGGGAAATACAAGCTGGATTTTTATCAAAATGAGCAGGATAATACGGAAGGATTAAGTACAAATCAGAATAGTGACATCATAGATTAAAAAATAGTTTTCAGGGTAGACACTATTTTATTGTTTACCAACATGACATTTACCTGCAATTACAAAATTAGGCCAAATATTGGCATGATGGTAACTGTCTGTAATTCTAGCATGTCTCACTCCAGAGGCCAAAGAAGGAGGCCTTTACTAGCACTACCAGGTTCTATAACCAGTTCCACCTATCAACCAGGGATGCACAGAGGAGTTGATATTTCAAATAAAATAAGATACTGAAAGTAGAATACCAGGTCAAAAAAAAAAAACCATTTAAAATGACCATAATGCATTAAAATTTCCTACTGTGTATCCTAAAAATAGCTTTGTTTACATATAACAGAGCCAGGACTTAATTAAAAAGTTCCCCTCTCCTTTGGCACATTACTAAGCCAACTCACCAGCATGTCTTATCAGGAGACAGCATCTGGTTTCCCTTACTGAAACCCACCATGCACACTGGGTGCCTACAGTAAAGATACACTATAGTATTTTAAAGCAAAACCAACCAACCAACCAAACAACAGCAACAACAAAACCCTATGATATATGCAATAATGCTTGGATCAGAAGTCTTTCAAATTTTGGCCTGTGTTCTTGGATTCTGGAATATTTTCAAGGAATACTAGGTAAAAAATACAAGATAATTTAAGGAGATATTTTTGCAATAAAATTTTAATCATGACCAGGAAATCACCAGAGTAACCTAAAGTAGTTTCCCCTGATTTAAGTTGAAAACACTATGATTCCATAAGCATCTTGTGTAAGTGCAATTACCTATACATACACTGTCAAAATTACAATTTCTGCACAAAGAATTTAATAAGACTAAGTCCATTCTCAGTCAATAATAATTATAATTTTGTTACTGTAAAGACCACCAAAACCTCCCAAGTTACTTAAAAATAACAATGTAAAAGAATTGATAATTTCTAACAAGCCTCTGAGAACCATTTTTTTTTGTTGTTGTTGTTTTTGCTAGAAAACAGTCATATGAAGGGTACATGCTAATTTTTTTTTGGCCAACTGCTCTTCAAATGATAAGTAGATCCTTTTAATTACATTCTTCATGGTAATTCATTTAAAATACGTATGCAAATTTGTCATCTTGGATCCCCTCTTCAGACAGTGTCTAGATGCTCTAGGCTGTCAGCAATTTATTCTAGTTAACAAAATATTCTGAAAGTGTCTAAGATAATAGAGGATCTTGAAAATATTCCAAGCAGCTAGAAAATGTAAACAACCATTTGCAAAGCAGTGAAATCACATTGCATACATTTGCATTTTTGAAATGAAGTATTCACTGTAAACACACAAAAATAGAACAGTAAATAAATAATACAGATTGTCTGTTATTTGAATATTTAGCTTTTCACATAATAATTAATTCAGGAAGCCATCATCATTTGGAGGTGGTTTTATTCAATAAAGTATTTCATATAATTTTCTTATCAGGCATTGAAGCATTTTTTTTTCTAAAGAAATCTTTTAGCTTTCTAAAAGAAAGCTTTTATCTATTAACCAGTTAAATAATTACAGGATAGGTTTATTTCTCACTTCTATTTGAACCCAAAGTTTTACATACTATACTTTGTTTATTTGAACCTCAAATTATGTTATTAATCCATGTGCATTGTGGTGATCTGAACTGTCATCAGGGTCCAGTACAACGGGATGAGGATGAGGTCACTGGCCACTGGAACAAACATGGCATTATGGCAGTATGGTATGCCAGGCAGTGCCACAAAGAACAAGTCTCCTCACTCTGTTCTTTTATTGTAAAGGTTTTGTAGGTTGAATTTCTTTTCATTTTCTATATCTAAGATCCCTTTAATTTCTACAGCCCTAAATTCTGCAAAAACCAAAATCATTAATAACAACAACTAAGTGTATGTCTTTCAAACTGAGCTCAATTTCATTCTGTCTCTAAATTAGAAAATTCGCTGCTATCTAAAATATAATTTCCCCTAGAGAGAAAACACATTTTCTCTGAAGAATTCCATATGCCCAAGATAACAGCTCTCAGAGGTAAAAAAGAGTATTTGACTTTGCATGCCCAAAGTGAGAGGTTAAAGTTTTCTTCAGGAACATGGGGATTTAATTAGCATTTTACTAGCCATCAACTAAATACAGTTACAAAATATGTAATGCCATAAATTTTTAAATTGACCATGTCCCCTGGAGGGGGAGACCTGGTGGCACTCAGAAGAAGGACAGCAGGTTACCAGGAAGAGACTTGATACCCTATGAGCATATACAGGAGGAGGTAATCCCCCTCAGGAACAGTCATGGGGGGAAAATAAGGGGAAAAGGGGAGGGAGGGAAGAATGGGAGGATACAAGGGATGGGATAACCATTGAGATGTAACAAGAATAAATTAATAAAAAAATTTTTTAAAAAGAAGTAAGATGGAATTATCTAACATTTCTTATTTTATTTTATTTTACATTTCTTGCTTTTAAGTAGAAAATGTGAGGGTTACAAAAATGGATGCTAGCTAGCACCCCTTTTCTTTGTATTTCTCACTTTTATTTTTAAGAAATCCATTCTTAAATGGAACATTGCATAGAATGAGATGTTGCTATCCTTGGGGTTTTCAAAATGGCATGAAACTAATAAAGAAATATCACTTAAGATTTTTCTGCATCTATAAGACAACATGAGTCTAGTAAGTTTGCATGCTTATCTAACTTGTAGAATACACAAGGGTTTTAATCATTATTTTTAAGTACCATATTGCATTATTGCATTATTGTAATTTTAGTTTTAATTCATTTTCTTACATAATTAATGCTATTGAAAAAGACTAAAAGAAAAAATAATTTCTTAAATATACTCCTGTACTATCAAAAGGCACTATTTTAAATACAGGGATATCACAATGGCTTTCCTTTGATATTTAATTTTGCCGTATAGAAGTGCTAAGATATAAATTATTAAAAGAATAAAAGGGTTTGCTTATATTTGATTTTTAAAAAAAAAAAGGTAGTTCACAGAGACTGAAGCAACAATATCAGAGGCAAAGTCGATCTGTCCCGAATCCTCTGCTTATATATTATGGCTATTGTCTTGGTGCTTTGGGGGATGAATGACAGTGGGTGTGACGGCATATTTGACTATTTTGCCTTCTCTTGGGACCCTTTCCCTTCTATTGGGTTGCTTCATCCAGCCTTGACGCAAGGTACTGTGTCTGGTCTTAGTGCATAATTGTATCTTGTTGCACCTGTTTGGTTGATGCAGGGGGATAAGGGAGAGTGGACCTGGGGGACAGGAAAGGTGCGGACAATAGAAGTACTGGAGGTAGAGGAAACTGTGGAGGGGATATACCATATGAGAGAAGAAAAATAATTAAACATTATGCCATCTTTCCTCTCAATAATTGTGCTGAGTATCTCTTTTCTCATTTCACAAGGCAATTTCTTATAAAAATTTGACTGAATTATTGAATTTCAGTGTGAGATGACACAGTCATTAAGAGTCAAAAGATTTGTGTCCCGACCGCTCCATTCTGAATCAGAGTCAAGCCATTCAGATACTATGGGAGCATGATTTTTTTCAATCTGTGCCTTGTTGCCTTCTTTGCAGTCAGAAGGATCCTGGGAACTTGGCCACGAGATACCAAAACAGTTAACAAAATGCAGAGTCTAGTACATGTTAAGCCAACAGCAGTTTCCTCTTCTGATGTGTTTATAAACAGTCATCTTTTGTCATTTTAATAATAATAATTCTTATAATAGGCATGAGGTGATGATATTAGCAGGAGACTCTGTGAAGAGAATGGGTGAGGTTTATTCATAAAACTGGTGTTTACATCATACAGAGAAAGGCATCTTCCATTACCTCCACCAGGTTCTCACTTATCCAAGTATTATACTAAACTTTGCCTTTTTGTTATGTAAAAAATCTCTGTAGACAACAGAAATTAAATGTAAAGTCGGGTATGGTGGCACAGGTATACAATATCAGCATTCGTGTGTCCAAGAGTAGAGATTATTATATGTACTAATACGTTACTATAGTAACTAATATGTTACTATATGTAACATGTAGAGACATTTAATCATTAGAAATAATTATTTTTTTCAAAGAAATTAAATTTAGGAGCTGGAGAAAAAGATCAAAAGATCAAAACTGAGAATACAAAGCATACAAAGTAAAAGTGCCTAACACTTTGGTTTAAGGAAACAATGCCTAGGAATATAATAACACGTCAGGCCAGAAAATATATGAATTATAGACTATGCTTTAAAATCTGGGTATTTTAAACATACAATATAGTTCTGACAGGACCAATGATCTTTTTTACTATGTTTTGTCAAATTTCTTCAGCCACTAAAAGCAAGTGTTACATTCACATCTCACTGACTGTTGTGAACACAGTATGTCTCCTCTACTGGGGAACTTTGTAAAACCAGACCATGTACTCTCAATCTGTAACCTGGGCAGTAAAATATTTTCCTTGCAAAATTCATACCATCAGGAGCTTCTACATTTCATGTAGATTTATTTCTTATGAAGATCAACTAACACTGTTTAAGCACAGTATGGTATATATTGTGTTAAAAGTATATATATAAATCATGTAACACAGAGGAAGAACAGCACACAATGCAATAATTTTTCTTCCTGGGATGTAAGTTTCCTGATAAAATTGCTGTGTTTCATTTCCAGCGGTGGATTCGCTCAGATCTCAGGGAGCGTCAGCAAGCCCCAGCTCCCCAGAGGTAGAGACTCATCTTATTTAGCAATGTAAGTGTGACAGCGTCTAGGATATTTCTCAATTAATTTTCCTTTCTGAGAATGTATTCTACACATTGGGGACCATGAGGTACTCAAAGGTTTCTGTATACTATTACTGAAAATCGATTTATGACAGAGAGAATCAGGATCAAAAGATCCCAAAACAACCTCCTGAAAGAGCCGTTCTTTTTTTTTTTTTTCCCAAGTTCAAAATAAAAGTAAGACAATTCAAAGACTTCTTCAGAAAACACCTATCCATCATGAATGAGAATAGGAACTTAGTCAGCTAAAAATTGAATCCGTTTCCCTTAGAAAAGATTAGACCACTTCTGAACAGCTCAAGCCACCCACATCACTGTTGGAAATGTAGTATATTGCCAAGTGCTTTGGGACAGATGGATTCAATCTCTTGCACCAGACACTGGTAGTCCATTCAATGGTAGGAGAAAAGTGTCACTAATGCAATGAATAAAATATCCAAATGCCAAAGTAGGCCATGTGTCTTGGGTTGTCTGAAGATTTGACCTTTGTTACATTTTTCGAGTTCTTTTCCAAACATGCTTACTGATGACTTCTGAGCTAGTAAGAGAAAATCAACGTCTTCTGACTTATTACCTAAACACAGGGATATTGGTAGTCTTCCTTTCTTCCTTGTTACAGATAGTATCATTTGCTTGAATTTGGGAAAGATAACCTAATACTAGATTAGTCACTGTGTATTACACAGATGCTATTTCTAGTATGCATGCTTTTGACATATTTGGTTTCTTAAATCCATGTGTAGTTGAGCACACTTATTTTCGTTCCAAGGCATTTACATTCTTAATGATGTTTTTCATTATAACTCAGTCAATAATACTGTATTATTTTAAAAGCTATTTAAAAAATAAGAGCTTATTTGCTTTAATTCATGAAAAATAGTTTTAAAGCATGTACTTAATAGTATTACTATTTTATGTGTATGGACATGCTATCTATATGAACGTTTATTCACCACATTGGTGTCAATAGGGGTCAGAAGAGGCCCTTGGATGCCCTCAGGCTGGAGCTGCAGATGATTGCAAACCATCTTATATACACTGGGAATCTTATTTGGGATAACTGAAAATCAGCCAGTGCTCTTACCTACTGGGACATCTGGTCCCTGAAAGGTTATTTTATACAAAATGCTGATATTACACATATTTAATTTTCCAAAAGCTACTTTTCTTATATGTACATGAAAAATAACATATATTTTAGATTTTCAATTTTGAAAACTGTATGGAATATTGAAATTGTATTCGTTTAAATTCTCAGAGTTCAGATTTAAGGTGACATTTTATATACAAATGAAATAAAACTCACAGAAGTAGACTAAAGAGTATTATGGCAGCTTGAATACCAAATACAAAAATTAATTTAATGTGTCTTCACTGTCATTTCTTCCAAAATAGATTCAAGGTGTTACATTATTCTAAAGCATATAGTATTTTATACCTGGTTCATATTTTATGAACCATTAAAACTTTAATTATATAATATCAAACATATGGAGTATTTTCATTGGTAGGTTAGTAATGGTAACCACGATGTGTGTACAAGTGGCCCTTGAGAAGCTGCATTGGAACCTGACTTTCTCTGAACTACTACGCTCAGTGAGTTCTAGGCCTTTCCGTCCTAATAGTCAAACTGTGTCTAGGAAGGACAGTAGGTTGCCAAGAAGAGACTTGATACCCTATGAGAATATATAGGGGGAGGTAATCCCCCTCAGGAACAGTCATAGGGGAGGGGAATAATGGGAAAATGGGGGGGGGGGGAATGGGAGGATACAAGGGATGGGATAAACATTGAGATGTAACAAGAATAAATTAATAAAAATAAAAGAAAAGAAAAGAAAAGAAAAAAAGAAAATACCAAGCAAAACCAAAAGCAACAAGAACTCTGGGGCTCCTGTACTGTTTGGTATGTAAGTTACCCCAAAAGTTGCATAACGCAATAAAAACGATGCCTTCATTTAGTTACCTTTTAAGCACATTTACCGTGATATATTGGTATTAGTAAAATACGCTTTCATATAAGCTATCCATAACCAAATTAAATGTTTCCTAACCATGACGATTATAAGTACTCTTACTAATGTGAGGAAGAACTGAGGGTCTGTGGTCTCAGCACTTGGGACGCAGCGTGGGATGGTCAGTGTTTCAAGGTCCTTAGCCACCTCAAGAATTTAAGGCTGGCGATGGCTCCGTGTTTAAGAGAGGGTGATCATCTGAAGGACACAAGTGGGGCAGCTTGCAACTTTCTGGAACCTAGCACCAAGAGATCTCATTCCTTTCTCTGGCCTCTGTAGGCCCCAAACCACATGTACTATGCGTTCACATGAGCACACACGCGTGCGCGCGCACACACACACACACATACACACACACACACATGGAGAAAGAGAGAGAAAAATAAATTATCAAAAATTAGGTTATGGCCAGCTGTCAGAAATCTAATTAATTAATTAATAAAACGGACAAATAAAAATGGCTATAAGTGCTAAAATCTTTTTGCCAATATAAGAACTCTTTTCCCTACTTCATGAACATGCTCTTGCAGTTACTATTTTCTCTCTCTTTTTTTTTTGACACAATTTTTTATTAGTTCAGTCATATTACATCTCAATTGTTATCCCATTCCTTGTATCCACCCACTCCTCCCTCCCTCCCATTTTTCCCCTTACTCCCCTCCCCTATGACTGTGACTGAGGGGGACCTCCTCCCCCTGTACATGCTCACAGGGTATCAAGTCTCTTCTTGGTAGCCTGCTATCCTTCCTATCAAGGGGACATGGTCAAATATGGGGCACCAGAGTTCATGTGAAAATCAGTCCCCACTTTACATTTAACTGTGGAGAATGTCCTGTCCATTGGCTAGATCAGGGTAAGGGTTCGATGTTTACTTAGCATATTGTCATTGGTCGGTGCCATAGTTTGAGTAGAACTCCTAGACCGAGATCTGCCTGTCATAATGCTCTTCTTGTAGGTTTGTAGGGCCCTCTGTATCCTTCTATTTCCCCATTCTCCCATACTTCTCTCACCTAGAGTCCCCAGTAGGGTGTCCTCTCATCTATTCCACATTCCTGGTAGGTGAAGACTTTCATGGGGCATGCCCCTTGGGCTAGTGTTCAGTTATAATTTTCATGTTGAGTTTTAGTCTATAGAAATAGTGAATCTTGATTTATTACTCAGTGGTTACATAAAAGCATAACTTTTAAAGTGCAACACCTATATGAACATTTTATTTTAAAGTTCTTGTTATAGGTAAGACATAGGTGTATATGTATAGCTAAAGCATGTACATACATATCTGTACAGCTAGAATGTTAACTTGTTGACCAGGCATGGTGATGTAGGCTTATAATATGCCATCATTTGAGAGTTAAGGACAGGAGGATTTGGAATTTACATCTGATCTGTTCTTTGTAATGTAGTACCAAACTTGCTTCAACTCTTTGGCAAAATCTTGTCTCTGAGAAGCAAAAATAAATAAGTAAATAAATGAATAAATAAAATAAGATAATAACACAAAGGGCTCACAGTTGGCTTGGTGACAGTGTGTGCCTTCTACGCACAAGTCCTAGCTTTAATCCTCAGTGGTACAAATAATTGTTAATTAATTATATAAAATGAAACTATATAAAATCTATTAAAGAAACATTTCAACTCTAAAGATCTCCTTATATTTTAGCTACTTATTTTATATTATCTCATAAGGTATTTATAATTTCTGATGCATTTTAAGTGTGCTTTAAGAAGGTTATTTTGTGTATTTCCAATTTTTTGCATAATTCTGATGTGCACTTATACATTTTCTTTCTTCCCCATTAAGTGTTTAAATCCCAAATAGTAGCATACTAGGTAGATTCTTCTGTGTCTATTTATCCTTTTAAATATTTATTCTAGTGCTTCCTAATGTTTTTCTGGAGAATGAATGAGAGGCACAGAACACTGCTACCTTGCTTGAAATGAGAAAAATATTCACCACATAATTCTCTGCATTCTATAGTGAGGATAGCTTGCTTAGGATATAGAAGTGCATTGCAGATGCTGGAGAGATTGCTCAGGGGACAAGAGCATTGACTATTCCTCCAGAGATCCCTTTTTCAATTCCCAGCCCCCACATGAGAGCTCACAACTGTCTGTTATTCCAAGATCTGATACACAAAGACATACATCCAGGTAATATAATAAATTTTTTTAAAAAGATGCACTGCAGGTTGAAATGAGACAGGTCTCCCTTTCATGGTTAATCCAGATCAGCATCTCTAAAACAATCCTGAGGAATGTCTGTGAAGTACCTAGACTGACTCAACTGAAAGGTGGTAAGCATCAATCCTTGGCTTTGCATCCTGCACTTATAAAAATGGTAAGTCTAGCAGAGAAACAACATTTCTTTTCCAGTCTCCTGACTGCAAGTGCAATGTTCCCACTTCTTCGGGCTTCTGCCACCATTACTTAGCCTCTGTGATGGACTGCACTTTCAAACTGTGGGGCAAAATAGGTACTAAGCCTTCTTAAATGGCTTTTTGTTGGGTATTTTGTTGCAGCCATGAGAAAAAATAACTAGTATACTACCAAACATAATAACGATTAAGGAATAAAATGATTTGGGAAATTACAGAAACCAGAGTGTGGGCCAATGTGAGACTATGAATACATATTTTGCTATACTTGATATTTGCTTTAAATAAACCTCTTTCATTTAAATATGGTAAGAGAGCATGTGTACTTTATTAGAAATCTAAAAATATACCCAAATGTGGGTGTAGCAATTATCTACGTAACAGATTGCAAATATTTACAAGCAAACTTTATGCGACTTCTCAGTTTGAATAGCAGTTTACAAACACAAGAGTAAGGCAGCATTCTCGTAACCACGCATCGGTGCTTTACTACCTGTTGCCACTCTCCTAGTGTAGCTTTCTAGTAAATAAACCAGGGGGTTAATGGAAAGGACATTTCTAGGATGAGTTGAATTATCCAACTGCAGAGTTTTGACATGTCACCAAATAACACAAACAGGCTCCCTCTGAAGTTTAATAAAGCATACCTGTGGTTATGCTGTTCTGCAATAGTACAAAACAATGTTTTTACGAACTATAAAAAATAAGAATATAACATCTTAACACCTTGGAAGAATGTGACCAATCTTACCTTAGGCTCCACAGCGGGTCCACTTGTAGATGGCATACTTGAACTTGCTAGCACAGTTCAATTTACTGAGACACATACATACTGTTTCATATACACCCTATTGATTTTATTTCCTGACCATAAACTATTTTAGGATAAATGTCTTTAGTTTAAAAAAAAAAAGATGTCTAAGGAAACTAATGTCTTCTAGTGAATCTTTGGGGCTTTTCCCCTTTTTGATTGGCTGATGATTTTTGTTTAATTCCAGACTGCAGTTTTCCCTCTGTCTTCTTCATGGCCCCTCCTTCCCATCTAACCCTGCCCCCAACCTCTCCTTCTTTGCATTCACTGCTGTTCACTCCTAAGAGAAGCTAGTCAGATTAACACTGAGATAGATTTTGACTAAGGATAACAATAAAGCTAATCAGGTTAACACTGAGATAGAATTTGACTAAGGATAACAATAAAGGTATTTTAAAGACTGTATGATTTAGGTAGATGACAGTAGAAAATTTCCTTTATGAGGCCCATGACTTATCCAGTTATGAGTTTTTTTTACCAGGTTTATAGTACCACAGGGAAATTTACATCATGAAGAATGGGCATCAAATACAACCAGAATTGTTCGTTATCCTCAAAACCAGTATGCTACTATCACACAAGTGTGCTCTTCTTTCCTGACATGTTAGTGTTGTGATTCCTAGGGTTTGCAACAGAAAACCACAGTGGTTGGTGAATGATACCTCTTTCTTGATATTTCCATTTTATTTTTTTAATCAATTATTCTCTTCACATCCTAGTCAAAATCCCTCCCTCCAGTCCCCCTGTTATATCCTCTCTCCTTACTCCTCCAAATACCCTTCCTACCCTCCCCAGAGAAGAGGAACCCTCATCCCCATGCCAGCATGTCAAGTCCCAACAGGGTTAAGAGCAGCCCAGCCAGGGTAAAGCAACTGAAAAGCAGGTAGCAACATCCATTTCAGAGCCAGACCCCATTTCCCTCACTAGAGTGCCCACATGATAACTGAGTTGCCCATTGGCTACATCTGTGCAAGGGCCTAAGATCCAGTCCATGCATGGCCCCTGGATGGAGCCCCAGTCTCCACAGGACCCTTGGTCCTCTTGTGAAGTTCCTGTGCCCTCTTGGTCTTCCATCTTTCTCCTACTCTTCCCCAAGCACCATCCAATGTTTGGCTGTGGGTCTCTGCATGTGCTTCCATCAGCAGCTGGGTGGAGCCACTCAGAGGGCAGCCGTGCTAGGCTCCTATTTGCAAGCATAGAACATTTTTAGTACATAGGTCACAGAGCACAGAGACCCACAACACAATGAAGGATCTTGTCCTAAGAAGCAAATAATAGGGCTCTTTTTCTAAAAAATATCACCTGGACTAAATGCAAAATACAGAGCTATCAAGTGGTAACTGAGGTGGAATTTTCATTCTTGTTCTAGCTTTCATAGTGCCAGAAAATGATATATACAAGGTGCTGAGGGAGAGAAGGAACTACCAGTCTTGTGAAGCGATCAACACCATGGACTGAAATAAAAACCTGCAAGTCAAGAAGAGCTAGCTTGTTCAATAATGGCATTACTGTTACAGCTGTATCTCCTGCTAAGTACCTAACGCTTTCAACTATTCATCACCAATTCTTATTACACTGACTCTAATAGTGCTAAACCTTGCGGTGTTCATTCTTATTTTATTGTTAATTTTCCACACACTTTTAGAGATAGCCCTCTTCATTACTCTCATTTATTTACTTCATTATCTGATATTTTTATACCCAAATTCTTAAGAAATGGTTTCTGTCACAAGGGGATGCCTCACTAAACCTTCTTTTATACTGACGATCTGGTAATATATAATCCATGTATATGTCTAGGGTACTTCCACCTTTCAAATAAGGTGGAAATATATCATGATGGTCTACTGAATAACATAAACTATTTCAGTGTTACTATAGGTCTGAGTATAATTTGTCAAGGGACTTGTAGAATTCTATAATAGCAATCACTGAGAGGTAAGCCTAAGTATTTCAGTGTTCTAGATATAACTTTCAAAAATCTGTAAAAAGTTTAGGATTATAAATTCCCAAACTTGAATTTATGGGAGAAATCCTCAATTTTAAATTTAAAATATTTTGGTTTTTTTCCCTGAGATGTTTATTGACTGTCTTAAGATTTTCCCAGGCCCTGTGCTCCAGTGGACAGCCATACACCCCCACACATACTAGTAACACTAAATATACTCTTAGGTGTCATAGCCTTAGTCACCAATTTTATATAAATCTAGAGACACCTAGGTAATAGAGAATCTAAATTGCTAATTGTCACAGTCAAACTGACTAGGGGCCATAACTTAGAATTATTTTCTTTTTCTTCTTCTTTTCTTTTCTTTTCTCTTCTTTTTTCTTTTCTTTTCTTTTCTTTTTTTTTTTTTCTCTTTCTTTTTCTTTTTCTTTTTTTTTTCAGCAGCAGCCTCAAGTTTAAGGCCAGCCTGGTGTAAAAAAGAAAAGTCTAGGCCAGCCAGGGCTACATAGTGAGACTCTAGCTAAGAACAAAAAACTGAAGTGAGGGCTCCCACTTAGGTATGATGGAGTGGACAAGTAGAATCATTTTCTTAAATTCCTATTTGATACATGTGTGGCTGGCCTGACATGAGTAGCACTATGCCTAGACTGTGGGGCCTGGATTGTAAAAGAATGATAGCTAAACATTTTAGAGAAATCAAGACAGCAAGCAGAAGTCCTTTAATGTTTTTGCTTCATTTCCGCCTCAACTTCCTGTCAAGGCATTCATTAATGATGGACTATACCCTACAACTGAAATAAACTATTTCCACTCCAGGGTGTTTCTAATTATTGTGTTTATCACAGAAATAGAGATGTAGACTTGAAAAGTGAGTTAAAACAAAAATAATTAAATTGGGGAGTAAAAAGTGAAAAATCAGTGTGGGGTGTGAAAGAGGACTGGTGGGTGATAGATTTGGTGGACAACATTATATACCTAAATAAAATTCTTAAAAATCAATGCATAAAAATAGTTGTTGAGATAAGAATTTCACAAACATTCATCATGTGAACATACCGTGTCAGCATAGCTATTCTGATAAGATACGAGATTTGAGGAAAGAAGAGAGGGTATTGACGAGAATAGAGCAAGGTTGGTTTAAGCATACTAGCTCTCTAGAAGCTTCATTGATAAAATAATGTGTTAGCTCATCGGGGTTCTCCCTTTTCCCCCACAAAAACTGCTAAAGCTCTCACTTGGGGCCAGTGATTCCAATGGGAGGGACCTTGGTGTTCCTGAAAATATCTCATTACCATCTGGTTTCTTACTGATTGTTTGGTTTTGTTAAGTACAAATATGTGATGAGAGTTAGAACTACACTTAAAAGTACAAGGTTTAATCTTGGAGAAGACAGCTTTGACATAAAAGGCATTGTGATATCTTGACAGTTTCTATCACAAAAAGAGAAAAGAAAAAAATATGGTTAAATTTCTCTGAGTGTTAGGTCATGACTGATGTTTAAACATGGCTATTGCATCGGTAAGAAATTATTCAGCTCTGTGCTTTATCTAAGATTATGACATTCAATAATGTGTTCTGAGCATGTAGAAATGACATTGTTGGCCTCTTAGGTTGGCTAATTAAAGCTGGGCCTCACTCATGGCTTAGACTTAATGAAGTAGAAATTCTCTTCCATGCGTACAAATATATTTAGCAAAAATATTCAAAGGTGAGTTAAAAGTCCCCTGAATAGCTTTGTGATATACTTGTCACAACCATTTACTATACTAATTGGAGATCCTGAAAGGACTCTCACTTTATTATTAGGAAGCCATGAGATAGTAGCAGTGGTAGCAAACATTACAAACCAGGTTGTCAATATGGCTGTAAACTTGCCTATTGAAAATTTTATATGCTCTGTATTTTTAAGTTGTGAATTTCTTTGCTTATATGATATAAGGATATAAAAACATTAAAATGAGTCTATGTGGAAAACTGATACAATCGAAAATATCATTTGATGATTATTTCCTGAAGACTGTAATAATGAAAAACTGAAAGGAACTGAATATTATATTTTATTGGAGCTGCAAAAAATCTGAACAGGACTAAATCTAATGTTATTAGTATGACATACCGCTATACAGCTCTGCCTACTGGATTGTTCTGATATGCTGCAACTTCAGATCAGTGATGACATTATCTATGTGAATTAAATGCTGGAAGCCTCATCAGGAGCCATTTGGCCCATCTGTCTCAAAATGTCTGTGCCTGCTTGGCCAAATCTCAGCTGGAGTTAAGCTAATGTGAATTCTCAGCCAATATTTAACAAGATTTCTCTGTGACTGGCTTCACAGCTCACACAAAGGCCTGAGAAAGGAAGAAAGCCTGTCTACCAAGATCCTTCTGCTAGAGTCCGTGAATCAAAAGTTTCTCAGGTTCCCATGACCATTTTTAATGCTCAGATTATAAAACAAGAATCTATCAGTTTACACACACACACACACACACACACACACACACACACACACACACACACACGGTGTGGTATGATATTATGGCCAAAACCTAGCAAAAGCCAGTAGAATTGTCCCAAGAAGAGACATAGATCTGTAATGAACCTCTACAGAAATAGCAGATATCATTACACCCAGATATATGCTCTATTCGTGCCCAATCAAAGTATTTGTCTGCAACCGCATCAGACAACCAGCTACTGTGTCACTGAAGATCAACTGCAGATTAAAGGTTATAATGCATTCTGTGTGTTGGTAACAATAGTCTACTGTTTTAAAAGCACGTCATCCAGCACCAAATGCAGTAGTTGTCCTAGCAAATACATTATTCCCCTTTCCATTATCAAATATAATCACATGTGCTTTCTCCTACTTCATGGAAGAGAGCATTATGCCAACTGTCCCTTGTGTCAGCGTCGTATGATCTTTTGTTTTGTTAGAAATATAGGCTGTAGGAATGTGGCTGTGCTTCTTTTCAGAAACATTTACCTTGGGTAAATGTGCTAAGATATTTTTTCCAAAGCTGAGTCATTTAAAAATAATATCATACTAGTGGGTAAAAATTAATAAGCACCCTAAGTCCTTCCATAAGATATGTGCGATCATATGTGCTAGAGATGGCACATAAAATCCCCTGGCAAGTCAGGGACTGGAAACAAGGGGGTTAGTTTCCCATATGCAGGGATACAGGCCTAGTTTATTATGAAAAAGCAGGTGATATATCCTTTTGCAGTATACCAACCATGTTGAAAATCTTGGAAGTATCCTTAGACTTCAACATCAATACCAGTGACCTTTCGGAGGTCTGACAGTGCTAAAGGACTTGTGCGTGACCTTCCAGTGTACACTAGGAAGTGGACGTAAGAGAATGTTCCTCTCCTGGTCCATGTTTCAAGCAGTTATTTTGAGAGCCTGGAGTATAAAAGTCTATGCAAACATGAACTCCAGTAAATCTGCTTAAATATAAAGGCGAACATAGATAACTGTATTATGTTCTTAATAGGATATGGTAGATGCCAAGATAGGGTGCAAACTTGCTAAGCCTATGATTCCTATATGCAAGCAGCCGTATGAGCTCCTAGTACCTCTCTTATGTCTTGGTCATCTGTTCTTTAGCTCCCATATATAGCCACATAGGCTTTTTTTTTTTTTTTTTTTTTTTTTTGTGATCTGTTGAAACAAGAAAAAATTCATCCCTGGTTTATCTAATGATCTGTTCAGTATGCTGCTATAATCTTGAAATGAAATTGTCACGTTGCAACTCTATTCAGGATGACAGGAGCAAAGAAAAATTCTCTCAATAAATACAGCTTTGAGAAAGACATCTGATTAAATAAACTTAATGGGAAAAGAGATTGCCTAAGATCTACATTCACAGTGATTAATGGCTATATTTAATGGATTGTTTGGATTATTTTTTGTTTGTTTGTTTGATTTTCAAGACAGGTTCTCTCTATGTTATCTTGGCCTTCCTGGACTGGCTTTGTAGACCAGGCTGGCCTCGAACTCAGAGCCATCCACCTGCCTCTGCCTCCCGAGTGCTGGGATTAAAGGCATGAGCCACCATGCCCGACTGATTGTTTGGATGATAAGGAACTCTAAAAGAGAGAGATGAAAAGATTGATAACAGACAATAACTTACTGTAACAGGCAAAAAAAAGCTTATTCATAGTTTGCATGAATGTTCAAAATGGATCTGTCTAAAGCGGAGATTTCAATAACTATACCATTACATAGTTCACTGTGTAGCTACATATGGACTACAGTGGATTCTGTATCATCCAACATCTTTCCCAAAATGACTGATTCTTGGTAATAAACTCATGTATAAAGTGGGATATAAGTATCAGAATTATTTACTCCTGTATATAAGATCCAACTATTAACACCAAAAGATACTATTGAAGTTCTAAGAGGAGACAATTATATAGGAGAGCCAGCTATCAACCTAATAATGGGTTTATTATATTATGTAATATTCACAATTTAAGAAATAATACTTATTTCACCTAGGAATATAAGCTAATTCCACAAATTCTTTTCCCAGAACTTCTACCAATGATACTGTATTTGTACACAGATTTGGCTATGTGTGTGGCCTATAATCTATGAAAGACTTTCTCTAATGAGGGACTGTTGTTTACAATAAAAGATAAATGACAATGTGATTTTAAGTGTGTAGGTACCTGATAATACAATATACTACATTAGAAGACACGAGCTTGATAAAACATTAGAGGAGCTAAAGAGAAATCAGTTGCAAATTACTTGGAAAACAACATTTGAGAGATTAACTTACTATCCTTCAGATATGTTAATCTTACCCTAATGGAAAATAGTTAATACATCAGTGTAGGAAACAAGGGCAAGAAGTCCATGTGTGTCTACTTAAGAATCTACCTACAAAGAAATTTTGTTTCTTTTTCTAAATCAATTATCAAATATCTTTAGTGTACAGAATCACCAAAAGAAGAATATAACCATGGAGTGCATCAACTTAAAATATATATTTTCAAAATAGGAAGTTTGTAACTAATTAAAATATTTTCTATATTTCTACATAATGTGTATTGTTATTATTTCAAGAAGTCCATTGCAAAGTTTCTCACTTCTAACATTTTTGAACTTGTGAGTATATATGTTGATTTTTTTTCTAAAGAACAATGGAATATTTTCATATAAACCTCTCAAATTATATTCCTTATATACACCTGCCATATATTTGGATATCAGTAACCAATAATCAAGCCCTCATGGTTAATGATTTAATTATTATGTGAAAATGTAACATCTGGCTGGAAGATGATATTTATTTGCCACTGTGCTTACTGAACAGGAAATAAATGTAAATACCTAGTCACCAGGACTTGATTACTCACTTCCTACTTTCTCTGTGGATAGCACAGGAGAAGGGAAGAATGTAGGTCACGTAGAAGGGTCAGAAATTTAAGAAAGATGCTCTCAAATTCTTCCAAAGACTGAGATATACATGTAGATTGCTTTTGCACCTGTTGACAACTGCCATATGTAAGCCATGGATTCATTCTTTGATGTTTTTTAGTTATTCATAATAAAATTATATCACATATTTCCTCAGGGCATAATGTTATTAAATATAATTATCAGCATTATAAAGAAAAGGTGACTGCCGTTCCTTGGCATATAAAGTAAAAGAAGTTCAGTAAATCAGTAAAATGTCTTTTATCTTTATATTTTCATAGCTCCAGTGTAAATGTTCACATAAATTCTATCCTTGAAACTCACATCAATTCTATCACTACCCAACAGCCATATAATCAGAATAAACTCTAAAAGCTTAAAAATCTTTAGAACTCATTGCCCTAGTCACGATCTGCAAAGTAACGCAAAAGTAAACCAATGCAGCTCCTCTCTAACACTTATCTGTATTTTTCCCCTGTGTGCTAGAATCAGAAGTTGCAAAACAGAAGACCAGAATAGAGCTTATCACATCACAAACTTTGCATTTGTGCTGCCATGGACGGTTCTTGCACTTTCCATAACCAGCAATCAAGAAAAAAAAAAAGGCCAGGGAAAAGAAGCAATTATGGACAAAGTTATTCTTGATTCCTAATTGAGCTGAGCTGAGGCAGAAAATTTAGTTTCCCTTTTGAGAAGTCATGATTTCTATCAGCACTTGGGGAAGTGAATAAGAGTGTGTGCAGGCAGCTTTCACTATTCCGTCACCTTTTCAAAGCTCATATAAATCTGAATCCCCTTTTGTATATTTTAAATTAAAATCAAAGATCTAAGAAAAACTACATAGCCTTACGATACACACACACACACACACACACACACACACACACATACGCACACACAGACACACACACACACTCAGATGCTTTTTAAAAAATAAAAATGAGTTTTTCATATGACTTTATATATTTCTTATAGTATGCTATGCATAAGTCAACATCATATTGAATTCAAAGAATGGATTTTTTAATTTTAGAATTTCATTTTTTACTGATAGTAGCTGTTTTTTATTCAATATATGCTGATCATGGCTTCCCTCTCCATAATCCTTCCAGATCATACTCACCTTCCCACCCATGAAAATTCACCCCTGTGAAGAGGTATGTGTTAAAACAACTTATCAAAATCTGAAAACAGACTCTAAATTTTATTCCTTTAAGAACACTAAGTGAATTTTGTAAAAGTAGTAATAAAGCCTTTTTTGCATATCTGATTTCTTAGCAATTTGATCATTTATCTCACGCTTCCATTTCACTTTTACTCAAGTGGCCCCACTTCGGTAGAGGAGTGTATGCTACGCAGGCCGAGGCACTGCACCACGGCTCTCAGCTACTGCAGGTGAAGGCTTTGGTTTAGCTCTCACTTTGGAGCATTTTGTAAATCACTCAATAATTCATTCTAAGTTTGGAAATAATTTTTTCTTGCAAACACAAAACTTTATTTTACTTGGTAGTTGAATAAAACTCCATTGTGTATATGACTGACATGCTGTTATTCAGCAATAAATTCACTTTCCATTCACACACACACACAAAAAAAAGTGGTTGAATCACCTCACGAAGTCTATTCATCTTATACTATTCTTTCCTATTCACTTAGATTGTTTTAATACACTCAGTGTTCGTAACAAAGCACACTGTCTTCCAAACAAAGCAGAGCAAACACTTGGGCTACATATGGTACTGTTGCTTTAACCCCTTGCCATGTAGGAAACCTCTTTCAGCCTCTAGTGCTTCCTACCTGCCTTTTTTCCTGGAAGACTTTGCAGAACTTCTGATTGGACCAGCCTTCCTCCCTCAGCCTATTCCTTTTGTCAGCTGACAATATCCCAAGAACCGCAACCTGGGAATCTGCTGGACCCACTAGCCTAGGAATCAGGGAGATTATCTTTACCTTCCTTCCAACCCATATTTACAAATGCCGTCTCATCACCTGTGCTTTAGCAGGACACTTTCAGAGACCTCTTCTTCCTCACTGATGCACTCTCCGAGTACTCCGTCAAACCTTTTCTCAGACCTAGGTTTTCTTATTCGTGTGGACCATTTCTTCCCCTTCTTCTTGCCCATCTTCATTCCTCTTTGTCAGGCCACACTACATACTAACACATTCTACAGCAGCAGTAACAGGCAGGGACTCATAAGCCCTCCCTAACAGGCAACCCAATCAACTATACCTAAGATTCAGAAATAAAATAGCATAACACCTCTCAAACAAAGGCAAGATGGAATATCAACATCTAGAATTACAATTATCCCAGTTCAGACATCTACACACCAGAGCAAAGCCATTATCATTAACTCACAAGATAGCATGCAGCCCCAGAGCAGACCATAGCAACCCCACTATTGTAAGCCCCGAGAAATGCTATATACCCGAATTACAAGAAGGGAGCTTCAAAGGGCAATTCTGAATATTCTCAAAGTAGATTAAAAATAAATCCATTAAGAAAGCCTATGTAAAGAGAATTTAACCATAGAATGAAATAAAGAAAACAGTTTAATACATGAAAGTAGAAATAGAATCATTAAGAAAACTCGATCTGAGTTAAATTTGGAAATGAAAAATTTAAGAAATCACACAAAAAACACAGGGGTAAGCCTCACTAATGAAATATAAGAGACAGTAGAAAATGCTCAGGCATTAAAGTCAAGATAGACTAAATGGATATAACATTCAAAGAAAAGGTGACTGAAAACTGGGGAGAAAGCCCCCAAGGAAATATGGGCCACTACGAAAACAACAAATCTATAAATACTAAGATTAAAGAAAGAATAAGCAGGCCAGGTTAAAGCACAGAAATTATTTAACAAAATCATAGAGGAAAATCCAATAACCTATAGAAAGAAGTGCCTATAAAAATACAAGAAGCACACAAAACACCAAAAGACCGAACTAGAAAGGAAACTACTCATGACACATAACACATAATAACTTAAACAGTAAGCCTACAGAACAAAGAAAGAATATTAAAAGTTGCCTGGGAAGACAATCTGATAGATTAGACTGATTAGAACACTACCTCACTTTCCAATAAAGACTCTGTAATACACAAGGCCCTATATACATGTTCTACAGACCCAAAGAATCCAGCAATGCCAGGCAGGATTACTATATCAGCAAATGTTTCAATCATAAAAGATGAAGAAAGAAAAACATTCTACAGAGATGTAAAATTAGGCAGACTCTATCTACAAGCACAGACCTAGAAAAGGCTCTAGATGAAAAATAAACATGAAGAGGTGGCCTACAGACAAGAAAATGTAAGATACCCAAAGATCATGTTTTTAGCACAAAAAAGATTTTGTTTCCCCAGAGGGACAAAGTAGGGAAATAGAGGAAGAGGGAGAAAAGGAGGGAACAAGGTGCAGACAAGGGTGAAGAAGAGAGACAGATAGTCAGGACCAAAGGGAAAATGGTAAAGCCATGTTAAAATGAGACGCTCAATTTTTCCATTTATTTGTTTGTGTTTGGTTGCTTATGTATTTAATCACTTTACATTCTGATCCCAGCCTCCTCCCTCCTCGCCTCCCAGTCTCACCCCCACCCTCTCCTTTCCATCCTGTGCCCTGTTTCTCCCAGAGAAAAGGAGGCAGTTTGGAAATATTTTGCAGTTAAGTGCTATTCAAAAATAAAGCAACATTAGTCACCTTTTGCTACATTATTTGTAATAAAAAACTTCCATTGTCACTCCGAGCATTGCAAGTAAGAGTGGGGTGTCTTGAAGATAGAAACCCTTTCAGCATAGAACCTACTTGAACTGTTTTCCATGCACATTTCATAATAATGCTGAGAAAAAGAGAATGAATGGCAGTTTAAAATAAAACTATATTATTGGAGAAAAAAACAAAGTAGAGAAATATTTTTCATCAAATCTACAGTAAATGACAAGATAACAAGGAGAGAGTACCTCTTTTCAATAAATTATCTAAACATATCAAATGACATCACTTAAATTCTATGGGCCCTCGTCCTCGGTAGTATTCTACACTCCCCCGAGGTGTAAACCGTATTCCGTTAATGTGAGGTGGAACTGAAAGCTCTGTTGAGCATTTGTCTCACATGGAACTTTCCCATTACACAGTTGACTTTCCTTCAGGAGTCAAAACGATGCCGGACTAGAAAGATTCATTAAGGTTTGCAAAAACTAATTTAGGTAATTAGTATTTCTAGGTGGTGAAAAGCAAATTAAATTCTAAATCTGCTGCCAAGTTTTACTGAATATTCCTTTTACTAGATACTAGCACGAACCAAGAGAACTGGAGATGAGTAATAATTTAGTTGCCTAAATTTATTTATCATTTACATGTGCGTGTGTACCACTTTGATGATCTGCTTATCTGCTTTTTTGCTTTAGTCATAATGTGGCACCATGCCAAGGCTTTCATGTGGCCATTGCTCTCCTCCTCATCACTTCCATCTAGTTTCACTTAACATACTGCATTAATTAGCCAATTTATTTAATCTGTGAAATTTAATGATGGCAGTCCTGATGTAGCCAGCAAAACCAAAAGATTTTGACTTAGCATATGTATAGAATAACGCGTTTAGCCATTTATGTTTTCCTTTTTTGTCACTATAGTTGTGACAATTTATTTTTTAATTTTTATAATCTATTTACACAACATATTAATTGTTATGCCCTTGCTCGCATCCTTTGATTTCCACGCTCATTCCCTTCTGCTCACTCTTGCCCTCCCCAAGTCATCTGGCAGGGGGGGCCCTCCTCCCCTACCATCTGACCCCAGCCTATCAGATCTCATTAGGACGGCTGGCATCCCCTTCCTCTGTGGCCCAGCAAGGCTGCCACACCAAGGGGAAGTGATCAAACAGCTGGACCAGTGTCCATGTCAGATGTAACCCCTGCTCCCCTTAATAGGGGATTCACATGTAGAATAAGCTGTCCATTGGCTAGATTTGAGCAGGGGGTCTAGGTTCTCTTCGTGAAATGTCCTAGGTTGGTGTATCAGGTTCCTCAGGCACCCCTGAGCCCAGATTTACTGCCTCTGATGGTATTCTTGTGGCGTTTCAGTCCCCCCTCGGTCCTTCTATCTCCCCACATTTCCACTGGACTCTCAATGCTATGCCCACAGTTTAGCTGTGGATCTTAGCATCTGTTTTGATCCCCTGCTGGGAGGAGTCTTGCAGAGAACATCTATGTTGACCTTCCCTCTTGTTTCCTCTCAACTGCTTCTAGTGTCTGTTCTACTTGCCCTTCTGAAAGAAAATTAACCATCCTCCCTAGGGTCCTCCTTGTTATTTATCTGCTTTAGGTCTATGGATGGTAGTATGATTATCCTGTATTATATGGCTAATATCCATTTATACATGAGTATATACCATGTATGTGTTTCTGGGTCTGAGTTACCTAACTCAGGATGATCTTTTTCAGGTCCATCCATTTGCTTGTAAATTTCATGATTTCCTTGTTTTTAGTAGCTAAGTGGTATTTCATTGTGTAAGTGTACCACGGAATCTTTATATATTCTTCTACTGAGGGACATGTAGGTTGTTTCCAGAATCTGGCTATTGTGAATAAAGCTGCTATGAAAACAGTTGAGAAAATGCCCTTGCTGTATGCTGGAGAGCACCTTTCTGGTTTATGTCCAGGAGTGAGTGGTATGGCTGGGTCTTGCGGTAGCACTGTTCCCAATTTTCTGAGAAAGCACCAGATTGATTTCCAAAGTGGTTGTACAGGTTTGCATTCCCACCCATAATGGAGGAGTATTCCCTTTTCTCCACACCCTCACCAGCATGTGCTGTCACTTGAGTTTTTTGACCTTACCTATTCTGACAGGTGTATGATGGAATCTCAGAGTTGTTTGATTTACATTTCTCTGATGACTAAGAATATTGAACATTTCTTTGATTGAGATTCCTCTGTTGATATTTTTTTTTTAATTTTGGCATTTTAATCTCAACTTCTTTAACTTATGTAGACATAAAATACATATGTAGTAAAAAAATAACCTCAAATTCACAATTTTCAACCTCAGCCTCCTGAAGGATGCTATAAGCTTGTATTATTACATACTAATTTGAATTACAATTCAAATTATAGGAAAAGCAGTTATTCTATGAAACAGTCAGAGATAAAAAATGACAAAATAACACCAATAAGAAATATTTGTTATAAATCTTTACAGATGTTAAATAACTTCTTTAGAGATCTGGTTAGTTCATTGAAATAATATTTGGAATGATGTACAAAGTGCATGTAAGAGATTTTTAAAGGTATAATAGAATATACTGTCACTAACCCCTAAAGATAGTTATTATATTTTTCTGGAGTATGTTCTTTCATGGACTCTGTGCCTAGGGGCAGAAGACCCAGCAAAGAAAGTGAATTTGGGACCAATTTCCCTTATGAACATTGATGGAAAATTTTTCAATAAAACACTCACAAGACAATTCTAAGAACACATTAATAATATCATCTTTGATAACCAAGTAGACTTCATCCTTGGAATGGAGGGGTATAAGAAGGTGTCATGGCTAAAGCAACATTTGATGGTTTTGTAGCTCTTGAATGCATAAAATGCTTTCAAGAATTGGCTTAGTCATTGTTGTCCTTAAATATGTGTATCGTATTCACATGAATGTAGTTGGGTTTTTTTTTTTTTTTTTTTTTTTTTTTTTTTTTTTTTTGCAAAGTAGCTAATTATTCTCCACTTCAGATAACCTTACTAGAGAATATCGAGACAGCTATCAATAAAGAAGTTCTATTGGAATTTCTTTAATACATTTTGCCTTTAACAAGTTTGAAACCATTTAAAATAATGGTTGAAATAAACATAAGTGAGTTATTTACACACACATTTTGAAGAATTCAACTAAATAAAATAGTATTTGAGAACTTTTATATTGACTGGTAAGTACTATAATAAATAATATATTTCTAATAAATTTTATTTTAAATGGAAGTTTTGAGACTAAACTATAATTATATCATTTACTATTCCTTTTTCTAACTCTAATCATTCTTATGTGTTAGACTACTGCTCTCTTTCAAGTTGTTTTAAATAGTTGTGTGTATGTGCATTCTTAATTATATAAATACAACCTGCTCTGTCTGTATGTTTATTTATCTATATATGTTATATATGTATGTATATATTTATATGTGTGTGTGTGTGTGTGTGTGTTATATAACATACAGCATTGACAACTTGACATTGGATAATCAGTAAAGTGATCCTTCCTAAAGAAGACAATTTCTGCTTCTCTTCCCATTCTTTACTTGTCTATAGTTCCTTGTCTGTTCCTGGGGCCCCTTGAACAATTACCTTTTGGCATTAGCATACCTATTAATGTTTTCCTTGTTCATGGCATGTTTTGGGAGCCATGATAATACACTCATCGTGTAGCTTCACCTACATTTCTAGGAAACCAAGTCACAGGAACTGTTTATTCTTCTGTATCTTACATCTTTCTACCTCTTCTTCCACAATGATCACTGCTCCAAACAGTGTAGGAGTTGTTTATAGGTGTATCAGTTAGGACTTGACCCCACAAGTCTACATTTTGACCAGCTGTGGTTTTCTATCATGGTTTCTAGAAAGGATGACTGAAAATGTCATAAGATGTATACAATAAATCTTATACAATATACAATTTATATAATAAACCTACTAGCAATCCTTATGATACATCTAACTCTATCTATCCACATAAGTATAGTTTAAATGACAATAACCCCAAAGGCTGAAAGTGATCACCTAAGGAGCCATAAATGACTCTTGGTACCCCAATATCAGTAAGAGAAACTCTTTTGAGTTTTTTAAAGGTTTGTTCAAGATGGTCCCAACATACTATAACCTATTGCTATTGTTCTTATCTAGAGGTGAAAGGTTAAGCCTATACTGCTGAAAGCACCACTCAGTTCAGAGCAGGACCCAGAGGACTCAATTTGAGTCTGACCTGGAAGCCTTCCATCTGAGGATAAATTTCACAGTACCAGATAACGTCATACAATCACTTTGAGGAGCAAAGCAATCTACAGTTCTACCTAGCTATGACTCATATAAATCACCATAACGCCTATACTGTCTGGAGCACCATAAATCACCATCATGGCATAATAACTTCAAGATTACAATAGCATCACATATGCCTTTGTGGTAACCAACAACTCTCTCAGCGCTTCTCAACCTATGGGTCATGACTCCTTTGCTTTCACAGGTGTCACTTAAGACCACTGGAAAACACAGATATGTACATTGGTATTCATAACAGTAGCAAAGTTACAGTTAAGAAGTATCAAATAAAAATAATTTTATGGCTGGGGGTCACAACAACGTGAGAAACTGTATTAAAGTGTCACAACATTAAGGAGGTTAAGAACCACTGCTCTAACTAGACTTAAGGCCCACTCAACAGGAGAAAAAACTTCCATACTACTAGAACCTAGCCAACTACTCATTAGTTAGAACAGTTCATTAGTAATGAAGTTATGGATATCATGGGAGGAACTACAGCTGCCACATTACTAAATCAGTATAGTTCCCTAAGAACATTCTCAATATTTATTTTTATACTGACAGATTAGTATAGTCCTCACTCACTATTAAGAAAATCTACCTAATGGATTTTAATAATCAATAGTTATTTAGATATCTAAATCAAAGTCAAGAATATAGAAATAAGAATATATTTATATATCATTTATATAATCATAATAAATATATTATAATAATCAAAATAATGATTATAAATATATTGTTATGCATATAATTATAATTGATTTGTTTTGACATTGAAATCAAAGCCAAGAATATTCTTTAAAATAATAAGTATCACTAGACTGCTCTGGATTTCCTGTCTCAGTTTTGAGCTCTCATTTTTCTTACACAATTACTTTGTAAAAATATTAAGGCCTCGGCATATGGACTTGCAAGATGAATATAAAATTTGAATTGAGACAACTAAAATTAGTTTTCCTCCTTTGAGTTTGAATTAATCTCTTTGCATCTAAAATAATTGAAGAAAACTTACATCATGTATGATTATAATCATCTCAATATGATTGAAAATGGAACTGTTTGGCTTTATTAGTAAGTATGACAAGAAGTTCATTTTTAGCATGCCTTTTCTAAACGCCTTCTTTCAAAATTACTTAAAATTTCATGGTTCCAAATTAGTAAAATAGGACAGCACTAAGAATTCTCAAAACCTAGTTTTTTACTTTACAGATAATATTAGTAACATCTTTTAATTTTAGAATCTTAAGCCTAAAAAAGTCTTATGTTCAGTTTCAAAATCATTACATATGATCTTCATCTCCAGTTAGTCCTGAGCCATTCAAACTCAGACATCATGTTGCATAGGGTTCTAAAATGGAGAAAAGACCACCACTTGCTAGTTAAACATTTCTTTCTTTTTTTTTTTTTTTTTTTTTTTTTAGAAGGGAGAATTTATTTATTTATTTTATTTCTTTTATTTTTTTAATTCGTTTTATTAATTTATTCTTGTTACATCTCAATGGTTATCCCATCCCTTGTATCCTCCTATCCCCCCCCCCCATTTTCCCATTATTCCCCTCTCCTATGACTGTTCCTGAGGGGGATTTCCTGCCCCTGTATATGCTCATAGGGTATCAAGTCTCTTCTTGGCTACCTGCTGTCCTTCCTCTGAGTGCCACCAGGTCTCCCCCTCCAGGGGACATGGTCAAATGTGAGGCACAGAAGGGAGAATTTATTTGAGCTTATGGTTCTAGTGGGAATGTCCACATGGTGAGAAAGGCATGACAGCTTGAGATTATGGCTCTAGTGGGAATGTCCACATGGTGAGAAAGGCATGACAGCTTGAGCTTATGGCTCTAGTGGGAATGTCCACATGGTGAGAAAGGCATGACAGCTTGAGCTTATGGCTCTAGTGGGAATGTCCACATGGTGAGAAAGGCATGACAGCTTGAGCTTATGGCTCTAGTGGGAATGTCCACATGGTGAGAAAGGCATGACAGCAAGTGCCCGGAGTAGAAAGCTGAGCCTGTGTGAGACATTTTTCATTTAAACCACCTCATTCTCCTTCCTGGTCCCAACAGTGTCAAGGCCACATCATAGTGTGAAATGCACTCACTCCAACCATGAAAGTCTTCATAGTCTTTCACAGTGCCAACGTTTTTTAATAATCCAAAGTCAATCTCTAAATAAAATTCAAACAAACTTCGTATGGAGGAGATAAGTGGGGTTTGGAGATAATTTGTCTTGACTTTGTTTTCTGTGTCTTCATGTCTTGTCTAACTGTGCAGTTTTTCAGGAAACCATGTTGCCTTTCCTTAAAGGACACTTCTCTTCTAGGTCTTATGACTTTATTTATTCATAGGAAGATATTTTTACAATTAAAATCAAATTTCGGATATGTCCTAAAGAAATACCTAGATGATATGAAGAACCAAAGAGAAAAAGAAAGGGAGGAAAAGTGAAAGCTAAAGGAGGTAATTACCTGAATCTCTTTTGTTTTCATAGAGAAAAGAGCTTCATATGTATTCTCCACAAGTTCTGAAACCTCAGTTCTCTTTAGTTATATTTGTGTCTTTCAATGATATTAGCTTCATGAAAAATTTTAATCACTTCTAAGGTTGGTACTCTTGACAATCCAGGGGAAAGAATGACTATACTGTTGTATAAAAAAACCAGATAATTATAATATTTATATATTATAATGAAAATAAAATAGCACACAAGGCAGAAATGAATTTCCTTGACTCTGAAGGCAATAACCGCAGTGATGCTACTTCTGCCCACTGTTGCTCTGTGTTTCACATATGTCTCATATATGTCACCGCAGTAAAATATTTTACATCTTATTCAATATAACCCAACTATTGTGAATTTTTGATGGTATATGGTTAATTATATTTATAGTTAGTAAACATTTCTATTTTTGCAAGACAAACTTAAAATTTCTCAGCTAAAGGGAAAAATGGTCAAAATCAGTCTCAGTTGCAAAATATGATTCATATGTAATGAAACAATTATTAAAGCTTGAAACTTCATTTTTACCATTTGAACTCCCTCTGAGATTCCTCAAAATGCTCAAGCAGTAATTTTCTACTCATCTACGGGAACTCTATTTTGGATGTACTCACCCAAGTAATTGTTAAACAAGACCTTCTAAAAATCTTATTTATTTATTTACATTTATTTTATTGCACATGTATAAAACAAACTACATACAGCAGGGAGAACCATGTGACAACCATGAGTTCTATAAATGTTACATTCATAGTGGTTTGGCAATTTGTATTTGTCAAGCCTGAAGTACATGTCTTTCCCTTCTTATTGGGTCTTAATTTCTGAATGAAATTCTTATCTATCCTATCTCAACTCTAATAACTAAACTTCTTTATCTTGATCTACAAAGATCTTATCCCCTAACCTACTAAACTTGATTGGAAAACTTTTTGTTTTAATGTTGTACACTGCAATCACAAAGTTCACAAATCTTATGTTGCTGAAAGATTACAACACTGATATACACAATTAATGTATTTTGAAGTAAAAAAAAAAACAGTTTCTTGAAGAGCTCTTCAATATCTCTTTAAACACTTCTTAAAAAGTGAATTTATTTAGTTGTTTTCCTTGAGATTGATTTTTTAAAGTTTCTCTCAAATAGTTCAACCTATAAAATCAGCAGAGTCTCACTTTACACTCAGTATAATAGATAAGCTTGGAGGCTTTGGATTCCTCCATCCTGGTTCACCCTTTGCCTTATAATAGCTGAATCCATTGATTAATACTTCAATAGAATCGGTTAGTACTAGTTTTATGTGCTGTATCACAGATAAGAGTATATTAAATCCAAATACAATTCGAAGAGAGAAAAATCTAAAAAGGATAAGTCAACTTTAAAGAGCGACTGAAAGAACATATGAGAGAAATTGCATGAACTTTTCTACGGAGCTATGAGGAATAATTTCGCAAGGGAAAATATCTTTATATTAGGGATATGTAAATATTGTCTGCATATCAGTGTTTCTAAGACAATAGTTTTAGTAAAACTTAAGAATCCTTTCTGGCAGACTTTTCAATTTTGACTTTAAAATCACACTCCATGTAAAGAAAAGCACTAAGAAAAATTAAGCTAGCTATTTTTATAAAATTAATGCTGGTTGGGAATGCTGACTTAGACAGCATTGCTGTCTCTGCAAAGCTGGGTCTCCCTGTTCCAGAATATGTTATTCTATTCCATTTGTTCAGTGTACTTTGGAATAGTTTAATAGTTGCAAAGTAGTCATTGTTCTGATTTTATAAATTCCTTGCTAAAAAAAAATAAATTCCTTGCTAAGGCCTCATAATTTAATATTTTATTTACCTTAAAGATGAGTTTAAGTCCATTAATGTCAATATATTTTCTAAAATTATATGTAGGAATTCAGTTGTATAAATTCTTATCAAACACATAAGACCATTTATCTTGCCTTATTTTCTTTAAGACCATATTTCTCAGGTTCTCACACTCTCCGTCCCAAACTGGTGGTGCTTCTGAGACGCTCTGCTCAGTATTGCTGCTATAGTTAAATGCTACAAATCCAAATATTAAACATGTTCCTTTAAAAACTTTTTTCTTTCCTCTTTTTCTTATGAATTTTATTACCTACTAATAGTCATTATTTTGAGCTACTTTACAGAATCTCATGTTGATTTTGAATGCATGATTGGATTAGTAACAACTCCATCATTCTAAAAGCTGTGGGGGTAGGACAATAAACTCAAGACTAGATAGGTTTGCACATACCATAGTGAGTCCTGGTCTTTAACATGAAAGCAAAACAGACCGAAATCAAAATACAAGTACTATGTTAATCCCAATTTGAAGTTTTCCCTAGTTTCTCTAGGGTTTTCTTGACATAAACAGAGGCTTGACTGCTTATTTCCTGATTGTTGTTGCTGCTGTTGCTGTTGTTGTTGTAGTTTTGAGACAGGGTTCTTTCTGTAGCCTTGGCTATCCTAGAACTCGCTGTGTAGATCAGACTAGCCTCAACCTCCTGTGTGCTGTGATTAAAGCAATACACTATCATCGCCCAGCCAACCGGAGTGTTTTTAAATTGTGTACCGAAGCGATTTTTAAACTTTGGATGATGGTGCCTTTTTAAAGAACAAGAGTAGCTCTGTTTACCACTCATTAGAAAAGCAGTACATTTTAAATGTTCAGCTCATTTGTATTTGGCAGCCTTGAAGAAAGTGCTCTTTATCCTAACTAGGTGAGTCTAAAGTTTTGTACTTAAATCATTCTCTGTCATATCTTGTATTTATCAACTCAAGGTTTTTCTTGACCTTAAAACATCGTCTTACATCCTAAACAACTTAAACTTAACTGTGAAATCATAACTCTCTAGTCTTCAATCCATTCAGAGACTTGAGAAGGGATAAAATTATTACTTAAGAAGCAAGTGCAGGCAAGCAGTCTCCAAAACTAAGATAAGACAGAGACAGTTTACTACCTGGTCAGTCACCTTTCTCTCTATATAACATTGGAACATCATCTTCAGCCTTCTGGACCAGTATATCTGGCAGACATAATTGTGAAGCAGGAAACATAAGGCACTTGCTTACCCTGTCATGGCAGATCCTTGCAGCCAATGAGCCAAACATTTTGAATGTAAGCAAACAAACAAACACAAGAACCAAAAGCTCTTTTTCAGAGGATGGCAGCTATATCTTTGACCAACTTCACTAGAAGTTCTACTGTTATGTTAAAGAAATGCTGTTCAGTTTAAAATATTTAAACACATGTAATAAAATACTGAATTTTTCAAGAATTAAGGTACTCTTTGCTAGCAATTAAAATTACATATGAATACAATCCATAAGAACAATAACAAAAATAGGATACTTATTTCAATAAAAACAGGTTGAACACACACACACACACACACACACACACACACACACACACACACACAAGCAGTAGATATCCAAGTGAGCCCATGCGCATCATCCTAAATTCTAGAGAAATTTTAATGCAACATGAAGGCTGCTATGATAAGGAATCACATCTAAAGACCTTCTAGAACTTTGTGATCTGGCTGGAGTGCACACAGGCCCTTAGGAAACACCTTTAATTCAAAACAATGAAGACAAGGTTAGTTTATAGAAGGAATCAGCCATGTTTGCGGGGCAGACAAATTAATGAATCAGAGAATGACTTGGTAGAATTAGAGATAGGATATACCCAACTCTCATGAGAACAAGACAGAAAAGAGGCTACATAGGAGTAGCACCAGGAAGTGGTTTGTTTTTTGTTTTTGTTTTTGTTTTTGTTTTTGTTTTGTTTTTTCCCTGAGAGTTTCTTACAGTTTTCATACAAGGGACAGTTTTACAGAGACACGTTCCAGGAAGAACAAGGTACACACAGGTGAAGACAGAATCAGCAAGAGAATAAGAAGGAATCAGAACTCTTTCTTTCTCTTTCTTGATTTCCCTCCATCTCTTCCCCCATCACTCTCTCTCTTTCCCTTCCCCCCAACCCCCAACATGTGCTCCCCTTCATTCCCTCTCCTGTGCTGCTGCTAATGAACTTATTTATTAAGTTCATGAATTATTAAGTTCTAATGAATATATTTATTAAAAAAAGAAGGATCCAGAAGATTAGGACATATTGCAAAAATTAGTTTGAGGTCAGGCAGAGAAATTCAGTCAGAAGACAAGAGAAGCCATTTTAAATTCATCCACTTTCAGAGGAGTTCAAGCCAGAACGCTGAATTGAAAATATGTGGAGAGATAATAAAACCCTATGTGAAACAAAAGAAGACGAAGGGATACTGCAGGTTAAAGGAAGTTGGCAAATACAAACAGGCAAAACACTATGAATGTAACACTTATATAATCCCTAATTGATTCATGGTCCTTCTGGCTGTATGTAGTTTATTGTATATGTATAATAATATAAATGTATATGTTAAAGTAAAAAATAAAATACAATAAAATAAAACCCTCCAGAATTCAGAAGAGGTAGAAAGGCTTGTGAATGGCTTCCATCTCATGCACTAACCTGGGGAAATACGAACAGTAGTTACCCTAATTCCCAAAGCTAGACGAGATGGCCAGAGGAATGTATGCATCTGTCATATACTCCTGAGCTATAGTTTAAGAATGTATTTATTATGAGCATATATAGGGGGAGGAAGTCCCCCTTAATCACAGTCATAGGGGAGGGGAGTAAGGGGAAAATGGGAGGGAGGGAGGAATGGGAGGATACAAGGGATGGGATAACCATTGAGATGTAATATGAATAATTTAATAAAAATGTATTTATTTCCTTTAATGCCACGTATTTTCCCAGAATTCATTAACAGTACCAGATAATGTTCTTCTTGTAGGTTTCTAGGACCCTCTGGATCCTTCTTCTTTGCTATTCTCCCATGCTTCTCTCATCTAGATTCCCAATAGGATGTCCTCCTCCATTATGATAGGCAGATTTGGACCCAGGGGTCTCGCTCAAACTATGGCACCAGTCAAGGACAATACAGGCCGTAAACTTCAAACCCCTACCCAGGTTTACCCAAGGGACAGGACATTCTTCACAGTTGAGTGGGGAGTGGGGTATGACTTTCACACATACTCTGGTGCTTCATATTTGACCCTGTCCCCTGGAAGGGGAGACCTGGTGGCATTCAGAGGAAGGATAGCAGGCTACCAAGAAGAGACTTGATACCCTATGAGCATATACAGGGGGAGGAACTCCTCCTCAATCACAGTCATAGGGGAGGGGAGTAAGGGGAAAATGGGAGGGAGGGAAGAATGGGAGGATACAAGGGATGGGATAATCAATGAGATGTAAGAAGAATAAATTAATAAAAAATTATTTTAAAAAGCAGTACCAGATAACCTTCTTATATTCTTAATAGTATAAATAAAACTTCAAGTCCAATAGGTAATAGTTGTAATGTGGCTTTAAATACTTGTGGTTTCAGAGAACATTTTTCTTCAATTGATATTAGCAGGGATGCCTCAAAAAATATGAAAGTTTTTCGTGTGTTGGTACACACACAAAATTAACCACACTGCAGACTGGTATATCATCCATGTGTTAATGTTATTTGACTCAGAACATATACTGCATTATACTCATTACTTTATTAGATTTATATCATTAATCATAAAAGATATTGTATTAGCACAATATATTTGTACTTCCTGATATTGATGTACCTTGCACTTTTGAAATAAATTTTACCTGGAATGATGCACTATTTTTAAACATGCTGTCAACATAAAACATTCTGTTTTCTAATATTTTATTTGACATTTCTACATTGGACTGTGTAAATGAAATTGGCCTCAAGTTTTATTTTTGTAATTATCTTTTGTAGATTTTTCTGTCTTTTGCAATCAAAAAGGAGGAGGAAAATGAAACCCTTTTAGAATATACTGACATTAAAAGTCAAGATGATGAAATTGTGACTAAAAGGATAATAGGAAATTGAAATATGTTTGCTGAAACTGCCCAGTATTAGATGTCCATTCAGAAAATTTCATTCAGAAGGAATATAAAACATCTCTAATTTTTGGAGCAAATATGTTTTTAAAAGTAACCTTTGGAGATTGTTACAATACCCAAGATATTATGTTTAAAGCAATTTTTCCTATGATAGGAAATTGGAGTTCATAGGGACAAAATACATAAGATCCCAGATTATTTTATTAATGTTATTGAAATAACATCTCACTGTAGCCTACACTTGGATGCTACAAAAGCTACAGTTTTTATGCCTTTTCAGAAAGTAAAAGGTAAATAAAAACAACACTACAGTTATACTTGAAAACACTTTGGAAGCCACCACCAATTTTCTACTCTGTGGCCCTTGCACTAGTTGTCCAACTCTGAGGATGTCGCAAACCAACACTCATTGCTTTAACCTGACACCTTCCACTGTGGATTTCGGAGCTCCCCAACAGGATAACTATATTTTTCTACGCTTTCTGAAGTATTCTTTGACCCTTCCCCCGACAATTTCCTGTTTCTTTTTTTTTTAAATTAGGCCATGGTTTATTCATATACTGAAGATATTTTTATTAACATGAATATTTACTTTCTTTTTAAAAAAATTTTTTAATTAATTTATTCTTGTTACATCTCAATGGTTATCCCATCCCTTGTATCCTCCCTTTCTTCCCTCCCTCCCATTTTCCCCTTATTCCCCTTCCCTATGACTGTTCCTGAGGGGGATTACCTCCCCCTGTATATGCTCATAGGGTATCAGGTGTCTTCTTGGTAACCTGCTGTCCTCCATCTGAGTGCCACCAGGTCTCCCCCTCCAGGGGACATGGTCAAATGTGAGGCACCAGAATATGTAAGAAAGTCATATCCCACTCTCCACTCAACTGTGGAGAATGTTCTGACCATTGGCTAGATCTGGGTAGGGGTTTAAAGTTTACCGCCTGTATTGTCCTTGGCTGGTGCCTTAGTTTGAGTGGGACCCCTGGGCCCAAATCTGCCTATCATAATGTTCTACTTGTAGGTTTCTAGGACCCTCTGGATCCTTCTACTTTGCTATTCTCCCATGCTTCTCTCATCTAGAGTTCCAATAGGATGTCTTCCCCTCTGTCCTCGTTTCCTGGTAAGTGAAGGCTTTCGTGTGACATGTCCCTTGGGCTAATATGCAGATATAAGTGAGTATATACCATTGAGTCTTTCTGCTTCTGGGTTAACTCACTCATTATGATCATTTTTAGCTCAATCCATTTATCCACAAATTTCAGGAATTCTTTGTTTTTAATAGCTGAGTGGTATTCCATAGTGTATATGTACCACAGTTTCTTTATCCATTCTTCTGCTGATGGACACTTAGGCTATTTCCATGATCTGGCTGTTATGAATAAGGCTGCTATGAACATGGTTGAGCAAATTTTTTTGTTGTGTGCTGGAGCATCTTCTGGGTATATTCCAAGGAGTGGAATAGCTGGGTCTTGAGGAAGCCTTATTCCCATTTTTCTGAGATAGCACCAGATAGCCAAAAATATATAAAGAACTCAAGAAATTAAACACCACCAAACCAAATATCCCAATTGAGAAATGGGGCTTGGAACTAAACAGAGAATTCTCAACAGAGGAATATCAAATGGCTGAGAAACACTTAAAGAAAAGCTCAACATCCTTAGTCAGCAGGGAAATGCAAATCAAAACAATTCTGAGAATCCATCTTACACCCATCAGAATGGCTAAGATCAAAAATTCAAGGGACACCACATGCTGGCGAGGATGTGGGGAGAGAGGAACACTCCTTTATTGCTGGTGGGAATGCAAACTAGTACAGCCACTTTGGAAATCTGTTTCTTTCTTTTTTTTTTTTTTTAAGATGTCTTTTTTATTCTGAAGAAACTCTGGGAAGGGCTTGTTCAAACCCTGTTTTTTCAAGAATATAGGGCCTTTGTAAAGCTGCCAACTTTATCATGTCCTCACACTCCATGGTCTGTGTGATGCTCTTCTGTCTTGTGGACATAGATGGTCAGTCTTTAGTCTTATGTGTCTTATGTGTCTTTCAAAGCCTCACATCATTCAATTTTAAGTCACCTCTCTCTGTTTTCACTATATTCTTAAATGCAGTCCCAATTGTTTCAATGTCTTAGTGTCCAAATTAAAGAAAATCCTATGGAAATTCTTTGTCTTATCCCATATATGTTCTCATTTTATCTTCCTTACTTAAGTTTATTTTGCATAATTAACTCTTATTGTTCCTTTGCATTCAAATTTAACGACCTGATTCCTCTTACCACTTTAAACATTAGATTAGAATCACTTTACCTTGCCTTGTAAAACACATATTTTAGACATTTCAGACAATTGTTTCCTATTTGTGTTTCTCTTGCTTTTCATTATGCATGAGGTGCAGTGCAATTGGAAAAAATAAACTCTGTAATAGGATTTACTGTCAGAATTCATTGACTGTACATTTGGGAGGGAAGAGATTTTAAAGCTCCATGTCATTTACCAAATGGAAATATTAAAAATAACATTTGACTACACATAGTGACATTTAGATTATTATATGGCTATTACAGTGAACTCTAATTTTAGATGTGCTATAAGATCTTGACCTTTTTGGATATTACTAGAATACTGCTTTCAGAAAGAAAAAACAATAACTGTTTTAAGATTGTAAGTGACTATCAAATATAAGATGTCAATTGTAACTCATTTGCTTTTCAGTTGGGATTACAACTTATTCTGGAATTCTTATTGATCCAACAGAAATTCAATAGATATAACTGCATCAAATAGCTGTTCCTCATTCTACAAAGCAAACAAAAGTCCAAATACAGGGTGTCTACAAATGGATGCTTAATAATGAGGACATAACTGACTACACAGGCCAGACAAGGTTTTACTAACCAAATTATGTGTTCATTAGAGCCAATTAACATATATTATTATTGCCATTTTTGTATCTATGCAGCCTAATGTACTGTTCAGTTTATACATGAGAAAAAATGAAAGCTTATTTGTTCCAAGAAGATCTGCAGTTGCACGGTTAAGTTCTGAAAAGTGACCTGTTTCATAGGATACAATCCTACCAAGACAGAATGTGCATGGCTGACAAATTTAGTAAGGAATTTGAAGATTTTGCTATTATATATCATGACATCTAATCATAGTACAGTAAAAATCCACACAAATAAGCATTGTTTCTCTGTGACAGTGTCTCCCATTGTCAGTGTTCTACAGCTTTCATCATGAATATCATATATGTTTACTTAGGGAACAGCATAGTAAGGTGACTTGGATGCATTTTTATCATTACTTTAAATACAGCTAGAATATATCCTTCTATGCCCAAGAATCAGTTGTGTCTCCTTAGTGCTAATCTTCTTCTTATAATCTTAAATTCTAACAAGCAGAGCAAAACAAACCTCAATTTTGCATTGTCTTCTTCCATATGACTTAAACCATGTGCTACTGAGTTCCTTCTCAATTGTTGATCATTGTTGAATCCACTTTTCTTAAAATGTCAAGCTTTTCCATTGAATTTTGAGGTTCTATGACAATTTTGTGGATTCCTAAACATTATATAGATATTATAAAAAAATTTTCCTCAGAAGCACATTGGGAAAAATATAGCAATGACACAATAGAATCATATTCTCATTTCTGCTAACAAATACTTGAAGCTGGTGATAGTTTAATTTAACTGATTTTTCTGCAAGAGAATTAAGGTTCAAGACGTTTTATGAGATGCTTCATAGATGCCTCTTTGCAATGTGATGAGCCATCTTTATCACCATAAATATATAAAAAGATATACAGTGGTTCCCTGCTTTGTGAAGTCTTGTTTTAGGGTTATTTGGTCAGAAATGAGAGCCTCCAGTGCAAGACCTACTAAGAAGAAAACGACCATTTAGAATGAGATAAGTGTTCTCCTTAGGCTTTTGTTTGTTTGGTTTATTTTTATTTGTTTGTTTATTTGTTTTGCCAACTTGATACAAGCCACAGTCACCTTGGAAGAGTAAACCTTAGTTTAGGAAAATCCTTTATCACTTTGCCTCAGGCAAATCTCTGGGGAATTTAATAAATGATTGAAGAGTGAAAACCAGCTCACTATAGCAGGTACCATCGCAGAGCAGGTGCTCCTGCAAGGCATAAGAAAACAGGCTGAGTAAGCTTTGATGAGCAATTAGCAAGTAGTACTTCTCCAAGGTCTCTGATTCAGTTTTGCCTCCATATTTCTGATTGCGTTCCATCCCTGATTCCTGTTACAATGGAATGCAATACATATGATGAACTATTTCTCCCAAATTGCTCTAGGATGGTGTTTTATCACAGCAATACAAAGCAAGCAAAATCATAAGGCTACAAAGGGGCCATTTTCTTACACAACACACTTGAACTACTTTGCCCCAACTGATGGCTTAGCCATAGAGACTTGATGAGATTTTTAAATTCTGGTTCACACTGTTGATTAACCTTAAGCAATAAAGCTAACTTTTCCAATCAATTTCTTTGGGGTCTCAAAAGTGCATGTATTTAATCATCTCTACATCTCATCCTGTTTTAAAGTTTGAGAAGTGTCTATAGCTTAGTGGCTGTGGAAGCCTCCAATATACAGTAAGTAGCAAAGTGAGATAGTGAAGACAAAAGACTGAGCAAATTGATTCAGTAACCAAGAAAACTTGTTTTCTCCTTCTCCTATCTCTCTTACAGAATCACAGGGTAGAAATATTTGAAGGAAATTTAGAGCTTTTCCTAACACAACTATCAAACGACTATTTAAATTCTTTCTACTATATTCCTGACAACAGATCAACCATTAAATAAACCCCCAAGAATGATGTAAAAAGAACCATGAAATGTCAATTGAAATTTTATCTCCCTGTAAGTTCAAGAGAAAATGATGCTCATATGGTGTATCCCATAGTACTGAAACACAGTCATCTTCATATTTGTTACAAATGCATAGAAAACTCTAAACAATGCTTTGAAAAGAGTGATTTTATTGATTCCATGTCACATACATTATATTACTTCTGGGAGATATGCTCTGAAATGTATTATAAATTTTTCTACTCTCTTAAATTTATTCCCAACCAAGCTAAGCTCTTAAAAGACAATGAAAATGTTATTCATAGGCTCATATGATTAAATATGGGGTCTTCAGTTGAGGCAGGAGTTTGGGGAAGATTAGGAAGTCTAAGATTGCTGGAGGGGCTCTGCCACTTGGAGGCAGCTTTGGGGATTCAATAGACTCCCATGATTGTCCCTGTGCTCTCTGCTTCCTGCTTGTGAATCCAGACAGAAGGTCTTCGCTCTTGCTCCAATGTCTTGTCACAGTGCTTTAACTCATCCATCATAGGCTCTAAACCTCTGGAAACATAACCCCAATTAAACCCTTTATTTTATGAGTTGCCTTGGTCATGGTGTCCTATCAGAACAGTAAAAAAAAAAAAAAAAAAAAAAAAAAAAAAAAAAAAGATGCTAATACAAAAATAGAAGTGCATAATAATTAAAATAGCAAGAGAAACATTTTTAATTACTGAATCACTGCTTAGACTGCCCATATATTACGTTAAACAGGTTTAAAGTAGCAACCCATCTTGTTCAAATTCTTCATTGAACCATCCACATTCATCTCCTCCCCGCCACCCCAGTTATTTTTCCAGGAAGCTGGAGTTATTTTTCCTGGAAGAAGCTTGCAGTGCTGGTGCCTGGACTGCTTCTTCTAAGACTATTTGATCAGCTGTTATTTAGTGAAAGTTACTTACAGATCTGGTGCAGTGTTCTTTTCTTTTTTTCCCTAAATCTTAGTTTTAACTACCATCCTGAGTTTGGTTCATTTGAAATATTTATACGTAGCATAGTAAGGATACTAAAAAAAAAAATCTCCCAATAAGATTCCATCCTCAAAGTACTGAATTCTAATTTAATGTTAAGATGCTTCACTGCAACCAAAGTAACATATTCTGTTAGACCCATGACAGCTCATTCTGATAGATATATGCATGATACAACAAAAAGCCATTATAAAATATAATAATAATAATGATAATGATAATAATAATAATAATAATAATAATAATAATAATAATAATAATAATAATAATAATAATTTTAGATATATTATTGTCCACTTAGAAAATTTTCCTTAAAATTTAGGGGTAAAATCCTAGTATTATAGAGAAAGGAACAGAAAAATAGTGACAGAAAGGAAGGATTTTGATAGTGGAACGGGTAATTATGCTAGTATTTTCCCAAATTGGATTTTTCAAAACAACAAAATCAAACTTCACTTTAATGCAGAATTAGGATGCTCATAGATTAAAACTGAAAGACAGCTTTTCACATGCCCTATGGGATATTACACCATTCCATGACAAATTCCTGCTTTTCAAAATTCTGTATATGTAAGTGAGTGTGTCCAGGGAGAGAGGTTGCCATGGCAGCACACAGCAGCAAGTGCCCAGTTGTTCTCACTCCACAGAGATTTCACATGAGTTTCCCATGTCTCCCTTAAGAGCTATTGTCCATGATGTTACCTAGAGCAGGAACTAATTTTTTATTCTAGTGCGTTAGCACTAAAATTTAGAGAGATAATAACTTACCAACTAGATCTACAAACACAATTGACTTTCCTCCAAATAACATCAACAAAACTCAAGCACAAGCTGTGACAGAAGTGGCCAGAAGATGTACTTAAGCCCATGATCAAAATGTACTTAAAATGCTTTTTTTTTTATACAAACCCTTACATATGATAGATTTCATTTGAAACATATGGAAATTGATGGGCAAAGTTTATGTTAAAAATAAATTTAGGACCATGTAGTGTCTCAAGCCTGGTAACACAGCACTGGGAGGGCTAAGGGAAGATGAGCAGGAGTTTGAGGCTGGTGTGTGTTATGTAGTGAGACTTTATATTACTAAAACATTTTGAGAGGGAGGGATCCAAGATGGCTGCACCAAAGGCCCACTGCATCTGATTAGCCGGAAAACTAGGACTGCACAGCAACCTAAAGACCAAACTGAGAGCTACAAAACACCAGTGCTGCTGATTGCCAGGTGAGAAGTATCCACATTGTGTTGTGCATGGGTGGTTCTGAAATATGGCCACCCAGCTAACCCACAGAAAACTTCCAGGGACAGCTCATATTAGCCACCATCTTTAAAAGGACTAAGGGATATCCTGCAGCTTCAGGATATCACCACCCATCTACTGCTTGCCGGATCCAGGATGAGGAGTGGACAGGCAGAGCTGAGTCCTGGCACTGGACACAAATTACATTAGTTGCCTCTGAGAAAGAGTGCTGAGCACCCAAGCACCTATGGGATATGATCTCTCTCAGCCACACCCCCCCCCCCCGCCCCAGATGCTTGCTGGCCTAGAGCACTTAGGTCACAAGCAGATAGGCAGAGCCCTGCTATCTCAACAAGGCCTGGGGAGGGTCTGAGCAACTTGGAGCTCCAATTTCTCACAACCCCCACCAGCTGCTTACCGGTGAGTCTGTATGTAACACGGAGCGTACAGGCAGAGCTGAATCCAAATGCTGTCCACAATTTGCATTAGCTCCCATCCTGTGTTCAACTTTGGGCCTTGGTCTGTCTCTACCTACCTGCCCTACGCATCCTGCTGTGACACAGCTAGGAAAAGAAGCAAACAGGCTGAGCAGCCACCTGCGTGGGCCACAATCTGCATTAGCTGCTATCCTGTGAGCAACTTCATGCCTTGGGTTGATCTCGGCCCACCATCCTGAAGCATACTGCTCTCACACAGCTAAGATACAAAAAACAAAAAACAAAAACAAAAACAAAAACAAAAAACAGGCTGAGCAGAGATCTGCTCAAGCCAAAATCCACATTAGCTGCTATTCTGTTAGCCGCTTCTTGCTCTGATCTCACCCAACCCACCTGCAGCTCATTGGCCTGAACCATCTAGGTCACAGAGCCGACACACAGAGCAGAGGCCTGTGTGGACCACACTCCACATTAGCTGCTGCTCCGTGAGCAGCTTTTGGTTCTAATCTCTCTTCCCCAGGCAATGGCTTACCAGGCCATCCCAAGCAGGGCACAGAGCAGATAAGCAGAATCCTGTCATCTCAAGTAGGCTTTTAGAACACACCAGCAGCTTTGGGCTCTGGACCCCCTCAACTCTCCTAGCTTCTTACCAACCTGGCCCATCTGGGATACAGAGCTGAGTCTAGCCCAGATCAAGACTCACATTTGCTGCCATCTCAAAAGGTACCCGAGAAGTTTCAAGCTCAAATCTCTCACAGCCCCCATCTGCTTAATCTCCTAGTTCATCTGGAACACAGAGCAGATAGGCAGAGCCCTGCCATCTCAAAAAGGACTGTAGATCACCTGAACAACATTGGGCTTGGTAATATATCAGCCCACTCCTCTCCTGCCTGACTGAACTGGGATACATTTAGGGAACCCAGATAAGCTGAGCTGGGTACAGTCTCTGAAACCCAGTGCCTAACATCCTGAGGAGGCCTCTGGAGAGCCCTAGCAAACAACGGAATCCAAACCAACCAAACAAAGAAAGAAGAAAACATTCAAACTGAGGCAATCTTAGAGTTGGAAAACAAAGGGAAGATAACAGTAATCATGGACATAAGCAACACCAACTGAATACAAGAGATGGAAGAGAGAATCTCAAGTGTGGAAGGTACAATCAAAATTATTGATCCATCAATCAAAGAAAATGTTAGAATTAAAAAGTTCCTGACACAAAACACCGAAGAAGTCTGGCACACTATAAAAAGACCAAATATAAGAATAATAGGAATAGAAGAAGGAGAAGACTACAAGCTCCAAAGCCTAAAACACATTTCAACAAAATCATAGAAGGAAAGTTCCTCAACCTAAAGAAATAAATGCCCATAAACACACAGGAACCCTACAGAACTCCAAATACACTCTACCAGAAAAGAAAATCCTCCTATCACATCAAAACACTAAATGTACAGAACAAAAAAAAGAATATTAAAAGCTTTAAGGGAAAAAAGATCAAGTTACATATAAATGCAAACCCATCGGAATTACATCTGACTTCCCAACAGAGACAATGAAAGCTAGAAAGGGCTGAAAGGAAGTCATGCAAACATCAAGAAGCCACAGATGCCAACCCAGACTACTATATCCAGCAAAACTTTCAATCACCATAGATGGAGAAAACAAGATATCCAATGACAAAAGCAAGTTTAATCAGTACCTAACTACAAATCCAGACCTACTAGATGGAAAGTACTAGATGGAAAACCCCAACTCACGTAGCCTAACTACTCCCAGAGAAAAACAGAAAATAAATAACTCCACATCCACAAATCCAAAACACAGAAACAGACACACTCTACCACCACCAACATCAAGACCAAAGGAATTAACACCCACTGGTCATTAATATCTCTTAATATCAATGGCCTCAACTCTCCAGTAAAAAGAGACAGACTGACAGAATGGATGGGAAAAAAGGATTTATAATTTTGCTACAATCAAGAAACACACCTGTATTCAAAGAAAATGGAACAAAGAAACAAGCTGTTATAGCCATTCTAGTATCTAACAAAAAAGACTTTCAACCAAAACTAGTAAAAAATGGAGAAGGTCACTACATCCTCATCAAAGGAAAAATACTTTAAGATGAAGTCTCAAATCTGCACATCTATGCCCTAAATATAGGAGCACCTACATTTGTAAAAGAAATGTTACTAAAGCTTAAATTGCACATCGAAACCCACACATTAATAGTGGGAGACTTCAACACTGATCTCTCCTCAATAGAAAAATAATCAAGAAAGAATCTAAATGGAGGAACAAATGAAACTAATAAACATCATGAAACAAATGAACCTAACTTCTAACTTATATCTATAGAACATTTCAGCCAAACACAAAATAATAGATCTTCTTTTCAGCACCTCATGGAACTTCCTCTAATATTGTCCACATACTTGGTCACAAAGCAAAGCTCAACAGATGCAAGAAAAGTGAAATAACGCCTTGCCTCTTATCAGACTGCAATGGATTAAAGCTGGACCTCAAGAACAAAAGAAACAACTGAAAGCCTACAAACTCATGGAAACTGAACAACTCCTTACTCAATGACATCTGGGTAAGAAACAACATAAAAGAGAAATTAAAACCTTCCTAGAATTCAATGAAACTGAAGGCACAAGATATCCAAATTTATGGGACACAATGAAAGCAGTGCTAATAGAAAAGTTTATAGTACTAAGTGCCTTTGTAATGAAACTGTAGAGATTCCATACTAATAACTTAACAGCACACCCAAAAACTGTAGAACAAAAGGAAGCAGAAACACCTAAGAGGAGTAGATAGATGAAAATCACCAAACTCAGGGCTGAAATCAATAAATTCAAAACAAAGAAAACAATTCAAAGAAGCAATAAAACCAAGAGATGATTCTTTGAGAAAATCAACAAGATTGACAAACTTTTAGCCAAACTAACTAAAGGGCAGAAGGAGAGTTTTCAAATCAACAACATTAGAAATGAAACAGAGTCAAATATGAGGCACCAGGGTATGTGTGAAAGTCTAGATAGATGTTTTAAGTTAATAGAGATAGGATATGATAGATATTGATTTTCATTCAGAATTTTTGACTCACCCAGATGTTTTCTTCTATGTTGCCAAATACATATAGCAAAAACACTATGAATGTAACATGTATATAATTCCTGACTGTGTCATGGTTCTTCTTGCTGTAGGTAGTTTATTGTATATATGTGAAATAATATAAATGTATATGTAAAAAGAAATATAAAAAGTTTTAAAAATATTCATGGCTTAAAACAGATTTGAAAATCTTTTAATGAAATCTGTGCACATGTAGCCAAATCACAAGTTTCTGAATTCTAATTTATAAGTACTCAATAAAATTTATTTACTAAAATTTTGTTATCAGATAACAAATCTGTGATAATGAATTTGGAATTTGTAGAGGAAGAAAGCCGTGACTTTATCTTTGTCTCTTCCATTTTTATACGTTAAAAACAATAGACTATAATGAGTTTAACAATATATATTCATAAAAGTTGTATAAAATATTTTGGTTTCCATAAAACATCAGTTCTGAAAACCCTATTGAAAAAATTTAAAATGATTATTCTTATAATAATTTTGTGGAATTTATATAATGCGTTCCATCAAAAATGATGGAAAAAAACATATACATACTTTCTTCATTGCATAACCCATGAATATTGTTGATAAAATTACACTGAATCCCTTGATCTCAGTTTAAGATAGGCTATGGTCCTATGGTAGGGGAGGAGCTCTCCTTCTGTCAGAGGTCTAGGGGAGGGGGATAGGGTGAAAGAAGGAAGGGGGGAGGGACAGGGAAGACACATGTGAGGGGATAACATTTGGGATGTAATCTTAATAAGTAGTAGTAGTCATAGCAGTAGTAGTAGTAGTTTGTTTCCACAGTAGGACTCTCTTGGAAAAACTAGTTTCCATTTGTAAATCATTCTTAATAGGGGCATGTGTCACTTCTACTTTCAGCAATAGGGTCCCACTTGGTGCAGATACACACATCTGCACCCAGACACCCAATCTATGTGAGTCACAAGTGGCTGGATCCTGTTGATTTTGAGGGCCTTAATCTCTTCCTGCCTTTCATCCCTTCTGGTTCTTGCACATCCTTTGCCTCCTCTCCCGTGGGTGTCCCTGAGTCTGCAGAGAGGTATTTGATAGAAGCATCATCTTACATTCTCTGCACGTTCTCTGGCATTGAGTCTCTATTTGTTGCCATCTACTACTACAGAAGGAAATTCTGTTGCAGAAGCATGGGCAAGGCACCGATTTATAAGTATAACAGAATGACACTAGGAGTCATTTTATTTCTACATTCATTTTGTAGAAAAGTGGTATTTGTCTTATCCAAGTCCATTTTCTCTCTAGTGTCAGGTACTTGTGCGGTAGCTATAGTAGTAAGGATGGCTTTTCTCCCCAGTGTTCTTATATTGTGGTAATATTACACTAACTATGCCTCTGTTTGACAAGAGGGCTTTAAAGGAGTACATAAAGGAAAATGTGGTCATCAAAGTAAGACCTTAGAAGATGAGCAGACACCAGAATTACAGATGGATACAGGAAGGTTCACAGGAAGACACTGTAAGAAGGTGACCCCTGTAGCCCATGGGGAAACAGTGGGAAGAGACGTATCTGCTGACAATTGACCTTTCGTCTTTAGACTCTATGGTGTAAAATCAAATTTCTGTTTATGAACAATGCAGTCTGTGATCATTGTTACGGAGACCCCCAAAAGAATAATCCACACGAAACTGAACATCTGCCAAAAGTCATCAACATATATTATTAAAATGGAAGTCTATTTTGAATGCAAAATACATCTTATTAAAATTGATTAGTAAAATCCCCTTAAAGAATGCCAAAAAGAGCAGTAGGCTGGTGCTTTGTACATTGAATGCCATACCTAAATAATAACTAGAACACAGGGTCTCTCTTTAGGATCTCTACAGCATAACTGGAAGTGCCACAAGGAGAAATTTCACAGTGATGTAAATAGCCTATCTTGAAATTGGAAAATGCAGACTGAACATGTACATCTGGCTTTGAAGTGGTTTTGTTAGCATCTTTCAAGTGTCAGCAGCAACAGACATACATAATTTTTGTATCTCTGGAAAGAGAAGTGAATCACAAACCTCATGAAAGGCGCATTTCTTATATAAATATAGCATCCTAGCATAGAATAGAGGTAGAGAGGCTTGAGAGGTAGCTCAGTAATGAAGGATTTGCTTAGCACGCACAAGGCCATTTAAAATAAAAGAGCTGGAGATGGGAGATCTACAGCTTCTAAGCGAAAGAGAGGTTAAGGCCTGCTTTGTAAGGAAAATGTAGTGCCTTGGCTTCATTTTATTGTTTTCTTAAAGTTAAGGTTTGAAATGCAACAGAAGAACTTAAATGAGAAAAGTTTTGAATTTAGACCAAAGGAAGTTAGGGTTTTGATTTTTTTTTTTTTTTTTTTTTTTGGTAGTCAGAAAATATTTCAAATAGATTAAACATATACATATAGGTGTGTTAATTACACTCATATAGCCAATCATCTATCAGAGTATAATGAGAATGAACAAAGAAGGCATGTGTGCAAGTATGGTTACTATAATTGAGATTTTTTCTGACAAATATATTTCATCTGAAGCTTTAACAATTTTAAAATATGCCTTGTCCTTGCCTTATAATAATACTGGAAATGGCTTTTAAAACAGGCAGAGATTTTACATTGGCTGTTATTCCAAACAGCAATCCTTTCTCCTAATTCCTAGGAGAGTAGGTAAATATATTTAAAGCATTTTTATGCTATTCATTTGCCCAATGCAATATACTTGAAAACATATATTTATCATACATCTACAATTTACATTTTTGTGCTTGTTAGTTTTTAGGTAAGCTAGACATTTGCTGACGTCATTTAGAAAAAGAGAACCTCAGTTGCAAAGTGTCACATGAGATTGTCCTACAAGTAAGCCTAGGAAGCTTTTCTTAATTAGTGATTAATGTAGGAGGAATCAGAGCATTATGGACATTGCCACCCTAGGTTGTGGGATATGAGATAAAGTCATGAAAAGGAGTGCAGCAAGGAGCCTTATTCCATGGCCTCTGTTTCAGTTCCTGCCTCCATGTTCCTGGTTTTAGTTGCTGTATGCACTTCTTTATGACGATGTATGTATAAACTGGAATTAATCCTCTATTTCCTGCACAGGTCGCTTTCAGGTTGGGAATTTTATCACAGAAATAGAACAACCTAACAACTAAATTATAGTTGTTAGGGCATGAACATATATCTCCAGAATTTTATGTACTATATGTCTATATACATGTCTGTGTGTAAGTATGTGAACGTAAGTGAAGGTGTTTACAGAGATCAGAAGGTATTAAAACACCTGGAGCTGGAGGGACCGCCCTACAATACAAAGTTTTGAAGAACTGAACGTTTATGCTATATTTACTTTGCTGAACATAAGAAAAACGCATATTTTTAGACGGAACATAACTTTCTTATCTAGTTATCCATCAATGGTATGAAATAGTTTTGCAAGCCTATTTACCCCTCACTCAAACACCTACATGAAGAGGACTTGCTTCTCTTTTAAAATATCTTGTCCAGTTCCCAGCACTCAAACAAAGCGGCTCACAACCGCTGCTCTAGCTCCAGGGCATCTGATGTTCTCTTCTGGCTTCAACAGGCATCTCTCTCTCTCTCTCTCTCTCTCTCTCTCTCTCTCTCTCTCTCTCTCTCTCTCTCTCTCTCACACACACACACACACACACACACACACACACACACAGAGAGAGAGAGAGAGAGAGAGAGAGAGAGAGAGAGAGAGAGAGAGAGAGAGAGAGAGAGAGAGAGAAGTAAATAATGTGTTAAAATTATATTTCCAAATAATACGAGTAATGAAATAAAATCCTAAATATTGATGGTTTCCAAATAGAGTTGTACTTCATGTGTCAGATTTTTAAACTTTCATGTCTTTTCTATGCCTTATAGAAGCTTTTTAGTTTCATGAGGCCCCATTTACTAACTGCTGATCTTAAGGTCCCTGAGATATTGGTGTTCTGTTCATGAAGTTGTCTCCTCTGCCAATAAGCTCAAGGCTCTTCCCCACCTTTTCTTCTAACAGATTTAGTGTGTCTGGTTTTATGTTGAGATCTTTAGTCTACTTGGACTCAAGTTTTATGCAGGATGATAAGTAAAAGTCAATTTATTTTTTATTTTTTTACAAGTAGAGATCCAGTTAGACCAGCACTATTTGTTGAAGATGCTTTCTTTTTTTCATTGTATGGTTTTAGCATCTTTGACAAAAATCAAGTGTCCTATAATACACATATATTTCTCCTCATAATTTATGTAGTTTTGCAAGGTATTTTTTGGTAAAAAATACTGAAAATATTTATCTTGCTTCACATAAATGCTATAATTACTTATATGTAACATAGCAGCTTATATTTATAGTATATAGGGGGAATGTTATCTGTATCATGTGCACCAGTTGTATGTGCTGCACCACACGTTTGCCTTGTGTCCCAGAACCCAAATTTGCGAAATAGAATATGTGGAGGTGGAAGTGGAGTTACAGATATTTTGATCCCCCAGGGTTCTGGGGAATTGAACCAAGTACTCTGGAAGAGCAACCAGTGCTCTTAACAATTGAACCATCTCTCAAAACCCTTTGACTTTTATTTCTTATTGGCTATTGTAACAATTTTTATATTATTCCATGCATTTAATAATAAATGAAGATGTTTGCAAATATTCTAGAGGACAAAATCACCTTTTATAATTTCAATATTTGATTAGGTTTCTTCATTAGTGTCACATTATCATTTAAAGGTCAAATTAATGTTGATGTATTTCATTCAGGAGTCTATGTCAGAATAAATATCTATTCAATCAAAGAGTGATAGTGGGAGATAATTTAATTTAGAGTAAAACTGATTATTGATTAATCTGACAAGGATACTCTATCATTCTCTGCTATACAAAACAGAAAATTAACATGGCTTTGACAGGAGTCAATTTTATTGTAGCAGGTCCCACATATTATCTAGAACTAAATTTCTTTTGACTTTAATAAGCCATAGGACAAGTAAGGCTTCTGTCTAAAATTAGTACTAGCTAAGTGTATGTGTGTGTCTGTGTGTGTGTGTGTGTGTGTGTGTGTGTGTTTCCCTGGCTGGCAACATAATTTGACTGCTCTATAAACTTTAGAGAGTTTTTTTAAAATGCCATAAAAGTAAATGAGATAAAAATGGATGCTAAGTAAAATGTCATTTTGTTGCCCCATTTTTTTTCATTTTGCATTGTTTCTTGGAAGTGAACTAAAAGGGTCAGAACCATTAAAGTTTTATAGCAACTCAAAATCAAGTTGACACAGTACTTTTCCTAGAAGTTTTAAGTTCCCTAGAGTCAGTAAAATGTGAAGCGAAATTAAGAAAGCCACGTTGAGAAGTCTGAAGGCGCGCCTGGGCTCAAGTCCAGCCTTCACAATAATGGTTGTAGCCAAGCTTCTTATCATATGTTGTTCTCAGCGGCGTTCAGTCTTGTAAAATAGGACATAATGTGTCAGACTATGAAAAAATTCTTCATAGAAGCAATTACATTTTTGATAAAAAAAATAGCACATGGTGTTGTGCAAAAACAAAACTCTCACCTTCAGGAAATAAAAGTTAATTCTGGAGCCAAACATGAATGACTCTGGTGGGGGAAGAATTTGAGGTTTCCCTTAAATACCATATTCCCATATAGTAACAATTCCTTAACTACTTATAGTAACAGAACCTAGACAATAATCAATCAAATTACTTTGAAAGTCCATTGACAGAAGCATCATTAGGTGGGTTAAATCTTCTTCTATGGACTTCTTTTATTGTCTGATGATATTTCCAGTGTGTGGGATAGTGGGAGCTAGTGTCTATTAAGGAAATGTATCTCAAAGATGCATGTGACAGTCACAGGCATGCTATGTCACATACAGTAGAGTCCAACTGCCATGAAAGGGGCCAAAATGATGTGAAATTAGGATTTCAAATCTCAGGGTTTCAATTTCTTCCTTTTTATTTGAGTTCTAACCATCTAGGGGTCAAGCAGAGCAGTCTTCTTAGGCATCACACCTACAGTTGATATGCATGTTTGATGAGGATTAGACACACAATTATTTTAAATAAGATTAGTAGTAAGCAAAGCTGGTAACTGTTCATTCATAGCCAACCTTCCACATTAAGACAATTTATCATTTACATTATTTTTAATCCAGTCATATGTATACTTTCAGACTAATATATAATATCATACTTACTTTTTCAACTATGACAGATATTCCCGCCTATTACACTCAAAGCTCAGCTCTAATAATTGGCCAGTGTCAGGACAAGAAGGTAATAATTTAAATAACAATGTATTTTTGATTCACAAGGAACTGATTTGCAAACGTTAGGAAGAGTTGAAACCAAATAAACTATCTTGACATGCCTTCCCTTTTATGCCCATTCTGACCAAATGCGACCTAACCATTCTCCATCTCTGTAGGAAGCTAACTCTTAGACATAATTGCAAATGAGTGTCTACATGACATAAACAAGGGGCCATTTTACAGGAGTATTGAAACTGTTTCCCATAAGGCTCCATCATGAATACACCAAGGACATGTATATTTCCTTTCAAGACTCTATAAAGGAAATTTTTAGTTCCAGAAATGATCCCATGTTATCTTTGAGGTTTTCCACCTGTTTTGATATTTGTCATGTGAATTCTCATTGTAAACTACCTTAGCTGCAGTATTCAGGGAGTAAGCCTAAGGTGAGGTGGATAGGGAACTCCCAACAGAAAGAAGGATATAGGATATGGCCAGAAAGGTTTTTAAAAGTTTTATATTTTAGAAGATGTCACAAATGGGAGGGAGGGAGGAATGGTAGGATACAAGTGATGGGATAACAATTGAGATGTAATATGAATAAATTAATAAAATATATTTTAAAAAAGATGTCACTAAACTGCTCAAATATCTAAATTCAATGCCAGCAATACTAATGTGATTGGTTTTGGGTATGATAGAAACATGCTCAGGTAGATTTACTAATGTATGGAAACAGGTGTGGCAATGTGAGTAGCTTAATACATTCTTGAGATGAGTCCTCATTTGGAATTTCATCCAGTGTGAGGCAGAGGGAAAGAAAAGATAGTCAGTTACTATTAATTTTCTCCAATATGTTCTCATTTATGTACTATGATATTAATGGAAAGACACTAGCATATGGCATGTTTTTTAGGCACATGAAGGAATGTGCAAATATATTGAATGCACACACACACACATACACACACACACACATATACACACACACAAAAAGTGTTTAGGTATGTTAATGGCCAATAACATATGGAGGAAATGGCAGGTATATTATCATCTGTTACTTGAGAGCATTTGGCTTCATTGAGTAGTTGACACTATTTCTGTAACTAATTTGAGATTTACAATTAGACACAATTAACTCTTCTGCTTAAACTAATAGCAAATTTTAAAAGCACACTAGAAAACTAACAAGAGAAAAACATATCTTTTCCTAAATGTTAATTTAACTCAGAAATTACTTTTTATTGGAATCACATTAAATAGAAATAATCAAATTCACAATAAATCAGTAATGCTATTGCTTGCTAATCAATTTCTACGAGTGAAAAATGCTGAATAATATAAAGAAAAAAAAAAAAAGAAGTTTTGTTGAGGAAATTTTAAGGCAGCCATACAAGAGAATGTATAGTTATTCAGTCTCATTTTCAAATTTTTAAATATATTGTTAAAAGAAAGGCAAATTTTGCAAGAGAAAATAACCTTGTGATCACACAGGCATTCAAAGAAAAAATTCTAAGCATACACAAATGAAAGATGTATTTTTATAAATGCGATAAAAATAATGGGGAACGGTTTAACTTTTGTATATTTAAAAATACCTCAATAAGGGAAAACACATTTTCTTGTAGGCAGTAAGAGAATAGGGGTCACAGGATGACCCATCACCGTGAAAATTACAGAGATGAGGAAATACAGAAATCCAGAGCATCATTGGCCAAAAGTCTGAATCTGGAGTCAGGATGAGTAGGAGCTCACAAGTTGTGATTTGCAAATTGATGGAGGTTTAGTGCAGAAGAGAGTCAGTGTTAGAAACTCCGGGGAAGGGTGTGCTGCCTTAAGGGGGACCCCATGCATTTGAGACTTTTACTCCACAAACTCTATCAAAGAAAAATCTCATCAAGGGATAAATATCGATCTGAAATAAGCACCAAGCCATCTTTTCCCTCAGTAAAGCTTATGCTTTAGTGAACCCATTTTCCCAGAGCCTTCACTACATAGGATTTACCAGAGTTAAATCGTAGTGTGTCTAATCTCCAGACCCAGGAGACAAAAATGAGTCATTTTCAGTACCTTCTGCTCCTTTCTAGAAAAGGGGATAATGTCAAACATTGTGAAGATCACAGGACCAAGACTATGACCCGGTAATAAGCTAACTCATAATCACAGCACTATAGAACACGTCTTTCCATCCTCCTTTATAAATCTACTTCAAAAGCGATTGTGTATAACTGCGTCTTGTGAAAGACAGAATTCAACCCTCCTATACCAATAAGAAGATTATCTAGGAGAAACTAAAACTAGGAAAAGAGACAAAACTAAGAACACAGGAACTTTTAGCCTCAGATATTGATTCCGAAGAATGATCACAGCAGAAATAAAAGAGAAACACACACTTCACACTACAGTCATATATTTTTTAAAAATGTGTATTATTTGAACATCACGGTTAGCATCCATAAAAATGTCAGGTATGATTTAAAACAGGAAACCCAAAGAACAAAACAACAACAGCAATAAAACCGACCACAAAGTTTAAAAAGGCAAAGCTACTATCAGAAATGTATTATGATGTATAAGAAATCCTTAATCATAAAGTTAGTGTTTTATAAACTATAAGAACTATATTGGACATTATACAAGAATAGGTGGATAAGCAACCAGAAAGTGGAAAAAAATTCAGAAGAAAATTATAAAGAAATGTTAAAATTAAAAATGCTCTAACATGAATGATACTGTTAAGAACATCATCAGAACCCAAGAATTATCTAAATTTCCTGGAAACCCAGGTTATAGGGCTTCCCAACTGAAACACAATCAGAAGAAAGGAGCAAACATGAATAGAATATGTGAAGACAACTGAAGGACAAAGAATACAACACACGTCCATTGAAAAATCCAAAACTGAGAAAGAAAATGAATACAAGTAATCTTGAGTAATAACAGCTTAAGATCCCTAAATATTAACAGTCATTAAATAATAGGTGAAGGAAATCCAGAAAATGGTAAAAATGGTAAACATCCATGTGTGTATCTTGATATATATTGTTCTAATTGGCAAAAATTCAAAGACAAAGGTAATCTTGAAAGAAGCCAAAAAGAGGAATTTGTTTTTTTTTTTTCTGAAATAAGAATGAGAATTAGATCAAACTTACTTTCCAAATATTAAACAAATATAATTAAAGAATAGGAATGAAAGAGTAAAAATTGGACCAAAATCAATAAAATTGAAAGTAAGATAATGAATCACAAGACATTGAGATAATAAACATGATCAGAGGCTAAAGAGATAGTTCAGCAAATTTAAAAGAACTTCTTGCTCTTGGAGAGGATCAAAGATTGATTCTCAGCACCACTGTTAGCACTGAACCACCTGTAACTTCTCTGTCTTCTTCAACATTACATATGCTGTGCCCATAAATACATGCAGGTCAAACGTTCACATAGATGAAAATAAGTGAATATAATAAATATTTAATTTTATTTTAAGAAATGTTTATTATGTATACAGCACTGTACTTTCATGCCAGAAGAGGGCACCAGATCCCAATATCGATGGTCCTGAGCCCCCATGTGGTTGCTGGGAATTGAACTTAGGACCTCTGGGGGAGCAGCTGGTGTTCCTACCCACTGAGCCATCTCTCCAGCCCCTAATAAACATTTTAAAATAGATGAAAAGTATAAATTAATAAAGCATATGCCTGCTCAACTGTATAACACAGATGAAATAAACCAAATCTAAATAAATATTCATATTTTACAGAAACAGGTTACAATGAATACAAGCTAATCTTTCATCTTGGAAGATTAGACTGTTTGGAGGCTAGATGTGTCCGGGCCTAGCCCTACAGAGAGTTAGAACAAAGGAGGAATGGTTTGGGTTCAGCCCAAGCTGTATGGTAGGACTCTCATCTTATCACTTCATCTGAGGGGAAAAAAAGGGCATTTACATGTAGTTAGGATTTTTCTGATTAACCAGAAAATACATGTAATTAGACAGCAATACAATTTTGACAATGAAGACCAAGGAAAAAACAACTGGTAGAATTCATGATTGATGCCATAGTTACAATAGACCTATCGGTACAGTTGTGGCAAAAGGGTAAATGCACTGTTCAATGGAACAGACTACAAAACTCAGGTAGTCTCAAAAATACGCCCCAGCTTATTTGTTTAGGAGTTAAGATGGTTTTAGATATAGATAGATGTTTTAAGTTGATAGAGATGAGATATGATAGATATTAATTTACATTCAGAATTTTAGATGCACCAAGGCAGGAAAGATGTTTTCTTCAAGGTTGCCAAGTACAAATAGACAAACACTATGACTGTAACATATATATATGTTTCTGATTATTCCATGGTTCTTCTTGCTGTAGGTAGTTTATTGTATATATGTAATAATACAAATATATATGTAAAAAAAGAAAAATAATTTTAAAAAGACATTTTTATTTGATGAATGCAAGTATTTTCTCTTAAGTATTATTTTATATAAAAATACATTCTTCCCCAACCACAGTTTCTCCTCTCTCCAGTCCTCCGAGCCCTCCTCTTTCACTCCTCTCACCCTGGTCCCCTCACTATCCATTTTCCCTAAGAGACAACAGCCAAAAAGGACAAGATAAGATACAATAAGACAGGGGGAAAAACTAAAATTGAGACTAAACAAGACAATCCAATAGGAGGAAAAGATTACCAAGAACAGGCAAAAGAGTTAGAGATAAACTCACCCCCACTATTAGGAGTCCCATGAAAACACCAAGCTTATATCAGTAACATATATGCAGAGGACCGGGTGCAGGCCCACGCAAACTTCCTGCTGGCTACTTCAGACTCCATGAGGCCTTATGAGCTCTGCTTAATTGAGTCTATGAGTCTATTCTCCTGGTCCTCCGTCCACTCTGACTCCTATAGTCTTTCCTCCCCCTTTTCCATGGAACTCCCTAATCACTCAGGGGAGAGCCCTGATGATGACTTCCAATTTACAGTACAATGCAAACTCCCTCTGTATTCTGTCTGGCAGTAGGTCTCTACACTGGCTCCCATGTGTTCATGGAGGATACTTCCCTGATGATGGACAAGGCACTGATCTTGGTAGAGAAGAATATAATAAGTGATCCTTAGTAAGATTTCATTGCTTTGGGTTGGGTGTTGGTTTTTGCTTTGGCAGTGTTTTTCTTCTACCTTAGGTCTCTGGATTATCCAGGTGGTGTAGGACATGGACTCTCTCTTGTAGAATGGCCTAACGTTAACCCAAGCTTTAAATGTAACTTTTATTTTTTTTTTTTTTTTTTTTATTAATTTATTCTTGTTACATCTCAATGTTTATCCCATCCCTTGTATCCTCCCATTCCTTCCCCCCCCCCCATTTTCCCATTATTCCCCTCCCCTATGACTGTTCCTGAGGGGGATTACGTCCCCCTATATATTCTCATAGGGTATCAAGTCTCTTCTTGGCTACTTGCTGTCCTTCCTCTGAGTGCCACCAGGTTTCCCCCTCCAGGGGACATGGTCAAATGTGAGGCACCAGAGTATGTGAGAAAGTCGTATCACACTCTCCACTCAACTGTGGAGAATATTCTGACCATTGGCTAGATCTGGGAAGGGGTTTAAAGTTTACCTCCTGTATTGTCCTTGGCTGGTGCCTTAGTTTGAGCGGGACCCCTGGGCCCAAATCTGCCTATCATATTGTTCTACTTGTAGATTTCTAGTGGATAAAGAAACTGTGGTACATATACACTATGGAATACTACTCAGCTATTAAAAACAAGGAATTCCCGAAATTTGTGGATAAATGGATTGAGCTAGAAATGATCATAATGAGTGAGTTAACCCAGAAGCAGAAAGAATCAAATGGTATATACTCACTTATATCTGCATACTAGCCCAAGGGGCATGTCCCACGAAAGCCTTCACTTACCAGGAAACTGGGACAGAGGGGAAGGCATCCTATTGGGACTCTAAATGAGAGACGCATGGGAGAACAGCAAAATAAATGTAACTTTTATTTATCAGATGATAATTGTTTTCTTGGAGGCTTATAGCTGAATAGGCTCATCTTTGCTAGTTCTTTCTGCACTCTTACTGGCTAGTTCAATTCAGGTGTTCTGGCCCAATCTCCTCTCCAAGATACCCGACTCAAACTGGCTTCTTTTGGCTTCTGACTGAATTGCTCTTTCAGACCTCATACTAAATTTGAAAATATGCTCCAATCTTCTGGCTCCTTCTCATTCTAGGTCTTGGCTCTTTCTGTCTTCTTTTGCAACCTGTCTCTGTAAAACTGTACCAGTAAAAGCTGCCTCTGATCTCAATAAACTGAACCGCCACAAGCTCAACTCCACTGAACTGTCTATACACTGGCCCCCAACTCACTGAACTCTCTCCCTGAACACCCCCTGAATAGATTGTCTTTCCAGTTCTGAGAGTTGCTTGCATTCTATCCTGTTAAATCTTTCCCTGATTTGTCACTTTGTCTGTCCCTTATTTAGATGTCATTGTTTTGGACTAAAGGTATGTTTTAAAAGAATCCAGCCAGAAGTATAAAAGGTGTGTACTAAGGGCATGTCTGCATTATAGCAGGATCACGCAGACCTAGAAGGTGTTTGCATATGATCAGAGCAGTTACTGGATTAAATTCCCCTAAAGGCTGGGGAGATTGCTCAGAGGTTAAGAGCACTTTTTGCTCTTCTAGAGGTCCTGAGTCCAATTCCCAGCATCTACATGGTGGCTCACAACTATCTATAATGAGATTTGGAGCCCTCTTATGGCATAAAGGCAGAATACTGTTTTCATAACAAATAAATAATATAATTTTTTTTTAAATCCCTTTACACCAACCATCAATTGGCCACTCCCACAAATTCTGTGTCACCAATTCCCAGCACATCTTGCAGGCAGGACAAATTAAACTTAAGTGATATTTCTTTATGAATAAAAAATACACCAGACATTTGTGTCCATGTATGCATATAAAACAAAATGTATGCAAAAGAGATCATAAGAGATTCATCATCAAGGAGACAAGAGAGACTTCATCCAGCAATGTGAGCAGCCACAGAATAGCACAGCGAATCATTACAAGAATGTGGCCCATAGAATCAATTAACCAGTACTCATGGTAAAGTGCAAGACTGGGAAACTCCAGAGATCATCTACATAAAGGTTATGGCTGAGTATCTTGGTGCTCCTGGGGACATTCTAACAATGGGAATGTGGCTGTCCTTAGTACGTTTGCCTACTTGTAGGGCCCCTTTCCTTCTCCAGGAATGCCTTGCCCAGCCTTGATGTGCCAAGTATGTGCCTGGCCTTATTGTAGCTTGTTATGCCATGTTTGGCTGATGTTGCTGGGAGGCCTACTCTTTTCTGACGAAAGGACATGGTATGGAAGATAGGAAAGCACATAGGTTGGGGCAGAGGAGGAAAGGAAACTATGGCGGGATATAAAATATGAGAAAGGAATAAAAGAAATTGTAAAAAAAAAAAAAAGGATGAAAAAACCAAAGTTGTATAAGTTAGTTCTCTCACAAAAAGGGATGTGCACTCTGTATTGCAGGGGCGTGTTGAGAAGGTTTGAGTGTGTATAAAGGAGATAGCTACATATCGAGATTAGTTCTAAGCATGTGTAAATCTATAAATAAAAATGCAAAGCCAGTACTTGGAAGCTTTCCAAGCGAGATTTTGGAGTCAACATATTGGCTTTAAAAAAAAATTATGTCACTATTTCCAGTAATCATAAATAAATTAAAATATACTGATATGTTAATATCAGTTTACTTTTTCCTAAGATTAATAGGTAATGTGAAGGAATTCTTCCTCAATATTTTATATTGTCTTGGAAATTCTCTTCAGAGAAAATTAAACTGTACATGAAATCTTCTGTTAAGGGAAATTCTTTAAGAAATGTTTATACACATATACAGATATGGGAGAAGTATTAAGAAAATATATCCTTAGAGATAAAGCCTTCACTAATTTTCCTTTTCCTTTTTTTTTCAACTTGTTTCAACTACTGAAATTTATAGGCCATAATTCAAATGATACATTATCTGTTCTTTGACCAAAAAATGTGGTATATAAAGCAGCTCAAAATGAGATGTGTAGATGACCCTCTGCTTACATATGTTCAATCTCCCTAAAGTAAAATTAACTATTGTAGTAAATTCAAGTTTTTATTTACATTAATAAATGTCATGCTGTTGAAGTATTTATTGGCTCCCTTTAGAACTTCATTCATTTAAAATGTACATTTTTATATATTAATTGAATCTAAATTGTTTTAAAATGTAGTACTATGAAATTTATTTACTTGATATTTTCTTCTTAAATCGTTGAATGAATATAAGAGTGACTTAAATTAGAGTAGAAAATGTGTTTGAATTGTTTCCTATATTAAAATTCTTCTTGCTTTTTGTATTGTGCCAGATGTTTGTTCTTATTGGGATGTTACATAATACATGATCTACAAGAGCCAATAGCTGAATAAAATTTAAACTCAAATGAATTCTCCCACCAGTCGCTACAAAATCTGTCACTTGAATGCTTCAAATATTATCGCAAATGTTGTGTAAGAATATAGACCTGTACTTTGAATTGAAATCTAGTGATGTCAATCACATTGGGCATTTATCTACTCTTTATAGAATTCTTTCATTTTATGTACAGAACTTTAAAATTTATACAATATATTAGTGTATCTTAAGTATACAACTTATCTTAAAATTTTACATTAAATTCTCCTACATCATTGTAAATACTGTTTTATAGCATATTTCAATTCATATTGTTTCAAAAAAAGAACATGAAATTAGGAATAAATTAAGAAAATAAAATAAAAAATATATGACCCTCCTCGGAAAATGTTTCAGAATGAGTAGAGAAAAAGAGGAGAGAAAAGACAATTCAACTACCAATGGAACAGAAATAAAGGCGACACATTGTTCTAAGTAATTTTATATAATATAAGCAATAAATAAATTCAAAGCCTATATTGTCTACTAATAACAATTGTGAGAAAGATAAAAGAGGGTGTTGAATATGGATAATAGTATTCTAAGCCATAAATGAAGATTAACAAAGATCAAGATAATATTTTTACGGGTTTCCCAGTTAACAAATGTCTTAGAATGGAAGCAGTTATGACTGGTTTAGCAACCATGACAATTTGTACAATCCAGCCATGGTTCAGAGCACATACTCCAAGTTGGAGAGTATGTACTTTTTGGTAAATAAATTAAAAAAAGCAAAAATACACAATCAGGATTCTCTTATTATCTGGACTACATATTAGACATGATATTTTTTTAAATTTCAGATGGAAAGAATTTCTATAAATGTAGACAGAAAAAAAAAGTAGTTAGGAAATACTTTTAACAGTCTAAGCACAGAGAGGAGTATTATGCATAGGAGCAACAAGGTATATGGTACAGTGTAAAATAATAATTTGCTTTTGATTAACCAGAAAATGAAATGCCTACATCTAAGCAGAGTTTCAGATACTGGGTTTTAAAATGCCACACAGAGTCAATTTGACCATGTCCCCTGGAGGGGGAGACCTGGTGGCACTCAGAGGAAGGACAGCAGGTTGCCAAGAAGAGACTTGATACCCTATGAGCATATACAGGGGGAGGTAATCCCCATCAGTAACAGTCATAGGGGAGGGGAATAATGGGAAAATGGGAGGGAGGGAAGAATGAGAGGATACAATGGGATGGGATAACCATTGAGATGTAACAAGAATAAATTAATTAAATTTTTTTTTAAATGCCACACACAGTCCGTGTTAAATAGTGTAACCTTCATGAAGTCTCAAGTTTATGGAGCAGCTGCTGCATATAAAAATAGATTCTATATTGCTACCACTATGATCCCAATAAGTCCCCTGAAGTTGCTGCTTTACTGTACCTCTACAAGAGTTAGCAAATATGCCCAAATTTAGTATACAAAGTGATATGTTTCAAGGATGCTTTTTTTATAAGAAATAATAAAGAAATGGGAATATTATAGCTAAAGGCAAAATAATATCAAAATTCGTTAGCCCTGGAATTATAGCTTATTGGGGGATGAGGGTAAAATGTGATTAAATTTTGATGCTTTCTTGATATCCTACTTTCTACCTACATTTTTTAAACACTGTTTTCCTAAACATATGCTACTGTATCACCTGCTTCTCAACTGTGTTTGGGCCCAATGAAGTTGCCATTGGCTTTCATCTTGGTATATTCCTTACACCCAAATTATCTGTAGTGTTCAGTGTTAAAGTAATTTTATTTTATTGAAAAGACAAAATTAGGAATAAAGTAGGGATGCAATTTTGTATAGGTCACATCCCAAGCTAATTGAATGTCCGGTATCTGGATCATAACAAGCGAACCTTGAAAGCCATCCTCAGAAGATCATGTTCTTTCTTTAGAATCAACCTACTATTTTTTCAAATGACAAAGATTATTATCTCTTACAATTTTGCCTTTGTGTCAAGGTGATATTTACATATAAGCAAATACATGCACTTGACTAATGAAGACCACTGAGTCTCTAGAAATGAAATTGATCACTACTGTTCAATATGGGGTTATTTTAAACAACAGAATATTTTTCATTGTCACTTTGCTGCATGTTCTCACACATCAGCATCCTTAGACTATTACAGTCTACCTATTATGAATATAAATTAGTTTTTTATTTTCTTCATTGACTTTTACCCCTCTTTGTTTAGTTTTCTTCACTCAAAATAATTGATTTTGATATTAGTTCTTGTTATTATGGATAGCTAATAGACTGCTTTTATTGATGAATAGATTTCTCACACCTGATAATAATTTTCTGTATATTCTATTCTTTCTGAACATGGAAACATTTCTATTTTCAGTCTTGATAATGCTTTCTTTTTGTAAAGTAGGTTTACCTATGCACACTATAATCAATTAAATCATTTTATCTTTAATGTTGAATTGCAAATTCTTTTGTACATTACTGAAAATTTTCTTTGTTGTATATATACATTTTGACAATTTTCTTCTGATTTGTGACTTGTCTTTCAACTTTCATAAAAGTAATATTAAAACAAAAGACAATAATGTTGAAATCCAGCAAGACAATTTCTATTTTTTTTTAATTTTTATTTTTTTATTAATTTATTCTTGTTACATCTCAATGGTTATCCCATCCCTTGTATCCTCCCATTCCTCCCCCCCCCCATTTTCCCATTATTCCCCTCCCCTATGACTGTTCCTGAGGGGGATTACATCCCCCTATATATTCTCATAGGGTATCAAGTCTCTTCTTGGCTACTTGCTATTTTATACTTCAGTCTAATTACACATTTCTTAACTATATCTAAGAAATATTTCCTAGCCCACTACTGCAACGATTTTCTTCAATAACTGCTTTTGAAAATATAACTTTTTTTACTTAAAAATTTTATGTATGATCTTTTTCATGACAATGTTGTATAGGATTTAATAGAAGGTTAAGTATAATTTCTAAAATGTGCAGATGTTCTTATGCCTTTTTTGAGATACTGTCTTTCTTTATTAAGATTTTATTTTATTTTTGGCATATACATTTGTATTGTTACATGTAAGTAGAAAAATTAAATATAGCAAGAAGAACCACAAAACAATCAGGGATCATATGAATGTTACTCTCAAGGTGTTTTGGCTAATTGCATCTGGCAACCTTGTAGAAAACATCTTCCTTATCTTGGTGAGTCTAAAATTCTGAATAAGAATCAATATCTATCATATCTCATCTCTGCCAACTCAAAACTTCTATCTAGACCTAAAACATATTAACCCCTAAACATCTAAGATTAATTGTAACATTAAACTATCTGGTCTTCAACCCCATCGGAGACTTGAGAAGGAATGAAACTTAATTACTGGAGTGAACCATAAGTGCAGATTAGCAGCTTCCAAAATGAGAAGGAAAAGAACAAAAGTGACAGAGACAGTTTTCAGCCTGAGCAGTCACCCAAAATTCTCTATAACGTTGGAGCATCATCTTCAGCCTTCTGGCCTAATATAGCTGACAGACATATTTGTGAGATAGGACCTATTGAGGACTTGCTTACCCGATCTTGGCAGTTTGGCTGTCAACTCTGCCTCTATCCAAGCTTGCCCATTTTAAGGCAGAATTCTGTCTGTGGTAGAAACAAGTACATTTTTCCCAGTGGCTTGTTTGCACAGGTATTACAAATGAGACCTTATAGGCAGAGAACAAAAGAACTGAATACTGATGCTGGATCAGACCTGACAGGATTCATTCTTCTCAATATGCAGGATACTAAAATCCTGCATCCTTTCTGTCCCACACCCAAGCGCTCCAGCTGCTGTTATTCCTCAGAACAGGACAGCTCCCAGGACAGGTTCAAAGAATGCTTCCATACAACTTGGTCCAGTATTTTAGACTGTCCCAAAAAGGACTTCTATTAAGCCTGAAATTTTTCAACGTTTGGAAACTGGACCACAAATGCTACTCCTGGCTTGATTAACCATATTCCCCAAATATATTCAGGCCCCTACAAAGGTATTATTCACGCCAAATCAACCAGAAGAAACCTTAAGAGAACAATACCTCATTTCCCCTAATGGGGGGTTGGGTAGATTTATGGTTGATCTCTTCGGCTACAGATGCTTGTTTTCAATGGAAGTTGCTTATAAGTTATGAGATACTGTCCTTCAACCACTATATTTTCATGATGCCCTTGCTAAAAATCAGTCAATGATATAATCATTTCTAAATCTCTGTTTACCCTAATATCAGTGCCAAACTACACACATGCCTTCAAATATATAATTTATCTTGAAAATCTTGCATTATAAACTTTTCAGCTTTTCTCTATCTCAAATTTGTTTGTGTTCTTTGAGATTAATTGTGTGATTTCAAGAAGAGTTAAATCAACTCACTTAATTAGATATAACATTTTGTGATTGTAACTCAATTACATTGATTCTATAAGACAATTTATGGGAGTGCTAATAATTAAAAGGTATTGATATTTTCATTAAAATTACTCTAATCTCTAGAGTTTTCTTCACTTTTTATAGCAAAGCATTTTCAATGTACAAAAATTGTGCATATTTTACTAAAACTGCATATCACACTTTTTCAGTCTTTGAAGACATTATTTTTTCTTTTAAAAAAATTTTATTAATTTTCTACATATGCATTTATATTATTGCATATATACAATAATCTACCGCAGCAAGAAAAACCATGAAACCATTACTTTTAAATTTTTTTACTTATTTTATGATAATATACATAAATAAAATATTTTAAAATTAAGTTTATATCTTATGCTCCTGTCAAATTTCCTTTATAATACTGGTTGTTTTTCTGCTATGCATATTTTTATGAACACATTGGCCTCTCCTTTTTCTATTACATTTTTTCTTTCTCTGCGACCTATGGCATTTTGCCTTCAGAAGATCATTGGAAAGTGTAGAAAGCTTGCACCCTTATCATATTCACAATTAGATAATGAAATCATTACATATTCACTGCAAAATATGTTTACAAGAGAGATAATGTGCATATCATTGTTAAGCTTGAATCCATTCTAATTTGCAGGATTTGTCACTGAGAAGTGGGTTTTGAATGTGTATGATTATAGTCTGTGTTTATTCTAACAAACATCTCTTTCAACCTTATTTTATTAATACAGTGAATTAATATTTAAGGTTAAATCAAACTTGATTCTGATGGAAAAACTTAGAAGTCCTTTTCCTAAATTACTATCATTTAAGTTGTATTACTTGAAGTAATAGCCTTTCCAGTTCATAAGAAATATAGTATAATTTAATTTCCACTTAATAAATTCATCAGTTTTATAATAAAAGAACACTGGATTAATAGCTAAAAATCTTTAGGGCTTTTATGTCATCTAATATTCTGAAAGAGTTTGTCAAAGACTGAAAGCATTCAGCATAGAATGCATTGGGACTTAGGGATAATTTTGCAGTAAGTGTTTAACTACATGGTAAACTTCTTTAGTTGACATTAGTCTACTGAAGGTTTCTATCCCTTTTAAAGTCTTTTGTAACATGTTTTACCCAAGTAAATGTCTATTACAGTTCAAGGGGGAATTTTATTGGGCAAAAGTTGTAAATATTTTCTCCTGCTTTTGTAATATCTTCCATGCTTTTGGTAATGCTTTCCTTATCATATTAGTATTTATGCATTATGACTTCTTTTGTTTCTGTTTATGCTCACTTTACCAAATCTCACTCCCCATTGGTCAGTGCTGTGGACTTCAGTAACTTCTTCTAGACTGCACCCAACATTCACTACATAGCTTCACAGTTACCTACTCAGATACTGTAAGTGATGGTCCCACACAATTGCCACCAGTGGCTGTACATTATAAACTATTATTCCCTTCCTTAAATTATGTTGTATATCCACCCAAATCCAATGACAAATTTCCTACCCACGTTTTCAACATACCCTTTGCAATACAACTGTAAGTGGCCCTGGGTTCTCAAATGACAATGTGTGCCATTTCAACTGCGTTTCTATGAGTATCTTATCCTGGTTTCAAGCTTATGAAAAATCCCTACTCAGATTGGCAATCTCACAGTTGACTATGCACAAGTTGTTTCCCTGCCACTGAGCTTAAACTCAAGTGCACAATTTGACTTGTACCAACAGGTACCAGTAAACACACATCTAACCTGACCACTGTCACTAGTATGCATTGGGTTTTTATAACTGTACATGTCTTAACAATGTCACTCTACCAGCATTCATACATGAGCACTAATGATTGTTCACAGCCATTTCTTTACTCTTTTCTCAGCTCCAGAAACACCAAAGAGCCTACATAGTTGTGTCAAATTTCCTCCTGGCCTGGCCCGAAAGGATGCTATTGAAATTAAATACCTCATCCTTTTGAGCCAATGGGTCATCATCCATCGTTAGAGTTGGACCCACCCCATCCCTCCACACATACTCTTGGTACTCCTGGCCAATAGACTTAATGCAACAACATACTCCAGTTATCCCTACTCTTTTTGCATCATCTTAACTTAATGAAGCAGGTTTATAAAATCTGGAAAATCTCACTTGCCACTATGATAGTCTATACAATTCACAATCATCTGTGAAAAAGACAATACAATAAAAATAAAATGCATACACATGGTGATATGTATTATCTGTATATAAGATTGTATTCCTAATTTTATTATCATCTGTCATTTATTTGTCATCTCTCATCTACCTATTCAACTATTTTACCTGTCACATAAGAAAACCTTAAATGAAAATGAGGGGAGAGAAAATATAACAGAGCATCGAAAAAAGTACTTACATTTCCAGTTCTCTCACCTAGAATCAGTCTAGCCAGTAAAAATAACTATATGGGATGGTAAGCAAAGAACATGAATATTTCAGTCACTTCTGGGTATAGAGTTAAATAATATTAAACTTCAAGACTGAACATCAGGATGGGAGGCTCTAGAAGGAAATGTCTACCAATGTACTCTTCTTGTTAATTGTTTCTCTCTCTCTCTCTCCCTCTCTCTCCCTCTCTCTTTCTCTCTCTCTCTTCCTCCCTTCCTCTCTCATCCCTCCCTCTCTTTGTGTGTGTGTGTATGTGTGTGTGTGCATGTTTATGTGTGTGATGAAAACAGAAAAATGACAAAGGAATAAGAAAGAGAAAGAAGAGGGAGAGGAAAGAAGAATATTTCTAAGATGAATCCAGAAGTAAGGAAGAGAAAAAAATAAAATAGATAAAGCTGAAAGCCAGGCATCCTTTTGTGGTAAGGAAGAGCAACAGCAAGAGAACAAAAGTTGGATCTGGAAGAATAGAGCATAAGACAAGAACAATATCCAATAATATGATAGGACAAAAATGTAACAATGAAAGCCAATATTTTGTGTAGATATTACTACTACTACTACAACAACAACAACAACTAATAATAATAATAATAATAATAAATAATAATAATAATAATAATGAAAACCATATATCACAGCTGAAGGGCAAGAATCAAAAATGTTGCAGCATTTGTTGAGTGTGCACAAGATCCAGAGACTTTAGATTGTTGATTCTGTCCCCATCACCATACATACACACAAAAAGTGACTTGATTTAACCATAAATTAATCAATACAAATGCAGGTAGCATCTTTTTTTTTCTAAGAGTTTGTCTCTGTCCAATTGATAGAGAAAGTAATACAATGGACTGTGGATTCATAACTAAATGCAGCAGGTTTCCAAGAGAGGAAAAAGAATCTAGAAAAAAAGTAGAAATAAGAACACTTACAAAATCTATTAAAATTTGGAAAATGTTCAAATTTTATGGTAGACCAAGAATAATAAGTCACTTCTGGGTTTGCTTTGAAAGTTTCTAGACAACAAATTGGAAAATGGACGTTGGTGACCTAGAAGTCAGCATGCTTCTTGCGTCATTCCCCCTAGGTTGGCCTAACAATCAGAATGAAGGGATTAGGAAGACTAAAAGTCAGATGGCTCCTGACCTGATTCCTAAGGTTTCTACAAAATGTTAACTCAAGTAATTGTTCACTAATTCTAAAGTCATTGAGAATGTAAATTCATAATGAAAGAGACAGACCAAAACAGAAGCTGAAGACTGTACAAAATGTCAATGGCTTGGTGATTAAAATATGAAAGAACTTTGGTTTTAAATATAGGTAATACTTCAGAGGTGTCAATTTGTGATTTGGGGGCAGGTGAAGGAGGAAGGTAAAGGTAGGTATTCAGTAGCTCAATTCTTCCATGCATGTACTACAAAGAATCAGTCCCTCTGATACGCAACCTTGTTTATAAAGTGTTATTTAGGACTAAATTGGTCTTCCAGAAAGCCTCAAACCTTTTGAGTTGCCTATGCATGCCCTTGATCCTATCAATTACATCAAGTTTGAGATATGTAGTAATTATATATTTGATATTCATGGCTTGTCTTAGGAATCATTCCAAACATAAGATTAATATAATCTTTGCTTTCTATCTTTGGCCTTTCTCCAGATATCAGAAGATTTAATTCATTTAATTAATAGAATAGTTGATATTCATAGGAAGTCTCCTTTTACAATCAAAATAAATGATCCTTCACAGACAAGTTGGTTATAGTGAACCTGTCCTCCAATATTAAGTTGTACTAAATATGTCTTAGAAATAAAAGGATTCAAATAAAATATTTGAATCAAGGTGATAAACATTAAATTTTATATTAACAATACAAAATTTATGACATGAAGTTTTCTAATTATATAAGTAATAAAGACTGTCTCATGATGAATAATCATGAAGAATTCTACATAGATACTGCTTATGCATGGCTAACCACCTACTCTCACCCATGTAGAGAAAATACTTTCACAGTTATCTTAACAGAAACTGCCTCTACTTTTGGAAAGCTACATTGCTATAAAGTATATTCAGTTTTATTGAATAAATATGTGGCATACAGACATGCTTAAAGAGAAAAATTAAAAGAATCTATATATGTATGTGTCAATCAAGCATTATAAAGAAGTTGTATATAGAGTTGAGTTCTGATTTTCTTTTTTCCTAATTTTTTATTTATTATGATTTATTCGCCTTGCATCCTGATTGTTATCTCTTTGCACTTATCTTCCAGTTCCTACCCTCCCTCCCCTTTCTGCCCTATTTCCCTCCTCTAGATCCCTGAGGGTGTGCCTTCCTCCCCCACCATCTGACCTAAGTCTATCAGGTGTCATCAGAACAGCCTGCATCCCCTTCCTCTGTGTGCTGGCAAGGCTGTTCCCAAAAGGAGCAGTGATCAAATCTCTGGCATTGGAGTTCATGTCAGAGTCAGTATCTGCTCACCCCAACCCCAACATGAAGAAAGAGCTATCTATTGGCTACATCTGAACAGGGGTCTAGGTTATCTGCTTGCAATGTCCTTCGTTGGTACATCATTTTCTGTTTTCCATCTACTATCCTTTCCCTTAAACCTTGATCACTGTATAATATTCCATTTTGTAAATCTACCACAATGCATTAAAATTCCCCTTTTTGGTACATGTCTACAATGTTAATAGTTTTAAATAATATCATACCATCATTTCCATTTTGTCTTGTCATTAAACACCACCAAACCAAATAACCCAATTGAGAAATGGGGCTTGGAACTAAACAGAGAATTACCAACAGAGGAATATCAAATGGCTGAGAAACACTAAAGAAATGCTCAACCTCCTTAGTCATCAGGGAAATGCAAATCAAACACAACTCTAAGATTCCATCTTATACCCATCAGAATGATTAGATCAAAAATTCAAGCGACACCACATGCTGCTGAGGATGTGGAGAGAGAGGAACATTCCTTCATTGCTGGTGGGAATGCAAACTAGTACAGCCACTTTGGAAATCTATCTGGTGCTATCTCAGAAAAATGGGAATAGGGCTTCCTCAAGACCCAGCTATTCCACTCCTTGGAATATACCCAGAAGATGCTCCAGCACACAAGAAACTTTGCTCAACCATGTTCATAGCAGCCTTATTCATAATAGCCAGAACATAAAAGCCTAAGTGTCCCTCAGTAGAAGAATGGATAAAGAAACTGTGGTACATTTATACTATGGAATACTACTCAGCTATTAAAAACAAGGATTTCCCGAAATTTGTGGACAAATGGATTGAACTAGAAATGATCATAATGAGTGAGTTAACCCAGAAGCAGAAAGAGTTAAATGGTATATACTCACTTATATCTGCATACTAGCCCAAGGGGCATGTCCCATGAAAGTCTTCACTAAACAGGAACCTGGGAAAGAGGGGAGGACATCCTATTGGGATTCTAGATGAGGGAAGCATGGGAGAATGGCAAAGTTGAAGGATTCATTCATTTCTCCTTCATTCATTTTATTACCATATCATCATAATTCATTGGTCTACAACTGCTGAATTATTACCAAATATTCTATAATAGGATGGTGAGCATTTAATGTAAACTTATTTCATCCATCCATCCATCCATTCATTCATTTATTCAGTACTTTATTTATATGATTTTTGTGTGTGTGCATGTGTGAGTGAGTGTGTGTGCACATGTGTGTGTGTGTGTGTATTCTTTGCCTAAATTCGAACCAGGAATGAAACAATCTACTGTTCTCCCTCTATCCCAAACCCAGCTATAAAAACAAAAGCAAAACTAAACAAAATGTGGTTTAAGCAGTTGCAGTCATAGTATTTGAGAAGACAAAAATGTTTCTACCACCAAGCTATATGGAAGACAGTCCCATGAAGGTTGTCAGAATACCTAAATGTGTATCATATAAGAAACAGATATTATTAATTTGGTATAAGAACAATGTTGTAAAGATAATGTGAGAGATTCTATCACCCTTTCAGTTTACAATTAGTAGCCTGCTACAATTGTTTTGGTTCTTTGGCCCAGGTCACTTTACATCATATTACCTGGTTGAAATTTCATATTCCTGCTATGTATAGAACTTCAAACACCATTTTTATTTCTAATAACGAGTAGAGTTAATTTTCAGCAAATTGAAAAATATACCATGTGATATCCTTGTAGGATGCAACTTTTAAAAAAATCCCATTTACATTTGCAATGTGGGAAAACACAAACCAGATCTCAGCAACATGTTTCTGGGAAGTTGAAATCCTCACACCTACGTTTCCCTAACACCCTTTCCCTTATTTTTGGTCATTATATTTGCAGCTATGACTCAGAAATCTGTAGTCAGGAAAGAATAAACATACTGCTAACTTCTTCTTCAATGGTTGAGAGATTTCTAAATGGCATACAAATGATATAAGCAAGAAACCAAGTGCTAATTTTTTTTTAAAAAGAAGGAAATAAAAGAAACAAAGTATTAATATCAAAACACATAACAAAAAAAATCAAAGACAGCAATCCTAAACTATATGAGCAGTATTTTCATACTAGGAAAAGCTAAGTAGGAATATGTGCATGCTGTAAATGTGCTTAAACTTCTGCGGGGTCCCATAGTTGTATAAAACTTAACATTAACACTTGCCTGTGGAGATGCATCTCAGGTGGCAGAATGACTAATTAAATACACAAGGACCTGTGTCTCTGTCTTCTGTTTCTCTATGACTCTATCTCTGTCTCTCAATCCCCCTCTCTGTCTTTCTGTCTCTCTCTGTCTCTGTCTTTGTCTCTGTCCTCTCTCTCTGTCTCTGTCTCTCTCTGTCTCTCTGTCTCTCTCTCTCTCTCTCTCTCTCTCTCTCTCTCTCTCTCTCTCTCTCTCTCTCTCTCTCACACACACACACACACATACACACACACACACTTGTACTTATCTTTTTCTTGTAGTTTCACACTTGTGGTAACAATACTTCACATGTAAACACTCAGATAATTTATAAAAGTATTTATATCCATTAAAATAATATTTACAAATATGCACAAGATTTTTTTCATTCCTCTGTACATTATCATTGTGTACTACTAAAAGACTTTAGGCAAGAAAATATTTTTAGGTACTGTCACAGTTTCCTCTGGACTATTAACCAAGGTTAACCTGGACATTCCAGAATTTGATGTGAAAGTTTAAAACTACATTTAATATCACTAAAGTCTGGCTTGTGCTTGTAATGGCAGTTTGTGGAGTGAACATAAAGATTGATAAGTGTCATATTTCATTTTAAATCACAGGGAAAATGAAATAGCTCCCTGGTGCTTGATTTGTTCCTTGTGACCATAGTAGTGATTGATGCAGATAACTGCATGATCAGTAACACCTGGGATAAGTATCGATTGTCCTGGTAGCTGAAAAAAACAGATGAGCTATGGCACATCCTTTGACACTTTAGACTTCTGAAAAAGCATTTTTGATGTACTGGAAGGATTTGATGCTTTTCTCTTTAAGTAGCATAAATGACAATTATTTCCCACTTTTAATTTAAGGTTTATTTTGAAAGTTTAATGTGATTAAGAATTCTGAGGCAATATTTGAAAGCAAAAGATGAAATTTGGGAGGGAGGGAGGAATGGGGTGATACAAGTGATGGGACAACAATTGAGCTGTAATCTGAATGAATTAATAAAAAAGATGAAATTCACTCAACAAATTAAAAATTAGTCATGATAATCTATATCCCATTTGTGAGAAAATATAGCTGTAGCAGAAGAAATTAGTTTACAAGCCCTCCATCAGTAGGAAAATTGTGTGATCCCATCATTGATCCCCATTTTATATTAAAATGATAATGATCTGGTAAGAACACAGGGTACTTAAAATTTTGAACAAAATATGAATGAGGAATCTGAATCTCATGTACATGAATATGAGTTAAAACAGCAAATAGTAATATTTGCAAAACATAGGCTGAACAAACAGGATAGTGAGAAACACAAGAAGTTTACACAAGCAGCCTCTCAGTGGCCTATGCAAGTTAAATGAACAGTGAAACGAAGTATAATGGTATACTTGCTACTTATTTGACAATATATGGTGTACAGAATTAGGAATCTTTGTAGTCACCTCAGAATTTTGTGAACTGTTAATATTTGCCATGGCTCTCTTTTACTGGGTTACTTTCTGTTGGTCTTCACTTGAAAGTATAGAATTGTTTTTTAGGGGGCTGCATTCTTTTACATATGCATTTATATTATTACACATATATACAATATACTACATACAGCCAGAAGAAACATGAAACAATTGGGAATTACGTAAAAGTAACATTGATAGGGTTTTGGCTATTTGTATTTAACAATATTGAAGAAAACATCTTTCCTATCTTGGTGAGTCTAAAATTCTGAAGGTAAAGCAATTATCTATCATGTCTCATCATTATCGACTTAAAACATCTATCTAGACCTAAAAGCATCTTAACACCTACACTACTAAGTTTAATTGTAAAAGTAAACTACCTGGTCTTCAACTCCATCAGAGACTTGAGAAGGTATAAAATTAATTACCTGAGTATGCCGAGAGTGCAGGTTAATGCCTTTCCCAATGAGAAGATGACAGAGACAGTTTGCTACCTAAAGAGTCACCCAAAACTCTCTTTATGAGGCATGAACTATTGAGGACTTGCTTATCCTGTCTTGGCAGAGTTTGGCCATCGACTCTGCCTGCATCCAAGCTTGCCCATTTTTAGGTAAAATTCTGTCTGTGGTAGAAATGAGGACATTTTTCCTAGTGGCTGTTTTGTCACATTTGAAGCCATCTCTATAAGGAGGTTCTTTGATGCTCACCATCTTATTTGAGGTAGGCTGCATGTTTCATTGACCTGTTTCATTGTCAATGAATATTTAAAATAATAAAAATATCTTTAAATGCCATATTCTGTACGTCTCTGAGGTTTTTGAAAAATCTTATCTAATTATTTTACCCTATCTTTCTATAGAATCATATCTATCTGTTACAGCTAGGATGTATATTCTCATTATAAATATAGACTAGTAATTGATATGATCATGATTTAATCAAATAACAATTAACTTGTATAATTTACTTATCCTAAACAGCCTGCAGTAACACTTTCAAAGTATTGGAAGTAAACTTTGTATTATAATCTAGTTTTATGGGTACACTACTGCATTTTAGAGTAGAAATATGTATAATGTGTGTGAAGAATAATCTTAAAGTTGAATTCTATGCCAATGTATCTAAAGTCTACAATCTTTACAGAGAAAATTGGAAATTTTAATTCATTTACTCATTGCATCAGCTACAATATTCCAGCAAGAACCTGATAAAGAGTCTTGTGTCAGATAAACTAGTAAAAATTTCATTCTCAGTATAAAAGTCTTTTGAAGTCTAAATAATCCCTCTAAGACCTTGACATTTAACCTCCTATCCATATAAAATTTCATTGGTAAATAACTTGATCTTGATCCTTATTCATATGATTCCATATCAGCCAAACCTACAGGGTCAACTCAGAGTTAAACTTCAAAAACTTTAAATCTAATAAAAATTGATTGCTCTGAAATGAACAATGACATTACATGTAAAAGTTACTGTTTGTAACTCCTTTCAGTCAACTCTTCTTATTCCCTGGTTGTCATGTAAATAATTAAATATTTATTCTCTAGCAATTAATAAAATCTTGCAGTTATTAAATCTTTCAGCTTTTATTAAAGAGTTAAGTCTTCAGCTTTGCAACTCACTACACAAGTCTATGCTTTCTCAGAAAATTGGGAATAGTGCTACCTAAATTCCCAGCTATACCACTTCTTGGCATATACCTGAAAGATGTTCCACCATAAAATAAGGAAATTTACTCAAATATGTTCAAAACAGCTTTATTCATAATAGCCAGAATCTGGAAACAACCTAGATGTCTCTCAACTGAAGAATGGATAAAGAAACTGTGGTATATTTACCGAATGGAATAATACTCAGCTTTCCAAAGCAAGGAAACCTTGAAATTTGCAGGCAAATGGCTAGAACTAGAAATGATGATCCTATCCTGTGTGAGGTAACCAAAACCCAGAAAGACAGGCATGGTCTATACTCACTTATAACTGGATATGAGACCCACATAGATTCTCTCTGTGAACCTCCATGCAGTGTGGGTTAGGGACAGATACTGGGACTTACAGCCAAATTCTGGGGCAAGAGCTGTAAGTTGTATGGAAGAGACCGAGGATGGAAAGATGGAAGTGCAGGGGCGGGGAATGTCAGGAGCTCTATATGGAGACTATCAAAGATCATGGATCTGGACCCAGGCTGGTTACACGCACTGTTACACCAACAGTGCAAACAGAGGATTTGAAGCCCCTTTTTGGGTGAAGCCATTGGACAGCTCATTTTCCACATGGGAAAGAGGAGCCAGGTACTGCCTCTGACATGAACTCTGGTGCCTGAGATTTGATTACTCCCCCTTGGCAGAGAGGACATGTGGGAACACAGAGGAGGAGGATGCAGACTTCTGAAGTGGGGGAGGAGGACCCCACCCATCAGAGGGATAGGGGAGGGGAGTAGATATGAGGAATGGTGAGGGTGACAACAGGATGATAAGAGCAATAGGATTACAATAGGGATGTAATATGAATAAATTATAATAATAATAATAATAAAGAAAAAGAAACTGTCTTAAAACAAAGACAGCATTAATGTGCTATCTACAAATTGATAAATATAAAAATTTATGCATGAAATGCTCTGTGAAATAATTATGCCCAACATAATGATTAGTTTCATTATATCATCTCACTAAAACAATACTTGGGAAAGAAGTACATTTTTATGTGAATGTTTATCAAAATTTATTTCTCACTAAGGACAGTAGGGTAGAATTCCAAAAGTATAATAATGAATGGAAGAAATCATACAATATAATATCTTAAATTCTGTGTATGGGCCTGTGGAATGTGTTAGAATATAAAGTCACGTGATGACAGGATCAGTGATCTGAGTTCTGTCCTAGGACAATTAAGGTAGAAAGAGAGGACCCCACCACACAGGCACACTAAATATATAATGTAAAATCGTTCTACATAAAAGATAATATTTACATATTTTCATGTCTACTGTTATTTATTTTTGCAACTGGATACACAAAAGATTTTTAAAAGAAATGAGAATTTTCATTTATGAACATAAAACAGTTGAAAGGACAGTGAACCCAGAAACAAAATTCTTCAGAATTATTTGTAGGCAGCTCATAAATATGAAATTCTCTTCTCTGGCATCCCTCCCTCTCATTTTTAATCCATAAAGGGCACAGACTACTGCTAAAACAAATGAGTTGTGAAATGAAGAATTGGAGTTAAGGGTTCTCCAACATTAATGGGTTTTGCTTTTTAATAATGGTTTTAAAAATGCTTCATTAATCTAGCCACATAGTTGAATGAATTAATCAAAGTAACTTAATTTTTCACAAATCTTAAACGTGATTTTTAGGAATCTCAGCTTTGTCAACGTTAATTCTTCAGGATAGAGCTTTGAAAACCATATTTCCTTGCTATTTAGCCAAAATGGCCATGAATTTTATCCTTTTGGTGCTATGGTCAATGCTAGATGTATGCAGGTTTATCTAAAGTAGAGATCAAACTCAGAAACTAGTGAGTGCTGCATAAGCATTCCACCAATGAGCTACATCCCCATCTTTATGCCGATTTCCAAAAGAGTACAATTTATATAAATAAAATTACCTTGAAATCTCTCTTCATTATTATAGTAATTACCACAAATTTTACAATATTTTGATATTTTAATTTCTATTGTTAATAATATCCCATTGTATGACTCATACAAACAAATTATAATAGTTAAAAAACATTGAGTGCAGTTAACAGGATGATAATAGAGTGCAGATAAAGGGGGCTGGAAAGATGGTTCTGCGGTTAAGAGTGTTTGATACACTTTCAGAGGATCTGAGTTCAATTCTCAGCAATCATGCCAAATGCCTCACAACCAACTGTTACCTCAGCCTTAGGGAATGCAATATATATTTATATTCCCCATAGGCACTAATACATGCATGTTAGCAGAGAGAAGAAGAGAAGAAGACAGAGAAGGACCTTTAAAAATACATACATTAGCGCAGCTCTCAACCTTCTTCAAAAAAGCTTCTTAGATCATAACACAACTGGCACCGTGTTAGAGGGAGCAAAGTACCATTCTTATCTAAGAATCTAGCATGTAGACCTTAAGAACGGTCAACATGAGAACAAAAGACTAATCCCTCAAAGCCAGTCGTTCTCTGGGGGAATTTCTAAATGCACTAAGGTTGCTTTTTTGGATTCTGTAGTTTTGCTTCTATTGAATATTCCTCCTAAGTGAAGTGTGTCAGCACAAGGTATGTTTTCTGTGCTTAAAGCCTCCCTAAAAGGTCTCAGGACTGTACTTGGGTCCTTAACACCTACTGTAGTCATTCCTGAGCACCTACTGCAGCTAATAAAGACTTTCTGTTGTCCCGAACCTGTGTCTCGGTGATCTTCTCTGGCGGATATCTCTTAACAATATAACTTCAAGGAAATGGAGTTTGCCAGAAAAGGGAGTTGTGTGTGTGAACTCATGGAGATTGTGACACTATACACAAAGCCAACACAAGCTTAAGTCAGCAAAATCCCAGCATGGAAGAAGGGAAGGGAACATGAAGGAATGAAGTCCCATCCCTAGCTGAAGAGCTATAGGCTGCAAATTGCTGTTGAAAAGGGAAAATAAGTTCCCTGTAATGGCTATGCATGGTGGTGTACGCCTTTAATCCCAGCACTCATGACATAGAGTCAGTTGGACTGCTGTAAGGTCGAGGCCAGCCTGGTCTATGAAGTGAGTCTAGGACAGTCAAGGCTACACAGAGAAACCATGTATTGAAAAACCAAAGAAACAAAAACCAAAAATCAAAAAAGTTTCCTGAAATGGAGATGGAATGACGCCCCACATATCTACCATACTCTACAACAGGCCTTGTGCCAAACACATCAGATCAAATTCTCAAAGCATAAATAAAATAGTGTCTTTAAAAGCACTGCTCTAAGCCCCATAAACGCTGCCTTCTATGCTAACTACAAATTTATATAAACATAGAAGCAAAGTAGATGACTGATAGACAGATAGACAGATAGATAGACAGACAGATAGATATACTGATGATACAAAAACAGACAGATAGATACGTGGACAGTTAGAATGGACACTATACTAAATCTTTATAAAACCATGTAAAATGAATTAAATGGCTTTGTCTCATTATGACTATGTGTAGTTTAATTTTTAAGATTAATACTGAGAGGTAGTTTCAAAAATTAATTTGATTATGAATCCCAAGATATCAGAAAGTCTTATAATTGATTTTTGTACACAAATCAATTAAATTGGCATTTGATCACTTATTAGATCTCTAAATCCACAAGTAAGAATGAGGTGGAGATTTGTTTCTATAGTTACATAGTTTCAGACATTATGTAAGGTTTTTACTTATCTAGCAGCCTATGCTTGTGTAAGTATTTGCTTTAAAAAATCAGGGGTTCACTTTGTGTTTATAATAATTTAAATATTCTGAAAAATTATATGCCAGTCTTAAGTTTTCACACAAAACTATAGTATAAAAATCAAGTTGTTAAATTTTCTTATCATAAATTTAAAACATCTACTTCTTTCTATGCCTATAATATAATTTAATAACAAATTCTGTGGTTTCTTTTGTATATGAACCTATGCAAATTGTGTGTGGTTACTTCGGCCCTGCAACACAGTATGATGCCTTAGCTCTTTTTCAAGATTTTCAAAACCAGTACCATGTAGGAGACTTACACCTTACTAGCTTGCCTCCCTACTTGAGATGCAATTTTGACTATAACACACACACACACACACACACACACACACACACACACACACACAGCTCCAGGACTTCTGTGTGCAGTTAATGAGGACATGCTTCTCAGAAGGTTTCACCTCAATGATGCAGGACTCACTCTTATTAAGTATAGCTGATTTCTCAGCGCCAGCTAACCAGCGTTTATTGCCCCAGTAAAGCAAAGGTTTGGCTGTAATGGTGCTTGTTATCTACAGTTGATTCTTCAACCTCAGCTGACCACAAACCAGCGATTCCTAATTAAAACTGCCATGTGAATGTCTACCATAGAGTCTCTGAGACTTTCAAACTCCATTCTGATACTTTACAAGTCACGCGTCCACGGGCCGCATTGTTCTCAGCATTGTTTCCCAAGTTGCCACAGAGCACTGCCATGCTCTCATCATTCAGCCGAACTGCTTGCCCAGCCTTAAGTCGCAAATGCTTTCATAATCCTTCCAGAACAACACAGATACGCCTGTCTCAACAATACCATCTTCTGTTCCAGTTTAGGCTGCTGTGATAAACATCACAGCAGAAAGCAAACTGAGGAGAACAGGGCTTATGTCATCTCACAGTTCACAGTCCATCGCCAGGTGAAGCTGCGGCAGGAACTTGAGCATGAGAGGGACTTGAAGCAGAATTTATGGAGGATTTGCTTCTATGCATGGCTTATTTAGGCTGTTTTACTATACAACCCAGAACCACCTGCCCTAAGATGGCACTGCCTACAGTAGGCTGGACTCTCATGCATCCATCATTAACCAAGGTAATGCCCCACAGACATTCTCTCAGGCCTATATGATGGGTGCAATTTCTCTTAAGGTCCCCTCTTTCTAGGTGACTCTAACATGTCAAGCTGGTTAAAACTAGCCAGCACAGTCTATGTAACTCCTGCTAGAACAAGTGCCTCAGAAGTGAGCTCTGCATTTCTTAAAATGTGGATCACAGCTCAATGAAATCTTATGTAAGCCTAGAAATGTGATACAGTGCGAACAGAATTTGAACAGAACATGTTAGATTAACTGAATGATGTCATCATTATCTAGAGCTGAGTTTTACACAGTAAATTATGTGGATATATGTGTAATATGTCATATTAATAGCGTCTATATATTTAGTAAACAACTACCTGTGACAGCCAATGTCATCTGATTGTGACACAAATTTTGCATAGATTAATTTTTATACAATTACTATGTGTTCTTATATAAATAAAATATAAAATGCTGCATTGCTATTTCCACCAACTTTTCCTTTTTTATATTTCTGTGTGATTGCCGCCGTTCTTTCACCTCCTTGGATCTTTCATAATAATGTCTTCCAGTCTCCTCTAGCCTCAGACTTCTTTCACTGTTGATCAAAAACTCTGCCAGGAAAAAATCGTATTTGATGCGTGCCCTCACTTCATTTACATCTTTTATACTAAATGCCACTTGCTAAGAAAACAGATCCTTTTCATCTTATGCAAAGTAACTTCACATTTAACCTTCTCCGGAGCAGTTAATGTGGTGATTCTGGCCATTTTAAATACAAAAGAGAAGTCAAATTTTAAAATGTGTATAAATATGATTTAATATCATATCATTTCATATTTGAAAAAAAGAAAATTTATCCATGTGTGGCAGAGAAGAGGAGCGTTGTTGCCAGGATTTAGGAGAAAGAGAAAAGGGAGTTTTTAATAGGTGTAATATTTCTGCTTGCAAGATAAGCCCTGGGGACTGTCTGTATAACATTGTTTTACAGTTTACAATAAGTTGTACATTTAAAACTTTGTTTAAAAGACATATCACAAAAATGGTATGAATTTTAAAAGAGAGCAAGGAGAGGTATATGAGAGGGTTTGAAGAAAGAAAAGGATAAGGAATTATGTGATGTTATTGTAATTTCAAAAATAAAAGAGCAAAAATTTCTCACCAATACAAAGGAGGGCAACAAGAGGAAAATTCTACATGGGATAGATATGCATGTGCTCTAAGTAAATAATGGTATCAGACTTACCTGAGTATTTCAAGCTCATCAAACCATATACACTAATTGTATATGGTGTTTTATTACACCTATCTATATATTTAATTTTTATTGTGTTTATATATGTAGATGCAAATGTGCAACTGCACACATATGGCAAAGAATAAATCCACTAGTAAGGATTTAATATCTTATTTCTAGATATTTAGTGGTCTAGAGGCCATGGGACCTGGGAGAATGGATTTGATAAATGAGGCAGACTAGAATCTCAGGCAATAGCTAAAACATCATACAATTTATACTCTGAAGGTTAAGAGGAGCCACATGAGTTAATGTGCAATCAGAAGGTCAAATTGCACATTGTGGACATGTTGTACATGGCAAAAACACATTATTCCATAGAGGCACATAAATAGAAAGCAGTAGCCACTTGATATGAGCAACCTGAAGCAAACTCGCTCCTGTTGCAACAGCTGGGAAAAACACAAAAACACATTCCAAGAAAAAAAACATCTGTGTTTTTAAGAAACTGGGTCACAAGGCTCTTTTCTTGTTTTCTCTCAAGAGTTCAGAATCCTCACACTACTCCGCTCTTGGACCATGTCTTGACACTAGAAAAGGGAATCTAATAGAGAGTCATTAAATCTATATTGCGCTATATCAAATGTTTAAATTTATTCTTATCTTGAGAGAACATAGCTTTAATGGCATGTAAAAAAAGATGAAAATATTCACCCACGGATATAGTAAATAACATAAAGTATATAATCGTAGGCCCTCTAATGTCAAGGACTCATACTGTGGTGGTGAACCACACAGCCAAAAGAGTAACAATCTGTGGAGGCAAGAAGACTGTTCTGTTCAACCAGACTCCGTAGCTGGTATTGGCTCAAGCTCCAGTGGTCTGACCTGAGGAGTTTATTCTAGACATATTGAAGCACAGAGCAACAGGCAAGAATTTTTTCTGGTAGAAAATAACACAACAAAACTTAGGACATGACTACAGAAGAACTCAAACCTCCAACATCTTCCTTATAAAGATAGGTTCTGTAGATTGACTGAGAAAGGCAAGCCCAAGATAAGGGTCTGGAAAGGAGGCAGTGTGGTCCCAAAGGTACCAGTCTACTAATCTCATTGGCTCCCAGCTTTCTGGGTGGAAATCAGGAGATGCATTTCTCCCCCCTAAAGAGATAACATTGTGGTTTTTAACATTCCAAATTCCTCATGCTTCCCTGTGACAACATGGACCTTTGTGCCTACTGCATCATGCTATTTCACAAGTCACTTTATAGTTCACTTTTGTTAGTGATTAGCAAAAGCTCGTATTTAATGACCTTAAATTACATTTATATGTATTCCTGTGTCCAGGCTAACAGACTTGTACGTACATTTATTTTTGTTTCCGGACTATTTTGAATAAGTTAGTGATTTTAATACTTTGCAACAATAAATGCAATAAGGGGTATTTTCACCAAGTTGCTCCCAGGTGGTTATAATATTATCACCTATGCTTTCTGTTTTTTTCTCCCATTCTTTCTCCAAGAGCTGGCTACACTTAAATGGTTTTGTGTTTTGGTTTCCATAAGAAGTGGTATGCCAATCTAATTAAGAAAAACATGTGCACAAACCTCACGAGTCTCCACTGAACAGCCATGAGGCTGAAAAAGTAGACAACGAAGAGGACAAAGCGCACAGGCATCCTAACACAATCGTATTAACCACACGTTTTCAGTAAGGGGCCCCCAAAACTTCTGTTGTCTCGTAGTCTGTCCTCTAAAGGAAGGATGCTGAAACATAAAGGATTTTTGTTCACAAAATTATTATCAGAATGTATTATTTATATGTAAGTAAAAAATAAAGGATTGTGTAAAGGGAATATAAGTCATTGGCGTTAATCCCATTTTCCTTTTATGCTAGCCATTTTTCTTGTAACCTTCTCACTAATAAGAGCTCTGAAGAACATTGAGCCCACGGAAAGCTATCACCAAAATGTTCACACATTACATTTCCTTTGGAGTTCTGGTTAACAAAAATGTATGGCAGAAAGTTATTTTTCAGGGTTCAGAGACATGGTTCAGTGGTTCAGAACTCATATTTGTCAGGCAGAGAATTTGAGTTCCATTCCCAGCACTTAGGACAGGTGACTCACTATAGTTTACAAGGGTTCTGAGTTTGGTTCCCAGCACCCTTCTCAGACACAACTGCCTGCAGCTCCAGCTCCAGGGAATTCATTATGCTATTCTCTACTCTCTAGGCACATTATACATATGTGCAAAACACAAAGAGACATCCATAACCATTTTTCTTTTTCTTTGTATAAAGGTATTGGTGTTAAATATGAAAAAAAAATGCATAAACAGAAAATTTTAGTTTTCATTGCAAGGTAATTCATAAATATCAAAAATACGATTTATGATATAATTTCATTTTGTTTTAAAGTTAACCATAACATTTAACTAGCAAGCTAGGTTTTGAAATAGTTTTCTAGTTATCAATGTAAATGTCTTTTTTAAACTATTGATCTAGTCAGCTACATTTTAGTTACCTAAGGTTTTGGTTTTTTTTTTCTAGTTAAGTCTTTGGCAATTTCATACATGTACTCACTGTATTCTTGTTTCTCTCTCACTGTTCTGTCTTATCTCACCCCTATTCCTATTAAGCTCCCCCTGTTTCCTCTCCCTAGACTTGGGACATTTGGTTTAATTGTAAGAGTGAGTTGGTTTAACTGGGGTCTCTTTATGATCTTTGGCCTGGGAACATCCACTGGAGTCTGTTGGTGTCAAAACTGAGCTAGTGTTTCAAAAATAAGACCTGGAGAACAATTCTTGGGAGAGTCAAAGCTTGCTTACTGTGTTAGCTGAAAACAGACAATACTATTTTCGAGCACATGTAGCTGAAATATGCAAAATGGTCTTGTAATGGTGTTAATAAAACTAAAAGAAAATCACAGGTAGATTGTCACTTAACTTTCTGCATCCACGTTTGGAAATTATAAGGACTAATAATAAATATGTGCTTCCAGCTTTTTTTTTTTTTTTTTTACTAGCTAGAGTTTATCTGATTTGTTCTTTTCCTGTTTTCTGTCCAGTAACAATATAATTCTATCTCTTCACTGGAAACAGAGGAAGAGAGGAAATATGGTACGAACTGATTAACTAGAGTAGAAAATACAGCACCTAAGGTTTTATTTTAAAACTCTAAAAAACAATACAGATTAGTTTCATATGTCTACCTACCTTTCCATTCTTTTACCCATGTATCTGCATCTATTTATATCTGTAGATATCTGTATATTTCAGCAGCACAGTCTAGGTGATTCTGTGATCTGAACAGCTGACAGAAAGGTCTTGACTAAAGGGGCCCGGCAGAGCCCCTTTTAAAGTTTTCTCATAGGTTTAGACTCTGGAAGAGCAGCTACATAAGCTGACGAAATATGGGCAACGGGTGAATGCTTACATGACTCAAACTGTTTGTTGGGATGATTCATTTACATAAGTTGTAAAATCAAATAAAATTAAAACAAGTTGTTTGAATGTTTATAGTCTATGATCATGATATAAATTGATGTTCACAAAATATAGTAATATAGTCCAGTTCTTCGATCTTGCAATTATACACACACACACATACACACACACATACACACACACACACACACACACACACACACACACACACACACACACACAAAGCAGAAGGGAGCAATGAAAGGAAAGAGAAAGGAAAATGATGTCTTTGCTAAACATATTTCTAATTATTAAAAAACAAATCAGAAAAATCTATCCATAATCATTCTCCATGTTAAAATTTCTTCCATAATGAAAGGCTAGATGTTTTAAAAATGACATTCTACAGTAACACATATAATTACATAAACATTATATATTTGTTACTAAATAACTTGAACAATTGTCTTACATATAAAATATCAAGGAATATATTCATTTTATCAGTTTTTAAAATTAGTATAAATATGTATACATAATAATGCCATAATATATTATGTTTAGAGGATATATAGCTGTTATGTATATATATATGTACTTATACAGCAAGAAGAATATACAAGAAAATGTTAAGTGTTTGGGCATATGATAGGTTTAAACACACTTTATCTATATATATGATTCTTTTGCTTGCACCTTTTGATTGTAGCAATGTTTCCATATGTTTTTTTAAAGATGATAAAGTTTTTAAGTGATTAGTAAAAAAACTGCAATTTTATGGCTTATCCATGTATTCCAAATTATGAACTTTAACCTTCTATTACTATTGACAATAGCATATAGTACTGTAGATTTTGTAGAAAGAAAATGGTGACACCAATTTTAGTCAATTTTTAAAAATTTTTTACTAATTTATTCTTGTTACAACTCAATGGTTATCCCATCCCTTGTATCTTCCCATTCTTCCCTCCCTCCCATTTTCCCCTTATTTCCCTCCCCTATGACAATTCCTTAGGGGGATTTCCTCCCCCTATATATGCTCATAGGGTATCAAGTCTCTTCTTGGTAACCTGCTATCCTTCCTCTGAGTGTCACCAGTTCTCCCCCTCCATGGGACATGGTCAAATATGAGGCACCAGAGTTCGTGTGAAAGTCATACCCCACACTCTCCACTCAACTGTGGAGAATGTTCTGCCCATTGCCTAGATCTGGGGCTTGGAACTAAACAGAGAATTCTCAACAGAGGAATATCAAATGGCTGAGAAACACTTAAAGAAATGCTCAACCTCCTTAGTCATCAGGGAAATGCAAATCAAAACAACTCTGAGATTCCATCTTACACCCATCAGAATGGCTGAGATAAAAAATTCAAGTGACACCACATGCTGGCGAGGATGTGGGGAGAGAGGAACACTCCTTCATTGCTGGTGGGAATGCAAACTAGTACAGCCACTTTGGAAATCTATCTGGTGCTATCTCAGAAACTGGGAATAGGGCTTCCTCAAGACCCAGCTATTCCACTCCTTGGAATATACCCAGTCAATTTTTTTTCATTGGAATCTCCGTTAACCAAAGTTTTGCCTTTTAAGTAAATGATTCTAATACTGATTGTGATCCGTAACTATCTTTTTATTGATGGATGCTTAATGGTGTGTACAGCGGACCAACAATCTCGAAAATAAATTTTTTATGTCTAATAATAGACCCAAGTGCTGGCAGGTTTCCTTTTGGTTTAATCTGGCAAAATTCACAGATTAAAAATTAAATTTCTTGGTCTGGGAATATTATTTAATGAGTAAAGCTTTCTGTACAAGTATGAGGATCATAGTTCAGAACATCTGCTTCCATATAAAATGCAGGGGGTCGTGATGCTTTGCCTTTCATCCTGATGTTTGGAGACACAGAGACAGGGTATCCCAGGGCAAACAGGATGTTTGCCTGCTGAATGAACATGCATTGTGTTCAGCAAAAGACCCTTAATTAAGGTAAGAGAGAAGCCAACTTCCAATATTCTCATACATGCATGAAGGTGTACATGAACCCATGCCCATTAACACAAGTAAACACATGTACCCACACAATACACATGTAGTATCATAAAATAAAGAGTAAATTCTAGTTTTCAGAAGAAATTGTGTGATAGTTCTATCTACAAAATAGAACTGAGGAAGAATTACCATGTCAGGTAATAAGCAAACCAGTCTCAGATTATCCAAAATACTCACAAGCACAAGTCACAACTTTTGAATTAATAAAATTCATAAAATATAATCAAAACCAAAAGTATTTATTCTATGATTTTGGAGGTGAAAAATTATCTCTCCTTGAGTAAAATTTAATCAGGTTCTTCGATGTCTTTTTATATTTTTGGTTGTGAGCCTAGCCTTTAACAGCTGAGCCATCTCTCCAGCCCTTTAAGTCTTTTTATAAATTAATTTCTATCTTATCTTTTAATAATTGCCAAGAATCTCTCAGAAACAGTGACTTGGCTGCTCTTCTCCCCAGTATTCGGAGAACTGAGCAAACACCAAAAGAGTTACTGGAAGGACAAAACCACATCCTTAGGAAGACAACTTCAGCTTTACTGCCTAGGCACATAATGTTCTAAGCAGATATGTACATATATATTACTGTGTTCCAGCAGGCACATACAAAAAGGCCTTCTACTTCCCACTGTCTGTGAGAGGAGAGAAGCCAGACTTCAGGAATTAACAATTAATAATATTAGATGGCCTAGACACATTAACTACCTTCCAATTCCACTTGATATAAATTGTCAGCTCCCTAACCCTGACTCCATTAAAAGTTTCTTCATTCTATGACCTATTTTTTACATTCTACTTTTAAATTATACAGTTGAATCTTCAGAGATTCGACAAAAATTCCCTTTGACAATGAGGTCTCTTCACTAATGCTGTGGTTATTCCTCAGTGTCTCCCATGTTTCAGCATTTTTTTTTTTTTGCCAGCTTTGTTTGCCTTCAACAGATCTCACATATGTGATAACTTAGTCACTCTTAAACTCGCATCTATGAAATACACATATATCCATACACTGTTCAAGAAGAAATGTAAAGAAATCGCACGGTACGCCTGGGAGCACTTAATTATGGTGAAGTTGTGTTATCTTGATACCCAGAGTTACGACTTGTGAGTATGTCACTAGAAATTATTTACAGCTTTGTTCTATATGCAAAATTACAACAGAGGCTGCACAGGTTTAACAATCTTTCAACACCGTATACATTAAAGAATTTATATTCTAGGTATTAACTGCAATCCTTTTCATCCTATTAGAGACAAATATTTTGTCATCTTTTTTAAAAAGTCTTACCTTACTTTCATTTTGACTGTATTGAAGACTACAATAGCTATTTAGATGTTGAAAGACTATATCCCTTAAATAGCTTAAGCAGTGCTTTTTCTTTCCTTCTTGTGATAAAATGTTCTGACTTTTAAAAAATTGCTCTGGTGTTACATTTATACATACATATGAAATTCATGTGCTTTTGTATATGGCATCAGAAACTGAAATTACAACGTCTTTTAGAAAAGATATAATAGATGTTTTGAAGATGATTTAGTAGCGCTGGAATTCCAAAGAAACAGCATCTCATTAAGCTTAGTAAATACCAGCGTTGTTCTACGTGGAGATGCCACTAACTAAAGCTCCTCATACATGATCCACACATAGCCCCACTCTCCATCAGCAGGTATCTATCTCCATTAGCTCTAGGCAGTGCATTATTAAAACTGTATCCTACCCGAACAGTCAACTAACTTCCAATCTCTGTTTTTATATGGTAATAAAACTCTACTGCCTGGAAATAACAATGTTATAAAGAACTTTTCTATAAATTTACAAACTGGGAAAATCTTAATAACTCATGGAAGTAATCAGATTTTTATCTGAGTCTAAAGTGAGTTGAAATGGCAATTTGAGTGAGCTACAATTTTCCCTATGTGTATATGTTATTGCTGTAGTGAGAACTAATTAAACACATAGCAGACCACATTGCTTATCGAGGATGAATTTAGGCTACCCCTAGAGTGAGCCAAAATAATGCATTCTAAAAGGACACCTTACCCTTCACAAAAATATGCATAATAAAGTCCAAAGTAGGAAGCTAAGGAATTATGGTGTGTTTGCTAACTGATTTCCACAGGAAGATGTCTTTTCCTGTGTGTCTCAAAGATTTTCATACTCCTTGGCAAGGGACCACAGTGGAACTTGATAAACGGAGCAAGGGACGATTCCTTCACTCCCTGGAAACTGGAGAAAGAGTTCTCCAATACACAACATTTTGAATGTAAGAGTCTTTAAACCAATGCCCTGAAATTTAATTTTTTTTTTTTTTTTGTCTTTGTGGATGTATTTTTTAAGGCTTTCGCACTAGAGAAAGGAGTATTCAAGTTGGAGGATCATTTTTTCATATGTGTTAGATAATCTACGCATTAACTTGTTAGACTTGAATTAATAAATAAAAAATTGTGGAATCCCTTAGATCTTGCCATTCTGATAGAATGTATTTTGATTTACGCATATAATTATTTGTGTATGATGAACTATTTGTCTAACCTTAATTTTTATCACATATTTTTTTCTGGAAAACTTGTCATTTCTCACATAAAATATTGTATACATCTATATACAAATATTTAATTTTTAAAACAAATCAACCCATTATTACATAGATAGCTACCAAATAAATCTAAGTGTATGGTGTTTTGAAACATATCCTGAACTTCTAAGAACTGAAATTCACTGCTATTATAGCTGGGTCATAGAACTGATGAAACCACCATGGAAATGGAGCTAGAAAAAAAAAATGATCTGAAAATTACAAGAGAGCCTGCTATGCCAAGAACAGCATACCTTATCAGTGGAGCTGCCTTTTCAAGGAAGTATAATGATATATTTCTGCAATAGTTTACACATTTGAACTAAGGATCTCTAAGTGCTATTCAATCCCTAATTAACTGAGACCAGCAGTATCTCTGTGGGAAAGAAAAGAATGATATGTACCACTTACAGCATTTAAGCTCACTGTTAAGTAACCACTGTTGTAATGTTCACTGGGGTAGTTTCCTTTGTTTCACTCTGCTCTTGCTTAGGTGATAAGTAATCATTGAAATAAAATGTAGCATTATTTAATTATCACTAAGTAATAAAATGTCGCTGAAGAATTTAGGAGGATCGCTTGTGTGCTTTTATATTTGTTCCTGATTTTCTAATTTCGCTGATTTCTGTTTTGCTGCCCAGAGGTTTTCTCTGTAAAGATGTGTGTTTAACACTTTTTGGGTGAAGATTAAATTGCCTTCTTGGATGACTTCCTATTAAAACACATGATGCTAACAATTGTCTCTTTGTGCTTGCTTATAATAATTATTTTTTATTCTTTTATTATTTTCTTCCCACACCTACTTTTTCCTATTTCCTCTGTCCTTAATCCCAGAGAAGGGGAGGCCCCCAAGTGGTATCAATCTACCCAGGCATGTCAAGTAAGATTAAATACATCCGCTCCCACCTGGGAGTGACAAGGCAGCCTTGCTATGGAAAAGTAACAGGCTGCCCATTCTCTCCATATCTATTCAGCATGATTCTTAAAGTTCTAGCTAGAGCAATAAGACAACCAAAGGAGATCAAGTCGATATAAATTAGGAAAGAAGAAATCGAAATATTGCTATTTGCAGATGATAAATAGTTTATATAATTGACTCCCAAAATTCTACCCAGCAACTCTTGCAGCTGAAAAACACCTACAACAAAGTGATAGGATACAAAATAAACAACAACAAAAAAAAAATTGGTAGCCTTCCTGTATATAAAAGACAAATGGGCTGAGAAAGAAATTAGGGAAACAACATCCTTTTAAAATAGCCACAAATAGTGCATCCATAATGTATCTAACATGTGTACTTTCTGTCATCTCATACCAAATATTAGGATGTGAGGTAATTAGTGGAATCATTAATAAGAGTCTCTTTTTCCAAGCATTAATATTATGCAATGTTTTCCCTTTGATGCATAATCGCTGTAATAATCACGCCATTTCACAGAAAGGAACACAACAGGGCAAAGACAGAAGGAATGAGTGTACGTTAAAGTTGAGCTCACATATAGAATGTTAACTTTACAAACTAAAATGATTAGGTTTCCAGAGTGTATTGTGTCTCCGTTGGTCAGAGAACTCACTCTACATTAGAGTGGACTGCTGTGAGAAAATTACATAATTAGTATGTCCCCACAAACTTTACCAACTAAACTGCTACTTGGTACGTGTCTCCAAATGGTATGCATACATAATTTAGATATTCTCAGCATCTTTAAAATATTTTTGCTAATTGTTAAAAGATAAATTTGTTTATGATAAACTGTTTCCCTCTGTGAGAACTTCCATAGTACTTTCTTAGTATTTCCCGGCTAACCATTTAATATTGATTAATGTTGGCATGCTTTTAACCAACTATTTTTATTTTGGGTTCCTTAAATCTATTTCTCGCTACTACACCACAATCCTTTCCAACACCCCAGCATCAGATAGGAGAGAAAGAAAGTTAGTGTGGAGATGGGGCTTAGTTATCCAGAACTATAGAACTCAGTGACACTTCTGTTTTCCCTGTCTCATTAGTCTTTCTTCCAATCTTTTAAAAATTGGAATACAAAGAAAACAAAGCAAAATCAGAAAATCCCCTCTGGCTTCAAGACAGGAAAGAACTCTGCAACTGAAGCTGCCATTTTGCTAACATCTTGAAACAGTGTTTTACTTTTAAAACCAGTAGATTCCTCTACATTAGAAGTTAAGTTACCCATTATTACCCAAGCCATGTATGGGTGGGTGCTAATTGGTCGTACTTTTAACCAATTATTTTTATTTTGAGTTCCTTAAATCTCTTTCTCTGTACTATACCCCAATACCTTCCAAAACCCCAACATCAGGTAGTGGAGAAAAAGTTTTTGGGGAGAGGGGTCATGCTCTTCCTTAGCTGCTTCCTTCTGTTTAGGATCCTTGGGTTCTTTCAGGCAAGTCCAATCCTTGTTTCAGGATGACTCCAACTAATGGTGCTATTTGCTTCCCAAGTGCTTGCATCTCTACCCATAACTGCTTTGTTGGACTGACAACTCTGAAATCTTTGCCAGAACTATAGAATTTAGTGACACTTCCAGTATATGGATAAAATTGAGCTCAAACTGGATTGTATTTTGGTTATTTTACCTTCAAATCATTCTCCTACTGGTCTCATTATGCAACGGGAATATAATATTATAAAAAGGAGTTTCTTAGAACTTAAGTAAAGTGAAAAACTAAATACATAAATATTTTTTTTCTGAATTAATTATAAAAGATAGAATAAGACTGTATCAATTGTCAGGAACATACCCGGCTGAAATTATAGGGTCTTTTTCTAATGCTGAGATTATGTCTATTTGGGTAATCAGTGAATATTGCCAAAGAGCGGGTATTAACTACTGGGAGAAATTAATAACAAACCCCTAAAAAGCAAATGTATAAAGTTTATAAAAAAGCAGTAATTGGATTCTTCCACATGTTGTAAAGGCAACACAAATTCCAGAGGCACCACCATTTTATACTGATGATCACAAGATGGCAATGGCAGGTTATAAATCTGATAAGATAAGGTGACCAAAAGCCAATATAGCTCAGTTCGAAAATCAGAATTTCATGCACCTCTTATGGTGCTATTAGATTTTCCTGACTCTCTTAATATAATTACTGACTCTCAATATGCAGAAATAGTTGTTTTGCACATAGAAACTTCTGAGTTTACTCCTGATAACACAGAATTGACTTTTTTATTTATGGAGTTGCAAAAGGCCATAAGAAGTAGAAACAATCCTTGTATGTTACTCATATTCAGTCTTATACAAGTTTACCAGGTCCATTGGCACAAGGAAATGAGGAAACTGACCAATTACTAATAGGAAATGTATTGGAAGACTCAAAATTTCATGAAAAGCTTCATATTAACAGTAAAGTTTTAAAGAAAAAATTATCTCTTACTTGGGAACAAGCCAAAGAAAAAATTAATGAGCATTCTATGTGTTGTTTGTACAACCAAACTCCATTACCTGCTGGAAGTAATCCTAGGCCTACCAAAAGGAATAAAATTTGGCAGGTGGGTGTATTTTATTTTGCAGAATTTACAAAACAAAGATACATGTATCATGCCATTGATATATACTCAGATGTTCACTGGGCAACTACTTTAGTTCTGAAAAGGCTGATTGTGTAATTAAACATTTATTGGAAATAATAGCAATTATGGAGATACCTGAACAAAATAAGAATTACAATAATCTTGCATATGTATCCAATAAGATGAATTTTTGCGTATTATAATATAAATGACATTACTGGTTTACCACATAATCCTATAGGACAAGCAGTTATAGAAAGAGTTAATCATACCTTAAAAGTGATTTCTATTAAAGGAAAGGTAAAGACACCAGGGACAGATTAAATAATGCTTTGTTGACCTTAAATGTTCTTAATGTCGGTAAATTAACTGTCCAACTTTGCGGACACTAGGTGGATCAGTCCTTCAAAATTCCTGCTTCACAGAAAAGTCTGGCAGATATTCTGGGCATGAAGGCTGTAGACTGGATACCCTAATGATACAGAAAAAACTTAGAAGACTGTCTAGGGAGTCAACTGTCTCTGTCATGTCTATACATATGGAAGCTGCTTGTCTGCACTTATTACATATTAGGTAATATGTCCTTCTTAAGTCTCTGATAGGGTTGATGACTAGATATCCATAGTATTACTAAAATTAATCTTTAGTTGTTTAAGAGCTAATAACATGTATTTTGTTGATATTCTTTTTTTTATTAATTTATTCTTGTTACATCTCAGTGGTTATTCCATCCCTTGTATCCTCCCATTCTTCCCTCCCTCCCATTTTCCCCTTACTCCTCTCCCCTATGACTGTGACTGAGGGGGACCTCCTCCTCCTGTATATGCTCATAGGGTATCAAGTCTCTTCTTGGTAGCCTGCTATCCTTCCTCTGAGTGCCACCAGGTCTCCCCCTCCAGGGGACATTGTCAAATATGAGGCACCAGAGTACGTGTGAAAGTCATACCCCACTCTCCACTCAACGGTGGAGAATATTCTGACCATTGGCTAGATCTGGGTAGGGGTTTTAAGTTTACGGCCTGTATTGTCCTTGGCTGGTGCTTTAGTTGGAGCGGGACCCCTGGGCCCATTTCTGCCTATCATAATGTTCTTCTTGAAGGCTTCTAGGACCCTCTGGATCCATTCTAGGATCCTTCTAATAACATGTTTTAGGTTGATTAAGTTATAAGAAAGTGATTTAAGAAAATTTTGGATACTAGGATAGGACTCACTAAGATAGGATACATAGTGGAATACTTTAAGATTGTCAGATATAAATGGATGGACCTTGTGTATGTAATATTTACTTGATAATTGCCATAATTAATCATATGTATATAGTTTATTTTTTAATAGAAAGGGGGATATGTAGTGTTTGTGAACATGTTTTTGTTTGACCCCAAGTATGGGATGGGAGACAGACTTTTCAGAGAATAAGTGATGTTTATGCACTAGAAGAGGGAACTGCCTGTTTCGGGGGCTTGGTCTTTGCCAGCTGAAAAGCATCCTAGTATGGAATCTGAGAATATTATATATATATATGTGTGTGTGTGTGTGTGTGTGTGTGTGTGTGTGTGTGTGTGTGTGTGTGTGTGTGTCCAAAATAAGAGGCTGGGCTTTTTGGTCTTGACATCATTTTTTATTGTTTGGCTTTTCATCGTTCCATTTTGAGACATTCCTAGATAGAACCACTCCAGAGAACTCTTTGAGGTTTTGGGGTTATGTCTGCTGTTCTGTGTTCTGTCTCTGAGGTTGCAGTCACCTTTGCTGAATTGCTAGTTTGTTGTTTAAAGATTCTGCTGGAATTCTGCTGACTACACCTGTGGAATTGCTCCCAGGACCTGAATCTAAGAAGGTCTACATCTCCTGTTCCCATTAACGTCCTTTCTCTCCTATCTAGCAAAGACAGGTTGGAAGTGAGGTATAAGCACTAAAGCACTTCAACTAAATAGACTTGACAAACGTTCAAGTAACAGAAGAGCCAATTGTTGTGCTCTTTTCTGGGGAAGTGTTTCTCCCACTCAGTATTTCTTAGTTGTCTGTAGTTCTTTATTCAGGATTGAAGCTTCATATTTCTTTCTCCCCCATGGGACTTGGCATTTCTATTGTTGCCCATATTGGGCCCATCTTTAGGAAGTCATGTTGATGAGACTTTATATGTGTAGCTTCTGACATTACCAGATGACACACTCTCACAACAAATTCAATGAACCTCTGGCTTTTTTTTTTTTAACTTTTTCTGCTCCCTCTTCCTTATTTCCTGAGCTTTAAGCGTGAAGCTGTTTTGTATATATGTTCTTTGGGACCTGTTGTGAAGAGTAATAAATATGTGTTTAATTTTACTGTTCTGTGTATGAACATCCTGTTTGCTGGCTCATGAGGTAGGTTAATTCCTAATTTTTGAGGGAATGGCCATATTGATCTCTATTTTTGCTTTACAATGTTGCACTTCCATCAGCAATCGGGACATGCTACCTTTGCTTTACATTATTGATAGTGTGAGCTGTCACTTGTGATCTGACAGCTATGGATGGAATCTCAAAGCGGTTTTCATTTGCATTTCCCTGATGACTAAGGATGCTGAACATTTTCTCTTATGTTTCTCAGTCATTTGAGATTCCTTTATTGAGAATTCTCTATTTAGATATGTACCCCACTTTTAATTGAATTATTTTGGGTTTTTTATGTCTAAATTATCAACTATAGGAGTTCCTTAGTGGAAGTTTTAGGGTAACTTATGTGTATTATCATATCATCTGCAAATAATTATACTTTATCTTCTTGCTTTCCAATTTGCATTTCCTTGATCAAATTCAGTTGTATTGTAGTATTGTATTGGGTAGAACTCCAAATACTGTAGATAGATGTAATAAGATCCTTTGTAAACAAAGCCATCATTTTAGACACTTTCTGTTACTATCTCTATGTGATGACTTATCAGTTCTTGTCTATCTCACCACCCATGTCCGGGCTAGACAAAGTTATCCAGGACATTCATGACACACAATTTCTGTCTCAGGTCTCATGTTTAAACTCATGGAAACTATTTAAGGTCTCTATAATGATTTTTATTGTGTTTTTTTAAGCTAGCCAAGATTCTCATTCTTCTTAACTTTTACCTCAGTTTCTATGATGTGGACACTGTTCTTATAGTCTCAGCATGTGAAATTTCCTCATATTCTAGATTCTGTGTGTGTCATGTATTTTTGGGTATGCATATACTTGCACAAGTACACATATGGAAGCCAGAAACATTTTCAGGTATCGTTTTCTTAGTTAGCATTTACTATTTTATCCATCTGTCTGTCTGTCTGTCTACTGATCTACCTATCTATCTATCTGTCTATCTATCTATTTAACATAGTATCTCACTGTGTGGAAGACACCATGTAGGCTAGTATAACTGGCCAACAAGCCATCTGCCTGTCTCCACCTCCATAACCCTGTTATTCTAAGCATGTGCAATTGCGCCCTGATAAATTTTACTTTGTGTCTAGGGGTCAAACTCAGGCTAGGACCTCTGTAATGAAGCTTTCTCCACAGACTCATTCATTCTGTCTTGTTAAATTCTAAATTATCCAACAATGTCTCTTCTGTCAGTTTTAATTTTATATCTAAAATTTTCTCTGCAGGTGTAAACTCTCATTTTGTTAGGCTTCTTTTCTCATTTCCTCTGTTGATACAAATCTGTTTTCTATGAGAAACAAATATATGAATCCTGTTTAAATAGCTTTGTTAAGTATGTTGTATCTTTCTACTATCTATCAATCTGCCTATCTAATATATCTTTTTGTTATCTAAATATGCATAAATTCATGAGTATAGACATATTTTATAAATTACAGAAATTTCTACCTTTTAATAAAGTAAATACATTTCTACATGGCTAAACAGTAGCGAAGGTGATATAAACAGCTTGATAATTATAACACATCAAGCAGTATTGAATCTATGACAACTTTTTGTATACATAAGTTGGAGAAAATAAGTCAACAAATCAACTATAGATTTCAATTGATAAAAAAATTTTATAGATACTTCATAAAGAATAAAGTTTAAAGAAGGAAAGTAATGCTAGTTATTATTTTCCTGATTTTGATTGTATTTAAGTGTTAAGTTAACAAGTGTTTGTAAGAAGGAAATATAATATTCAGCAGGACAAATGCAACTAAGATTAGGTCATCACTCCTCAGTATTAGAGAATTTTCTCTTCTGATTCTCTTTCTGAGTATTTAAGAAGAGACAATGATGTTTTATTTTTTAAAGAACATAGTCCAGTTATATAGCTCAGGCTGATTTCAAACTCATAATTCTTCTGCCTCAGTTTCTCCTGTGTGATTTCACACATTCATCTCTAACACTGTCCTAGTTATATTCATTACTATAGATTTATGCATTTAGTTTTTATTTATGTGTATATGTGTGTGTGCCTGTTTATCTGTATTCATGCCATGTACCTATATGGCTGTGAGATGTCAGAAGAGCCAGGGTGCTGGATCCCCTATAGCCAAAGTAGTAAGCAGTTGTGGGATACCAGATATGGGTACTGAGAATCTAAATTAGCTAATTGTTCTTAACCGATGAACCTCTCTCAACTCACTTACTGAAATTTTTATCCTACTATTATAAGTTACTTAGTTTCTAAGCTAAGGACATGTCAACTTCCTAAAGCTCAGTTTTAAAAATAAACTGCTGACCATTAAGATAATACAAACTTGAATGTAAAATTGGTCTTCTTGTTTTATTTTTACTTTTAAGAAGTTTAAAGATGTTTGTTCTTAAGTAAAGGTTTCATTGTTGTGTTTGTTTAACGTCACATTTTATTTTCATTTTCACCTTATTACAATGTCAACTTCTTAAATAAAATGAAAATACAATATTGCAACACAGGAACTATGACCACCATAAATTGCACAAACTTTAAAAAACTGAGGCATTTACTCTGAGCACATAATAGCAGCTGCACAGAACACAAATTACTGTTCAGATACTCTATAATGGTAAGTGGGAACATGTTAAAGAAAGACCGGAAAGTATATGATGAGGCAAATTACTTCCATAATAAAAACATCACAGCAATATTATTTCTTCAAAAAACAAAAGAACTCTGTAATGTAATATGCCAAAACATGATCTAAGCAAATCAATTTTCTATCATTTTTATAAAAGTTTGCAGTAAAGTTCTCAGACTGGTGCAAAGAAATAACTACTCAACCCTACAGCCTCAGTTTACCAATTTCTGAATGTGATTGATTGGCCTTCTTTAAGTGTTTTAAGAATTAATTAGTATGTCTTGATGAATGTGTCAATGCAAAAGGTCCCATTTAAATGCAAAATGTTCTTAATCAGTAAATAGAGATTCAGCAGTTTCTTTCACCTTTTAAATTTCCAGCATCTCTAAGCAAAATCGTGAGGTATGCTCCCTTTCTACTTTCTTTAGATGTCCTTTCTATGCATATAGTTACTCCTTTTTTATTCAATATTTTTATTTTTTACATATACATATTTATTATTACATATAAACTACCTTCAGCAAGAAGAACCATGAAACAATCAGGAATTATATAAATGTTACATTCACAGTGTTTTAGCCATTTGTATTTGGCAGCCTTGAAGAAACATCTTTCCTATCTTCTTGCATCTAAAATTCTAAATGTAAGTCAATATATCTATCATATCTCATCATTATCAAATTAAAACATCTATCTAGACCTAAAGAACATCCTAACCGCTAAATAACTAACCTTAAGTAAACCCCACTTTTATACACAAAAAAAATGAACCCTGTAAATTCTTAAAATTACTGTCTGTTTTGTAGCTTTCTCCCTCTATTTTCAAAAGAGTATGCTTGTTACTGTGTCTGATCTCATTGATTTGTAGCCAGCTGATGAATGAAACTGAAAAGTAAATTGTCATTCTGCTATTAATAAACTTTTGGGAGACATATATTTTTGTAAATATATCTTATGAATAGTTAGCTGTTATAATTCTGTACAAATTCTCAAGATTTACATAGGCGCTGCTTTCAATAGAGAGAAATACAGGAAGACCATGCTTATAGCTCCACCATGGAGCTGAGACAAGTAACTGCAAGCTTTAGAACCCATACTTTATACAGTAATGGTCCAGGCAAAAAAGGCCACAGGAGGAATCATTTTTCCAGTGCACAACATATGCTGTGAAATGCTTATAATGATAAGGGATAAACATATGCCTGGATGTTGGGAGAAAAAAAAGCAGTCTGCTTGAAAATCTTGTCTCCAACGTGTTATTTTACAAACGACACTGGAGAAAAGAGAGACGGCTCTCTAGAATTAGACATGATTCATATTTAAAGCTAGGTTTCTCAAATCATTTTTGGAAAATGTTGTCTTATAGCCTTATTCTAACTTTAAAAGTTCTGCATTTGAATTTCAATAATTCTGTTTATTTTTTTGTTGTTGTTAAGGCAGTTTTCATTTTCCTAAAGATAATATCTTATATTTTCCTTCCAAGAAAAAAAAAATTGGTCTATTTAAAATTCTTTACATATGTTACAGCTATCAGCTTAGGATTTTTTTTCTTTTAGCTTAAGATTTTTATGAGACTTCAGAATAAGAAAATTAGTGGATCTCTAACTCATTTTGCCTGCTCTTAGGACTCTTTTTCTTTCCACTGGGTTATCATTTCCAACTTCAATATGAAAGTTTTTGATTCATCTTATTATATTTTATTTTGTCGTGTTCAGTTTTTATCTGTTAGAAGCCTGCTTTTTTTTCTTTTTTTAAATTTTAATTTATTATAATTTTTTCAGTTTACATCTGATTGTTATCCCCTTGCCTGTATCTTTTTCTTCCCATCCTCCCTCTCTTTTCTGCCTCATTCCCCTCCCCTAGACCTCTGACAGAAAGGGACCTCTTCCTCCACCATGTGACCACAGCCTATCAAGTCTCATCTGGATACCCTGCTTCCCCTTCCTCTGTGTGCCCTCAGAGCCTCCCCACCGAGGGGCAGTGATCAAATCAGGGACACCAGAGTTCATGTCAGAGGCAGTCCCTGCTTTCCCCAAATGCTGAAGAATGAACTGTCCATTGAAGCCTGACCTTTTCTAATGAGAGAAAGAAAGTGGGTGGATTTAAAGAGGCAGGTAGGTGGGAGGAACTAGGAGAGGAAGAAGAGGAAACTGTAATCAGAATATACTGTATGAGAGAAGAATTTATATTCAATAAAAATATAGGACATTAGAAACCATTACAAAAGTAACATAATTCATAACTCTGTAATCACTAAAGCAAATACGTTGTTTATTTATTAGCAATATTGCATATTCTTGCACTTCTTTATCATAGCCAGAATTATTGTAATGACTTAAATGTTGAGAATAAAGATTAAGAAAAATCATGAGTTCTTGATTTTATAAATTTCATCTCTTAATTTAAAAAAGTCCCTTACCTAAACTTTCTTTTGAATATAAGTGATGTTTAATCTGTATTGTTTTATAAATAGCCAATTATTTTTTATAAGTTTCAAAAAGGTGTCACCTTTACATTATAAAGGCACTATTCTTAGTCCAGTTGACAATTTAAATGTCAGCTAAAAGATATTATTGTCAATGCTATCAGATCAGCTTCCCTAGTGAGCTTTGTGGCTTTTTAACCCTGTGGTCCACTACATCTCCTGTTCTACCTACTTATTCATGGACTTGGTGGCTCCAGACCATGCCACATCTCCATCCAAACTCTCTGTTGTATTCTCTTTACAACAAGATGACACTTTTATCTTAAAACAGATGCTATGACATGAGCTTCCACAACTACCTAGTGCTTCAAGCCCCCTTTTGAAAGTTTCACTCCCTCATCCTGGACTGTGAGTCTCTATATTCTGTGTACATTACAATAATTGCTACTACTCATTATTAGTTGTCAAACTTGTTGCTTAGACTTTCCATAATGAGACAGTGGCTACTTTTTTGTCTGCCCATCTAGCAAGTGCTTATCCTGGCTCTTCTGTCCGTGAGGTCTATGACGTCAGCAGGACGTATAATGTCTACCTCATCTGGTAAACAGGATGTTAATTACAGTTCAGTGAGTGAGCTCATATTATTAGACTAGTGACTGGGGTGCTATAAACCTTTATTAAAAGCAAACAGATATTATCAACTCTATTCTTCATATTGATATTTTCTTCACTTGTACAAGGCTAACAAAGGTTACTCAATAAGTATTTCAGGACTAAGGAGTGACAAGTAGTATTAATTGTTCTTCAAAGTGAGCAGTGGTCACCAACCTAGTTATCATCAGTATCATACCTTCAAAACCCTCAACATGAACCAAATGTGTTTACTTTCTTAATAATAAGACACATATTTGCACTTATTGGACTTATAACCAATTGGGATATCATTACCACATAGTCCTACTTAGAAAGTGATCTGGCACTTCCAACTTACTGACTAGGGGTGTGTTACATGACAAAGGAATAATTGCTAATACTTTTATAATGATAGTTACAACAACAAGTCTTAATTCTCAATAATCAGTACCAAAAAAAGGACCTATGTTCACCCATTCATTGGGAGCACGGACTGCAGATGGCATTTGGGAGATGGCAAGGAAAGTGTCACTAGCTTTACTGTGTTTTGCATGTTTGTCATAATTCATAGAAAAGGGGAAAGATAAAAATTCCATATTTCACTTGAAACTACAGTATCCGTTCCACTCTGAGAATTCTGAAGCTGAACACAATTTCCAACTTGGTGAGAAGTAATTGTGATGCAATTATCTCCACCAGTTATTATATTCAGAGTAACAGATCCACTGAATTTATTTCACTTGAGTTCAACATTTTTATTTTCATGAATTATCCTTTAGAATAATGAGTGGAGAGTGGGGTCTGAATTTCACGTGAACTCTGGTGCCCCATATTTGACCATGTCCCCTGGAGGGGGAGACCTGGTGGCACTCAGAGGAAGGAAGCAGGCTACCAAGAAGAGACTTGATACCCTATGATCATATACAGGGGGAAGAGGTCCCCCTCAGTCACAGTCATAGGGGAGGGTAGTAAGGGAAAAATGGGAGCAAGGGTGGATACAAGGGATGGGATAACAATGGAGATGTACTATGAATAAATTAATAAAATATATATTTTTTTAAAATATTGTTTTAATATAAGTAAACTTAGATTTTTCTTTCCCAACATTTTCATATTGTCTTAACAGTCTGTTTAGTATGTCCAGAAAAGATAAAGCTGATGTTCTATCCCCATCTCTATCTCTGCTTCTGTCTGTGTCTCTCTATCCATGTCTGTTTCTTCTCTTCTTTTCTCTTCTCTTCTCTTGTCTTTTCTCCTCCTCTCCTCTCCTCCTCCCCTCCCCTTCTCTCTCTCTCTCTCTCTCTCTCTCTCTCTCTCTCTCTCTCTCTCTCTCCCTCTCCCCTCTCTCTCCATAATTCTTCTTTCTAATCTGACCAAAGCCTGAGCATGCTACAACTCATATTTTGGCCATTTCATTTATTATCTTATATTTATCATATCCACTTATGTTTATCATTTTTAAATAATTTCTTGGCTCCTAACTCAAAGCATATCTCCCCTTCTTCTCTTCTATTTGTCCATCTCCTCCCTCCAGGTGGCTGCTAAGATATAATATTTGCCTACATGGTTACTTTTCTTTCTGAATATAATAAAATTTCCCCAAAGCCTATTTTGTAAACAAACAAACAAACAAACAGAGGTTTGGCTGTTATTTATGATAAAATACAAACTTATAAGTAATTCTTAATGTAAACTTTCCCACCATGAATTAATATTACTTAAAAAATATACTGTCCAAATTTTCAGGATGTATTTTTGTTTGCTTGCTTTTGTCTTTCATAGACAGGAAAGGTAGTTATTGGCTAACTTCCTTGCTTCCTTGCTTTCTTAATTTGCATAATGTTTAAATTCTGTCACTATGATTGCTTGTGAAAATATTCAGTCATCATACCACACTCTAAAAAATTTTTTTTTTTTTTGGATTTTTCTACTTAGATAGAATGAGTTAAAAATTTTAGGTGGACTTTTGTTGTAGGAACAGCTTTGTTTATCCAATTTGTACTCATGTTGCTAAGAGCTCTTCTGCTTAAATTTCAGATTGATATACCTGCAATGTACAAATTCCATATTATAGATCCATACACAGGAAAATCTGAAGGCATGATGCAATCAGGTTTTTACTACATTTCTTTGCCTCTGTTATCAATAGTAAAGACAGTACACATCCTTTTTCTGGAAGTACCACTTTTCTGAACCTATCCTTATTCCTGATGCTAGCATCTTACTCTGGAGACCATTATTTTAATTTAAAATTGAATATTAGTTATTCAAATGCCTCCTTATTAGGATTTGTGTTTATTTCAAACATCTCACAAGATAATTCATATTCCATAATACCAACATATGAATTCTGTATCCATGTACCTGTATACATAATGGGGTGAGTTGTTCTTTCCTATGTGCAGGAAGATGAATCGAGTCCATGTGGTTTTCATTTCTCATCAGATATATCTGGAGCACTAGATGAAAAGAGACAATAATAAGAATAGTGATTTTTTTCGTTAAGTCTTTATGGTGAAATGAATAGTGATATACTAATGTAGTCTATGACAGAGGTAGACATGTAACTGGCAGCCTATGTGAAGGTAATTCTGCCATTCCAGTAGCATGGACCAAAATAACCCATTTCAATTGTAGATACTGCAGGTGTGTCTATGCAGGGAAAGGTGCTTTTTATTTGCAACAATGCTATGCTTTGTTCTGGAACACAGACAATATGTAGCATAGATCAGTTCCTAGCTGTTAGTGGTAAGATATGTCTCACTTACTAGTTTGTATATAAGGTGGTTGAAATTCCTATGATAATAGGATTTTTATACACTTTCTAATGTGTAAATTCATATTCATTTGGAGAAATACTTTGTATAATATCTTGAAAAGCATTGCTGTTCTTATCCATATTATTACATTTTATAAAAAAGAGATCTTTTGTAAAACCAATTTGAGAAGAATCATCAAAAATATACATCCAGTCTTACATACTTTGCATGACTACATATATAAGAGCAAGTATCTCCATGTATTGACAAATATATATGAATATTTGATGACATACAATATATAATAACATATGCAAAGATATATATAAGGTATAAATGCATAAATACATATCATATGTTGGTAAATATATACTTAAGTCAAATTTTTAAAAAATCTTTCATAACTATTTCTTGCTACAATTATAATTTTAGTAAAAATAAAGTTTTTAAAGGCAACGGAAAATCATCTTCTACCGGAAATACAATTATAATATAATGACTCATCAAGATCTCTGGATCTACCCTACCCAAAGCTCTTCATATGCATTTTTCTCCTTGGACACTTTACTGTTTATCTCTCCTCCTTCAAAATGGCTCAATGGCTATTCTTTCAATGACACAGTCCTAGTTTTCTCTCTTAGTGCTGCACTAAGTCCTCAGATAAAAGCAACTTAAGAAGAAAGGGTTTATTCTGGCTGACAATTCAAGGCTACAGTTCATCAGTCCAAGTAAGGCAAGGCTGAAAAATCATAAAGAACTGGTCATGTTGCAACCACAATGATGAATTAGAGAGGGTGACAAATGCATGTGCTGCTCAGTTGCCTTTCTCGATTTAGAGAGTTTATCACCACAAGGTTAGTCATCCACACCTGAATTAATTCAATAAAGATAATTGTCATGGGTTTCCTCTGAGGTTAAGGTTACTTAGCTAATCTTGTAGAAGTGTTAAGTTCAGATTTCTCTCCTAGATGGCTATAGACTTTGCAGAACTAATAATACAAACAGTCCCAGAGATTTTGCCCTGAGATATTTTCTGAATGGAATACCCTTACCCATGTGTAGCCTCATTTTCAGCTTTTCTTCTTTCTCCTCTGGCATACTACTTTCCTTCATTTTTTTAAAGCAGTATCTTTTAAGTTAACACAGAAAATGATAAAGTACATTATGGCACTTATAACTTGTATAGAACCTTGGAAAAATTCCTCCCATAGTGGATTTTCCATCCCTAACCGTCACTTTTGTTCTAATCCTTACCTCTATGTCTATATACTGTTACCATTTATTTCTTGACTTTCCACATTATAGTATAAGATGCACCAGGACAAATGATATTGTTTTCTACTGTATATACATTTCCTACAAGATTGGCTGCAACACATGTAAGAGAAAATTTGATTTATGAGAAAACGGTGGAATAGTTATTTTATTTGAAATTTAACACACATTTTTAGCTAGTTAAGGAAATGGATTACTTATTAACTTCCTACTTAATATGCATAGGTATGGTTTTACATTTGAATACTTGAGGAATGAGTCAGAATTATAAATGAGTGCTTAGCATCCTACCAAGTCATTTAAATTAATGTACAGCTGTGTTAGGAAACCTGAATCTCAAGGGTTAGCTAAAATTAAAAATGACAGTAGCATCCACTTGTTTTATGAGTATCTATGTTTTTCTATTTAACAATAGTTTGAAATATTATTCTTTTATTGAAAAATAAAATCATTCATATTACATCTCAATTGTTATCCCACTCCATGCATCCTCCCATTCCGCCCTCCCTCCCACTTGGACCCCATTCCCCTTCCTTATGATTGTGACTGAGGGGGACCTCCTCCCCCTGAATATGATGGTAGGGTATCAAGTCTCTTCTTGGTAGTCTGCTATCCTCTCTCTGAGTGCCATTAGGCCTCTCCAGCAAGGGAACATGGCTAAATATGGGGCACCAGAGTTCATGTGACAGTCCCCACTCTCCACTTAACTGTAGATAATGTCCTGTCTCTTTGAGTAGATCTGTGTAGGGGTTTAATGATGACTTCATGTATTCTCCTTGGTTGGTGCCATAGTTTGAGCTGAACCCCTGGGCCCAGATCCCCCATCATAGTGTTCTTCTTGTAGGTTTCTAGGACCCTCTGGATCCTTCTATTTCCCTATTCTTTATATTTCTCTCACCTAGAGTCCCAACAGGATGTCCTCACCTCTATCCCACTTTCCTGGTAAGTGAAGACTTTCATGGAACATGCTCCTTGAGTTAGTGTCTAGTTATAAGTGAGTATATACTATTTGAGTCTCTCTGCTTCTGAGTTAGCTCACTCATTATGATCATGTCTAGTTCAATCCATTTGCCCACAAATTTCAGAAATTCCTTGTTTTTAATAGCTGAGTAGTATTCCATAGTGTAAATGTACCACATTTCTTTATCTATTCTTCTACTGAGGGACACTTAGGCTGTTTCCATGTTCTGGCTATTATGAATAAGGCTGCTATGAACATGGTTGAGTATATGTCCTTGTTGTATGCTGGATCATCTTCTGGGTAGAAATATTCTTTAAGGAAATAGTGACATTTAAAATTATTCCAGAAGACATTTTTACACAATCTTATAGCTAGACATCTTGCCTGCTGTGTGCCTCTCTAAAAGAAGAGGGAGACAATTCAAGGAAAAAGTACCTTATGTACTCTGCCTTTCATGAAGGCAAAGCTAAAGGAAAAGGTTTTTTAAAAATCTATTGTTCACTTTACATCAATAAAATGCCCTTTTCTGGAAACATATTTGGTGGCACGATTGTTATTCATGAAAACTGTCAGTTTTTTGAAGTCTGCTCTGTAATAGGACAGGTGAGTGGCAGACAAGCAGCCATTATCCTGCCAAGGTACATCTTAGCTTGCAAAAAATTAAGTTAAAAGGACATCTAAAATAAGAGGGTAAGGATGCTATTATTTAGTATTCAAGGTTACTTATACCTTCTACGAATCCAAAATGCATTTTGATTTTTTTCTATTAAATTGTTTTTTTTTTTTTTCTGGCTCACAATTTCCCATGTTATATACAAACAAGTTAGAGAAAAAGAGCCAAGCATTGGTAATGTATTAAGTTTTAACACTACATACTTAATATTTAGGAGAGTTTATTTTAATGTTTTGGCATTTAAAATAGTCATGATGGCTTGGAATATATTGTTTTTATTCCTCCCCAAGTAATCTTTTCTATAAAGTATGTTATCAATGTTAATTAAACAGGGACTATAAAAAGTCCTTAAGTCATTTTCAGAAAATGTCTTCAAAGCAGTTTCATAACATGGTTTAATATATTCTTGTAATTTTAAGAAAATGCCATAGTTACTTGAGGATGAGTATAGAATGAGTTAGCCTGCTGAATTAGGTGATTGTGTATCATAAAGAAATTTTATTAGAAGTTGTTACAACAAACTTCATTAGTGATATGTGAGGAAAAATGTCTGGGGGAGAAGCCATAACTAAGACAGTGTCAGTGGAGATGTCAGCTGATTTCATGAGAAAATCTGGAACAATGCTGATTTTCTTCTGTTGTCCTAATGAGCAAAAAATCCATCAACTTCCTGATATAGACTACCCTTCAAATGAAACAGTGGTAGAGTCAAATTTTTATTATTATTTTTTACATATACACATATATACAATAAACTATATATAGCAGGAAGAAGCATGAAACAATCAGGAATTTTATAAGTTACATTCTTAGTGTTTTGGCTATTTATATTTGGCAGCCTTGAAGAAAACATCTTTCCTATCTTGGTGAGTCTAAAATTCTGAATGTAAATCAATATCTATCATATCTCATCTCTATAAAGTTAAAACATCTATCTAAACATAAAAATGTCTTAACCCCTAAACAACTAAGCTTAATTGTAAAACTAAACTATCTGGTCTTCAACCTTATCAGAGACTTCAGAAGGAATAAAATTATTACCTGAGTAAGCAGGCAAAGTTGATGGCCAAACTCTGCCAAGACAAGGCAAGCAAGTCCTCAATTGTGGCGCCCACGCCACCGCGGTACCGAGTCGACGGTGAGGGACTGCGGATTTAACTCATGCACACACACACAATAACACAGTGGGTCCTTCATGCTAAGAGAGCAGCAGCCACAGCACCAGCCGCGGCAGTGGTTTATTATTCTTCCCCGGAGTTCCAAAGAGCCTTATAGGCAGCCAAACAGGAATCCTCCTCCCAGGTGAAATCCCTCAAGAGGTAATCACACACAGGAGGAAAAGTCTCAAGGAAGGGAAGGGCGCGTTCTCAGAGCAGCAAACACGACTAGCTAACCAAGATAAACACAGACGTGGAAGCTGCTAGAAACAGGACATGAAACAGCAAGACAGTCAGGCAGCCCAGCCGGGCCTTGTTTCTACATACAATAGTTCCTGCCTCACAAATATGTCTGTCAGATATAATGAGCCAGAAGGCTGAAGGTGATGCTCCAGAATTATAGAGAGTTTCGAGTGACGCTAACTCTCTCTGTCACTTTTCATTTTGGAACCTGCTAACCTGTTTACTCAGGTAACTACAGTCTTACAGGAGACAGCCTTCTTCATGGAGGACCAAAGAAATAGCGGAGAGAATAGAGGAGGGAGAAGAGAGAGAAAAGAAGAAGCGGCAGATGAGAAAAGTATGGAACACAAGATAGCTGTATGCCACAAGCTGAAGGTGCTAATATTCCCAACCATTAGGGAAATTAGAATTTAGGTGCAATGGGGTCTAGGCATGCCTCTCAGCACCCATACTTACTCACTTTTCCCTCACTGAGCCTGCTCTGAGTACAAACACCTTCCTGTGATTCAAGGTGATGGCTTTGATTCCGCCACAGGTAATGTACAAAACAGAAAATAGCAAGATAAAGGAAGCTTCTGAAGCCACTACTATGTGTAAGGCAGAAACTTAATATATTTTTCTTCTCCCTTCCCTGCTCTATGAAGTATGCCTTCACCTTTGGTTGTAATGACAAGTGTAGCTGACTCATTTTTGCCTTTGTGGCCAACACATAGCCAGCTGTCCTTATCTAATCCTAATCGTTGTGTACTTATCAGCCTGTAATTGTTAGATGTGTCTACTCTATGCCACGCCATGATGTATAAATACTATGAGGAACTGCTTTCATTAATTACTGGGGTATCTGAAAGTATTTTTGCCTCTGCTGAACAGGGTCAATTTGCTTTAGGATGATTACTCTTTCCATTGACAGCTTGTTTCCTGAACCAAAACTAGAAAGGGATTTGGTGTCAACAAGAGCCTAAAGTTTAATAATATGTGCAAATAAGCTAGACCTCACGTCTCCAAAGAAGCAAAACATTCAAATAGCCAAACCTCCAGCTACTACAGACGAAGCAGAAAGATAGACATAAAAATTCCCCATTGGGTTATGGCTAATTCCTACTTATAACTACCCATTTTTTTAGAGCATGTTCTCTAAATATTTCAACATTCAATGATGATACATAAAGTATATCCACTCCCACTGAGTTTCTCCTATTTGTCTCCAAAACATTGGTTCATTGTACTACCAAGGTACACCCTGGGTTGGTGTTATAGTTGATTAAAAAAAAAAAAGATGAATTCTTTGATTGTTTGACCATTCCTCCTTTCCTTTCCTTTTCTTCAAAGTGCATTTCTTAAAGCAATTTAGCACCATATAGGATAAAACATCTTGGTTGACAAGATATATTATGTTGGTTGACAAGATACTTAGTGCATTTTGTGCTATAAACCTTTAGGCGATGGTGCTCTCTGAGATGCTAAGGCCAAAGAAGACAATCCATATCTGGACTGATTCCATTTATAATGAACTTCCATGGTTCCTTGGTTGGAAAAAGGCCAGTGTAATTAGCTTAGCTCTAAATCTTCATTGCTAGTTAAAGGGTAGCTAGTTCTGCATTACTGATTGCAAACCGCTGTGGTTACGGCCATCATGACCATCACTCTTGCCACTACAGCTTCTCCACTAATTAGTCTGTTATGCCTATGCCAGGGAAACTCAGATACCCTCCAGCTGATGTCAACAGAGTTAAGTACTTTCATTTATTTATTTATTGTATTGTGCCAGTTCTGTTACAGAGAGTCTCTGACTGGCAACGTTCTTCTATACAAGATTTTCATTCTCTGTTTTAGATTGCTCTGTAGATAATTTTAATAACTTTTACATGTTCCTAAAAGCTAAATATTGTTCCATTGACATATCACTATATATTAATTTACTAAAGGCCACTCCGAATCTATAAACGATGATGACATATGGTATGGCCATGTTTGTTGGAAGGAGCTCTCACTGCTGAATGTTAAAATTTCCCAAACATAGTATACTTTTGTATGTCAACCTTAAATTAAACTTCTCTGTCTAAAAATGGACATTCACGTTTTCTTCATTATTAGACGTTGTTGGCCACAATATCCAGGGATATGGGTAGTGTGATGTAACAGTTGATGTTGATAGATATATTCACTTCATGTTTGCACAGTTGGGCTGTTGGCTTTGGAGTTACTTGTGTTGATCCCTGATGAACATATACTGTGGGTGATGTCTACAAATGTCACCTAACTTTGTGACCCACACAAATCAGATAAGTTTCTTCCCATAGGGGATAGCTCTCCCAGGGTGGTCACTTGCTGATGTATAACCAAGCAATTTCTTTATCAAGACCAGCTTCCTATCAGGAATTATTTTTCAAGAAAGGATTATTTTCTCCTTGTTGTAATAGATTAGAGGCTATGTTGTGATTATTTTGTGGATGTTCTGTGTGTTCGATGACATTATTTCCCACTAGGAATACTGTGTGCTGCATCATTGGCTTCCTAAACCACTGCGTAGACAAGCAGAGTTTGTCTTCGGTATGTGCTCCTTCAAATCTGGTATTCTGCCCTACCCATGGTGGGACAATACTCTGTAGTTGTAAGAGAATCTACAAGAAGAAGAGAAATTTAACAGGCATTTGGCTACTTTGGTGTTAATCAAAAATATGATGAATGATACTTGTTCTCTCCTTTACAGATGTGATGAATACTACTCTTCTCATTATCCAGACATCTTCAAGCACCAGTATTTGTAAATTTTTACTGGTGCTATGAACTCATAAGCCTCCTGAGTATCATGGGAAGTTTTCCATTGGGGTCTAGAGACTCTATTTAATAATGTATTTATTATTAGTCATATAAATTAGCATCAGGTAATTTTCACAGTCAAGTGGACCAGGATAAAGCTTTTTGTAAATCACTGGGCAAGAAAGGCAACCCAGTCCTGAAGCAAAGAGACAAATATGTTCTCATGAATTTTTTTTGTTTGTACTCCCACTTCCACCCCTGTTTGTACCATTAGGAAATAGAAAAATATAATGACCAGATAAATGACCACATATTGTATGCCTTAGGATATAGTTACCTTATTTTGATATGGTCATAGAAATAAGTACCCTAAGCTGATTTACACGGAAACCAATGATGCTGAGAAAAATGTCAACAAAGTACTTGCATTTTGCTGTATTATAATGGATTTAGATGTTAACATCAGAATTATACATATTAATTACCCAGATGTTTTATGCATTAGCTAATTAAAATTTCAAATTTCCTTAACCTGCTGATGCTTGACTGTTGCATCTTTAAAACAAGAATGATACTTATTAAAATTAGTTGTGATCCAAAGATTTGGAAAACAGTAAATCACTTAGTAAAGTAAACTATGTTGATAATATGTCTAAATTTTAATGTCAAACAATAATAAGTAGTATAATATATTATCATAATAATACATTTAAGGAAGTATTATGGTGATAATAACATATTACATAAGTAATATATTTATGTTAATAATAAATCTTCATTAATCACTTAGTTCCCCCAAAAGATTCCTTGTGTTAAGAATTAAATTGAGCCTCACACAAATGTTACCAATAAGGTTGATTTGGAGGATACTTTTTTTGGAAGGTACATTGCCTTAAATTCAATTCCAATTCAAATTCATAAGTCCTATTATCTGTATGATAGTTTTTCTTCTACTTTGCTATGTAAATGAAAATTCTTAACATCCAAAAATATGTTATTTGGTTTAGGCCACCACAATAACCCTTCAAATAGATAGAATTCCATGCTCCACACACATGTGCACACAGAGTTTGTGTCAGTCACATTACTATCATCACTATATAACTTTCAACTTTACAGAGATGCCTTGGGGTTTTCTATAATTTTTTGAACAGTAAGGATGAAAAGAGCAAAATAAATAAATAAAACAAAACAAAATAAAATCTTTTTTCACAGAAAGGAAAAAAATAACTCAACATTTTTGTGGACAAATGATTTATATAATCCTTTCATTTTATTTTGATAATTGCTTTCAGAGACAAATACAGTATGCTTATATTTCACAAAATTAAATGTATTCCTTGCTTTGGTCATTAAGTGCTTAACACAATTACGATAATTAAAACTTTATCAGATTTTCTGTAGAGGTCATCTTTTTTAGCATCTAAAAAGCTACTTGTTCTTAAGGCTGCTGACACTTTAGTTCTTAATAGTTTAGAGCAAATTTTGCAATAGTTATATACAGAGAAGATTTCCCCAATCTCAGCACTTTTGTCAACTTCATTTTACAAAGAGCTGCCTCCTGCCCTCTTTATTTGGTTCTGCCATTTTTCCTCTTCGCATACGAACAACTTTATTTAAGGTCTTCTGATGCGTCCTTCTTATTTCCAGTCTTTTCGTCACACAGTTGCTAGTTCTCTATCACCACTGCTCATTTCCTTTGTATGTCCATTGTCTTGTGGACTTGAGTTCTCTAATGTCTTTTATATTTATATTTCCACTGACAGCCTACACCTGATTTCCTTACAAATTGCAGATGCTTATAAATCTTCTGACCTTTTTTTTATTAATTAATTTATTTATTCACTTTACATCCAGATCATAGCCCCCTCCCTCCTCTCTTCCAGGTTCTTCCTTCCCTCCTATTCAACCCCCTCCCTCCCTTCTTTCTCCTTGGATAAGGAGGGCACCCCTCACCCACCTACCTCAGCTCATCAAGTCCTATCAAGACTAAGCACATCCTCTTCCCCTTTGGTCTGGAGAGGCAGCCCCTCCAGTGGGGAGGGATGGAGTGACTTAAAGGCAAGCAACAGATTCTATGTCAGAAACAGCCCATGCTAGCCTTACTAGGGGAATCACATGAACACTAAGCTGCCCATGCCCATCTGTTACATCTCTGCAGGGGGCCTAGGTTCCAGTCTACTCAGGGTCCTTTGTTGGTGCTTTAGTTTCCACAATTATTTGGCTGTATCGGTCTCCTTGTGGATCTCCTGTCACTTCCAGGTCCTGCTATCCATCCCCCTACTTTTCCACAAGACTCTCTATGCTTTACCCAAAGTTTGGCTGTGAGTCTCACCATGTGTTTCTATCTGCTGCTGGGTATAGCCTCTCAGAGGACAGCTATGCTAGGTTCCTGTCTACAAGGACTACAGAGTATCATAAATAGTGTCAGGAGTTGGCTCTCTCGCATGAGGTGGGCCTCAGGTTTGGCCAGGCATTGGTTGGATATTCATTTCCTCCATATCTGCTCTATTTTTTAAAATCCCTGTACATCTTGTAGGCAAGGGTAAATTTTAGGTTGAAGTTTTTGTGGGCTGCTTAGTGTTTCCCTCCCTCCACTAGGAGTCCTGTCTAGTCATAAGGTGTCATGAAATTTGCAGGCAAATGGATAGAACTAGAAAAGATCATCCTGACTAAAGTAACCCAGACCCAGAAAAAAAAATATATATATGGTATGCACGCACTTATGAGCGGATTTTAGCCATAGAGTACAAGATAAGCATACTACTATTCACAGACCCACATAAGATAAGTAACAAGGAGGACCCAAGGAAGGATGCTTAAATCTCACTCAAAAGGGGAAACAGAACAGAGAACAGAAGTGTTTGAAGAGAAGGAACAAGGTAGGAGACAAAAAAACAGTGAGAAATGAAGGTGGAGATCAGACCTGGAAAGGGTGGTAGCCTGCTGCAAGAGGAGAAACCATGGGTAAGGTCATCTCTGGGACAAACTGGAGACAGGGAAAGGTAGGCTTCCGGGAAGATACGAGGGAGACTCCAGCTGAGACTCCCAGTAGCAGGGTGCATGGAGACTGAAATCTTCTGATGCTTATCTGTGAAAACTCAACAGTTTTGAAAAGAAATTGTCTCTCCTTAAAATCTGAACCTCACAAGCTTTTGCCTTTTATTAAGTGACCAACACTGTTTTGAAAGTGCCTCTCTCGAGAGCTTTAAGTACCTTTAGACCACTTTGTCATATTTATTCTTAAAACTGCTGAATTCGCTTTGATGATGAGAACGTTTGGGAATGTTCTTTCTTCAAGCCTGTTACAGTTAGTCTTCTGTAAGATACCACCGTGCATGACTTGCTGATGGTAATCATTCCGTATCCTTTATTATTCTACAAACCCGAAGTTCAGCTGTTGGGTTTCTCATGTTTAAATACAAGTTAGAACATGTTGCCATCTACTCAAATCTTTTGTTTGCTTCTAATCTTAGACTAGAAGATAAAACATGTGTAATAGATTAGAAAATCTGATGTAGGCCACCATCTTCCCTTGTATGTTTAGATATATGTCCGGAAATGGTAAGTACTTAACATTAGTTTGACAACCAAGTCATAAAAAATACACAAAAATACATCCAGGCAACCATAACTATGGATTCCCTGTCTATTAACTAAACTCTTCAAGTGGAGGATAACATCAAAATGCTGTGGCTTCAGACTATATACACTTATAGACTCTTTCACTAGTGAGGATCCTCTAAACAGCAAGCATAATGTTGCACATGGTGTTTATATTGTATTAAAACATCTGAAAGATGCTTTTTAAAGAAAATGTGAACATGTGAACTCATTCCTACTTTCCATATGAGTTGAGTATCCATAAATTTTGATTTGGGCATGCCCCTCTGAACCAGTCTCCCATAAGATAACCATAGTTTTCTACTAATAAAGGAAAAAATAATTTATTCGTAAGAAAACTTGATACAGAGAATTAATGTGAAATAACATCAAGATCTCTGCTTGGTTGGAATTATTTAGGTCAAGTGGAAACAATCTTCTCCTTCCCCTTTAGCATTTGTTGCTTTTTAATTGTTAGCTTATTTAATTGAATGCAACTGCATCGTGGTGCCGACATTCATTAAATATCGCTAAGTTTAAATCCCTTGTGCCCTGTGTGAATGCATGTGTGTGTCTGCTCTTTAGGAATATTTTTAATAATAGAAGGTGGTTCTTCATTCTCATTTATAATACCATGCTAAATGTTGTATTTCATAAAATATATTATGACATTTTCATTGATATGGCATAATTTATTTGTGAAAAACAAATATATAATTACACAATTAAATGTTATTGATTAATTTAAATAAAGGTAATTTTATTTTGATTACAGGGTTAAATTTAACTTATATTATATTATCATCTTTAATTTTTGTTTCATTTATTTCTGCTTATGTATTTTTGTTCTTATAAGTGATATATATGGGGAAGTCTGAAAAGGCAAGAAGAGGACATTTTTCTTGGAGCTGAAGTTACAGGTGATGTAAGCCACCGACTTCTCTAGAAGAGCAGCTGATGCTCTTAAATTGTTACACCATCTCTCCAATCTCCAGAATCAGTTTTTTTTCTTTTTTTCTAATCGAAACAGATTTTTACAACATATTCTGATTATGGTTCCTTTCTCCTCCCATATCCTCTCCACCTCCTTTCTAATCTAAATCCATACACTTTTTTTGTTTTCTCGTTAGAAAACAAAGAGAGGAAAGATTCATGTGATCTGAATAGAAAATGGAATAAGCCTTGTAATCATGGCACATGCCTTTAATCCCAGCAGAGGCAGGAAGATCTCCGAGTTTGAGACCACCCTGATCTACAGAGCAAGTTCCAGGATACCAGGGATACACAGAGAAACTCTCCCTCAAACAACAACAACAACAAAAAAATATAAAAGGAGAAAAAGAAAGATAAGAGCTTCTGAAAAACAAGAAAACATAATAACAAGATTTTTTTAATAGATAGAACAAAACAAACACATGGATAGGAAAAAAAAAAAAAAACCAAAGAGCCAAAGAAAAGCACACGAAACACATATTGACACACCCAAAAATTCCTTAGAGGTACAAACTAGGAAACCATAATATATAAGCAATAGATCTGTAGGGTAAGGAGAAGAGAAATCCCAGACAAAACAATGAGACAGAAATACCATTAAGTTTGTTGTGTGTTGGGTATATACTGCTGGGATGGAACCTGGCCTTAAGAGTGTTTTGTGTACCCAGTGAGACTTCATTAGAGAAAACTAAATTTTCATTTGCATGCTGTTATCAATTGGAGATAGTTTCTGGGCTAGAGATGCATGTTTCTTTCCAGTTCTATTCTCAGTGCTAGGACCCCATCAGTTCTGTGCATGCTGCCAGAATTTATCTTTAAATCAATGTAGTTACACAGAGATCAATCTCAACTTTCTTTAGCTTTAATCTAAGGTTTAAAACACATAAAACCAACAGTGTTTAATAATGTGTCCAAATGTATAATCTTATATGTCCTCAACTTCCAGATGTGGTTAGTGAAAGTAGTATGGGATGTATTTTTATTTCTAAACAACACTTTCTATCTTCTAGCTTCTATGTTTTGAAAAATATATTTAAAAATCATGTCTACATGAAGTTCTACAATGTTAACTTGAAGTTATAACAAATTGTTGCTTCACTGATGAATTTCAATGTAAGTAGAAAAATTAAGAGTTATATCTTATGTTCCTAAAAATAAATTACCTCTCCTCATATTGTATTTATGCTACATTAAATGGCAACAGTTTATCAATTCAAGTTTCTAAGTTTGTTCATAATTGTATTCACCCCATAGTAAATTATGACTTTGCTTTGTCATATGAACAACAGATCTTGAACAGGCATTATCTTTTCAGATATAAAGTTATTTAATTTGTAAAGCAATTTTGTAATTATAGAAAAATTAAGAGTGGTTAAATTATAAAATCACATCCATGGTGATATATTTAAGGCTATAAAGCAATCAACCTCATTATCTTTTTAGTAATTTAGTAACGGTACAGGACACTAGTTAAAAACTTGGTCCATTATTTTATTGCTTAGCCACTTAGATATCCAGATAAAGCCCTATTAATATATCTTTGAGTTTTACTTTTATTTAAAGGCAGTCATGCGTTCTTTGGGAAACTTCTATTGAGTTCCCATTTTTTTCCTTCCATCTCTCACCTAGAACTGGAACTTGGGAAGGTGCCCTGAATACTAGGACCTGTAGTGGAAGTTTTGGTTCTTTAAAAACTCAGTTATGTAAACAGGGTTTTGGTTTTAATCCCAGTATGGAATATAGAGATGGTTTTAGGTTGTCCACAGTTGATAACAGCCTCATGAGGCTCATAGAGGCCAGATACAGTTAGTTTATTCCTGAGACAGTATAAATCCCAGAAATCTGACAGAGAAGGGGACGCTTCAAGAATGCTTGAAAGGAGGAAGAAGACTAATGGTTCTTATTGCTACTGCATTTGCCACTTGCTCATTTGCTGGTTATCTGGACTGCTGGGTATCGTGAGGGCTGTGATTGGTATTACCCCAAAGGACCCTGTGAACCTACCCAGCTGGAAGAAGTAAAGAGGTCTATGCTCCCTCCCAACTGACATTCTTTCTCTCCTACCTCGTGTTAGGGGTTGGTGGAAGGGAAGTAGAGGCATTAAGGAACGCCAAATAAAACAGAGTTTAAACACCACCATCTACAGGGAAGTGAGACAGTGAAGACTCATGGTTGGGTGTTTATGAGAAGAGGGCAGGTTTTGATTATTCCTTGACTTCTTTGTGCTTGGGATGCCCTTGTTGGGCTCCCACCCACCATGGTGTAAGTAACTCAGGTCATACACAGCTACCAAGCAGAGGAGAAGCATGATGATAAGACTGTACCAAGACTGGCCCTGTACCAAGGTGACCCTGCAATAGCAGCCACTGCCCACTTCTAGCCATCTTTACCCAGGCTACTCTAACACCGGGATCGCTGCTTTCATTACATGGAGTAGAACTACCCAGTTCAGAACAGCTAAAACGCAGGATCATGAAAACAGAATAGTTATTTGTAAGTCACTAAAGTGTCTATTAAAGAGACACTGCAGGGAAGCCCTTTTTACCTTATCCAAAGCTGCCTAAAGAGTCTTATTCCTTCTTTTTTTCATTGTTACTCAAGGTCAAACTGTTTTCCTCCATGTGTCCCCGAGTCACGAACCTATTGCTAAGTACATAGGGATGTGACCACCTGAGGTTGTATATGAGTCACAAGAAAAGAGGACACAAGGAACGGACCTTCTGATATAGGGCCTATGTTTCATAGCTGTAAGAAAGTGCATTAAACTAGTATCAACACTCACTTCCAACAGGCCTAGCCATGTCTGCAGAGGCTTTCAGTAGGTGTGGATCAATCAGTAGAATTAACAATAACTTAGGAGTTTCCAGAAGATTCAACATAAAATCTCTTCTTTGTTCTGTTTTTAAGGACTGCCATAGCTACAGGATTATAAAGGGAAAAGAACAGCATAAGAAAAAAGAGAAATTATGTAAGTAAATGTTTAATAAGTGGGGTTTTGCAAAAGTGATGGCCCAGAACCACAACGTGAACTCAGAGAAGATGCCCTCTTAGGGCCCCTGCAGGCACCTGGCACACATCTGGTACACTGACATACTACTTGGTGGCAGAATTATAAGTGTGTGTGTGTGTGTGTACGCGCGCGCACGCATATGCGTTAAAACACTTATAAGCATATAATAAGTAAACCTTGTGTTCTGTATGCACTTCGCCAGGACATAAATAATGGGACCAACTCACTATTGGCAATCTTGCTCTGTGACTGGAAACTGTATGCAAGTTCATCTACTAACATTAAAATAGTGATGTGTCATCCAATCATCATGGGTTTAGCAGATAGAATGAGAGTATTGGTATATGGATTCAGGAATTTTAATAAGGTGTTTTAAAAAAAAAAGAGGTACTACTTAAAATGTTATTTTCACTGTTTAATTTCCAAAGTGCTTTAAAGCTTGTTCTTTGTTTTTCTTTTCAAATCATCACTGATTATATCCAAAAATGAGGAAATAGCCAACCAACATAAATACTTCTCCACACACTTTTGCTTGGGGCTTAATGTATTCCAAAGCACCTCTCCCTGGTAACTTGCTTCATCTGCTTCATACTCCTCGCCTCTAGGATTCCTTTAACTCAGATAGAAGGAAGAGATTTGAAAATTATGCACTACAGTGAAGAGTAATACGTAAGTAGCTTAGAAGTGGAAACAAAATCCTCTTCCCTTTAGATTTTCACATCGCACTTGGGTAAAATGGAAGGGAACCTATTTTCATTTACAGAAAAGACACATTCAAAGTGTTTATTAAATGTGTTTTGAAAGTGTTCTGAGATGCAAGTCACCCACAAAAACAAGTACTACAACATAAACCTTTATTTATGTACAGCCCATTTTTATTGTTCCGATTCCTTTTGTTTTACATGCACAACCTGGAGCTTTTAAACCTTAACTCTCCACCATCAAATCAGGGGCTTTCTCAAGTGAGAGGCTAAAGCCTAGGTGGATAGCGAAGGCAAGGAGGGGGGGCGTGCGCTGGGGAGGAGAAAAAAGGCGGGGGAGGGGTGAGCGCGAGGGGGAGGGAGGAGAGGAAGAGAATGAATGAGAATGCCATCTGGAGTGCAGTCTCTTATGTCTCAAGCCTATAGGCATCACTATCTAGACTGTAACAAAGAGGTGACCACGATGTGGGGTTTTTTGGGGGGTGGTGGGGAGAGCTCTGGACAGACTGATGCTGTACAGCATGCCTGCCTCTAGCCTTACCTAAGTTCACACCAGGAGTTAGAGGCTCTGATCCTGTACTAGGCAGGCACACAGGTTCCTTAGAGAGGCCACAGGTTCTCCTGTGTGTGCTAATGGGAGGGAATTTCCCACCTGCTGGAGACTTATCCCGGTCCTAATGTTTCTGGCTATGGGGTGGGATGTGTGAGCAAGGCGAGGGGCAGGAGGACCTCCAAGCTACTAGCAGCAGTAGGTACAGACATGCAAGGGAGGAGAAGCATCATTTGGTGCTGCCAAATCTTAACCTGGGCCCCAGGTGCTGGCAGACTCCAGCGGAGCTGCCTCTCCTCTCCAGTGTTCTCTGGAAGCTGCGAGTAGAGAGCCCATCCACGCGTGGGGATCTTCTTCCTCCTTCCACGCTACGTACCTGGCCAGAGCTGCAGGACCGGTGTTCTGAGGGAACCCTTCTCTCAGGGACCAGTCCAGACTGGGTTGCCTCTTTAAGCTGTCGCTGCCGCGCCTTCCTCTCTGTGATCCCAGCACTACCATGGAGGAATTCTTCCGTTACCTGCCTTCTCGGGCGACTTTGACTCCGGAATTTCTGGCCTGGCGCCTTTTGGGTGAGCTCAGAAAGGAATCAGTCCCCCTGCCGTTTCGAGATTACCCGACAAAAGAAGTCTTCTAGATCCGGAGCTGTAAATCGATTTCTCCATCAGCATCTTCATCCTCCTCTCCTTCCTCCCAGCCTCTGGGTTTGTTTATATAGCATCCGGGCAGCCGAGAGGCAGTGGTCATCCGCTCCAGGCTGCTTGCCCTCCCCTCCTGGCTTCTAGGCTCCCACACGTGGTAGGCATCAGTACTGTCGCCAGAGAGCAGGCGACAGCCAGCGGGAGATGGGCGCCTGGGTATCAGCGCCACGCGCGCTCTCGCCATCCTCACTCATCCTCCGCGCGCCCTCTCTCACTTGCCTGTAAAGCCCAGTCACACTTGGCATTCTCCGCCTGGCATCTGTCCCTTGACTTGAAGAGGAGATCCGAAATACTGCCCTGGGGGTGCAGGTGATGCTTCGCTGGGTTCGTTCAGTTGCTGAAAAAGAATGGTAACATGAACAGTGGAGCGTAAGAGCGTCGGCAGAGGCAGGGGATAAGATTGATGTGCAGAAAGCACGCTTCTCAGAGGCTCTTATTCCCAGGACTGAGCGAGGAAGGGACGTCTGTGCGCCTGCACTTCCTGGCTGGACTTCGCTGACATCTGTAGCCTCCTTTCAGCCAGGTACCCAGGCTGCCTAAATGCTGCCTGCAGAGGAGTGTTCTGACAGCGCATGAAGATCCAGGAGTTTGTGAGCCCCTATCCAAACATAGTTCTGACCTGGTTATGGTGTCCCTGGATCCTGCCTGGCAAGCTGGCTCCAGAGGGAGTTGAACTTGAGATCAGGTGGGTTATCCCAAGGCAAGCAAAAGAAAAGCTGTTTGGGGAAGATAAGGAAGGTGATGTTCCAATGTCAAAAGCGGAAACTCTTCTTCCAGACACTTGCCTGGACCAAGCCACTCCCTCCCATTTGATTCTTGCTGTTAATATCCGACTCTACATCCCGGACCTCCCACGCTAAGGGCGGGGGATGGTGAGCAAACAGCGACAGAAAAATACCTTCTATTTACTGACTGACATATCTAGCATGCTCTTGACTTCCTCATAACTTACCGATCGTATTTACTCCACTGCTTTATATTAATGGAGGTCAATAGACTTAATGATTTCCTCAGTTGAGTCATTTATTTCTAAGCCAATAGATAATGCCGTCGTCATAGTTTTCTGGGGGAAAGTAACTGTGCGTTTGTTCTGCAGATGGCCAACTCCCTCTGAATTCTGCAGATTGGTGCTGAGCACGCAACAAAAGTTTTTAGCTTCCCCTCAGTTTCTGGTGCTTTCCAGAAGAGAGGAAAGGACTTTGGCGTTAAAGACAAGAAGCAGTCAGAGAGACTTCTGTAACTTTTCTCCACTGCTACCATTTGCAATGAAGAGGAAACAGAAGAGGTTTCTGCAAATGACTTTGTTATTCACTGTGGCTTTAATTTTCCTGCCCAATATTGGTCTCTGGTCTTTGTACAAGGATAAACACTTGGTGAAATCTACAGACCCTGCGGAGCATCAGGTAAGTACCAGGTAGGGCAAGGGTGGCAGTAGGATGGGCTAAGTATACTCCTGCTTAGGAGCACATGGGATAAAGGTATGGGGAGTTTCTCCCAAGTTCTCTTAAAATTGAATTTACAGGCTTTGGGTACTTTGGGCTTTGAGCAGGTCCTGGTTCCCAGCCAATGACGTGGTGAATGGAACATAAAATAAGAAAGAAGAATCCGAGGTCAAGAAGAGAAGGTATACTTTCCCAGTTGGTCATTGACTGATTTTTTTTTCTTGAAGGGGAGTGAGGGTGAGAAGCAGTTGGGTTTTGTGGAAGGCAAAAGTAGGTTTGGTACAAGTTCAATTAAAGGGATTGTTTTTGCCTTCTGCCTTGTGTGCATGTCTATATTAAGTGCATCTGGCCAACTAAGTCATTCAGGTTTTAAAGTGGTTTTCCAAAATCAGTTCACTGTTTGTTGTATTCTTTATTATAATTTGTGCTCAGAAAAAGCATCTTATCCTGTGGAAACTTAAAGTCTGCTTTTGTCTCTTCTGCTGCTAATGTGGTCTGTAGAGTTATCTGTAGAGATAACTATTAAAAGAGTGTATATGCAATTTCCCCCACAACAGTGAATAAGTTTGTTGCTAAAAATCTTTCCTTCCTGTGGTAAACAACAGACAGCCAGGTATTTTGTTTTTCCTCTACTTAGCATGTAACTGAAAGAATGCAGATGTTAATCCCATGTCCAAATAACTTTCATAGAGAATAAGAGAGTCAAATATCTTTTACAAAATCTGATGCAAATCAGTATTGTTGGATTCCTGCTGATTAGTAAATAAGCTTGTATTAAAAAACAAGAAAGAAAGAAAGAGAGAGAGAGAGAAAGAAAGAAAGAAAGAAAGAAAGAAAGAAAGAAAGAACTTTAAAAGGGGACTGTAGCCTACTTTAGGAAAAGTATACTTATCTAGAGGATACCAACAATTACCCTGAAGTATTAATATTCTTAATTTCATGGGTCATCATCTGTGTATTCTATGTACTTTTCTAACATAGAAGATACTAGGTAGCCCACTTCTGAACAATAGCAACATGTATTAATGATATTGTATATTCGTTCCTATATGTAATAAAGTATAAACTTGCATTTATGAAGAGAGTGGATAGTTGTAAATTATATGAGGTAATCTGATTTTTTTTTTAAATTTTTAACTCCATTTGTGTCAGCACACCCTTTCCCCCATACCTCTTAACATCACTCCTTCAAACATGTTATTCAATCTAGCTCCTTGAGAACTTAAGTACCTCAACTACTAAAAATATTATTAAATTATTAAAAATTTATCATTACATTATTGAAAATATTTTAAAATAAAAAAAATTTTATGCTATTGATATATGTGCTATTTATTTTTAGTGAACTGACTTTCATTTAGTGCTTGATCTTCATCACACTATCTAGTTGGAATTTAACTTCCAATTGGAGTATTATGGATATTGTTATCCTAATAAATCCAGAGCAGACGGGAACTTTGAATGTGAACTCCCTGCCACATAGTCATCGCTTGTTTTTCCAATCTTTTATTCAAAGCAGAATAATGTTAATAGTAGTCATCCCTATATTACTATAAAAATTCTCATCAAGTTAGGAAAATAAAAATATTTTATATTATTTACTAATTAGTAATGCTATCTGAAGGATTTGCTGGGATAGTTGACATGAAACTCTAAATTATCTTATTAATGAGATTGAAACAACTTTAATGCTGGCTATTGATTTTGAAGCTTAATGAGAAAGTCCTTTGTCATTAGCATAAAAAAAGTTAGATTTCAACTGTGACTAATCCTAATCTCCAGGGAAATTTCCCTTGTTTTTTTTGGTTTTGTGACATGAATCTAATTCTTAATCTTCAGTAATGGAATGATGGAGCTGACAGATGTGAGTGGCAGAAAAGCAGTTAGTTCGTACTGTCTGAAAGTTTCTTACAGCATAGAGGGAAATGATGGTGTTTCCCAGAGACCATGCAGTAGAAAACTCCAGGAGAAAAGTTTTGAAAACATGATAGGAAGTAAGGGTGCTGTTAAGATTATCATAAGTATTCATATGTACTTTAGAATTTTAACCCAAATAACAGTTTTATAATTTTCACTTTCTTACAGATAAAAATAAAGGTGTGGAATGTTCACATCATTATGTAAATTTCGGATGAGTAAAAGTTAAGTCATTAGCAAGCATGTCTGAATGAAAAGTTAACTTGTGTGGCATACACTGCACAGTGTGATATTAGGCTGTACTGTTTTGATAGTGTCTCTCCATTTCAACATTGGTGATTCATATACTATAAAACTTGCACACACAGGTTTCAAAGAGGCAAGTGATTTGACCAAAGTAAAACTTTTTTATTTAAAATTCAGCAATTTATTTTAAAAAGACATTATTAGTTCAGAAATCATGTGTTACTATATGAATCGTCTCACTGTTGTAAAAATGCAAAGGCTAAGAATGAAATACAACTGGTAGGAATAAGCATGGCAGCTATTCAGAGCATGTTACATGCTGATAAGAGAAGGTCTGTTTGCACAGCTATTGCGCGTGAAACAGCCAGTGGCTCTTGTTCACTAGAGTTAAACTCTACACAGATTAAAATAAGGAAATTATTACAAAGCATGGCAGAGAAATACCTCAAGTTAAAATTTATTAACCATTAAATTATTTGAATCTTTCCCAAATGTCCGCTTCCTTTTTTTCTTTCTTGACAGATTACTTTACTGATACTCTTTCTAGCTAGTATCTAATTTAAACTGCATTTTATTTTGCAATGTGAGATGAATGGAAAAAGGGTAATACATAAGGCACAGGAGGAAACTTTATTAATTTTTGAAGTTTAATGTGTAACACATTTTGAAAATATATTGTATTAGTATAAATTGTTTAAGTTTATAGTAGTTTTATCTTAAATATAGTATTTATAATAAATCTGCATATTCCCAAAGGAGTAGCAAAGTACATAAGGGCTTACAAATCATTATTTTAAAGTTTTTTAAAATAGGTTTCTATTTTTTGTCATAAACCCAAAGAATATTGTTAAGATAATGTGAATAACACAAGACAAGCACATGGACATTACAAGTTTGAAATCAAATATCTAAAATTAATCTTGAGTTTTTAGTATTTAATATAAGTAATATCAGGTATTGGCATTTTTATGATTATGATATTTTCAGTTGACATGCTTTGCTCTTTCTTCATTTGTTAATGAAAAATGTATCTCTGTTATGTTATTTAAACAGTATGTCTGTATAGGACAACAAATAATAGGTTATTGATTGTGAATATGGTATTTAGATACTAATGATTACTATGTGATCGTTGGGTGCTAAGCCGTAATTGTTTTTGCTTTTTAAACCTACAAAATGCTACTATCCTTTGGTTAAAGCTACATGAATCTTGCTTACAACCTTGGGTCATTGGTGGTGTAATAGGATGCTATGTAGGATACTGCAATAATTTAGAGTTAACTACTGCCCCTCATAGTATTATACATATTTTCTATAGTATTTTTTTCAAGTGTGTTGAAAGACAAACCTGAACACTTTCCTTTCTTATAATATTCAGTAAGTTAACTGGCTTTAAATTAAGTTGGAAATGGGAGCTGCGGAAAACAATGGGAGACTGTTCACAACATAAAAAGTCCTTTGCAATTTGTCACTTAAAAAATGAAAGATACAATTCCACATATTTTAAAGCACAGATTTTTAATAACTGTTTAGAATGAATAATTTCCAGAAGCTTATGCTTGTGCTGAATTTTCTAAAAGATGGGAAAAGAAACAAACAAACCAACAAACAAAAACAATATAACAACAACAACAACAAACCCAAACTAGACATTCTAAGTTGTTTTGAAATCATGTGGGTTTTCTTTATTTTTATTTTACTTAAGAATTTATCTCTATAATACATCTCTGTCATGTTTGACATAAAAAGAGATAGATGCATTTATTTCTAATGTATGCCCATCTTGGATGTAGAAATTTTACGAAGCTGTTTCCTGTTTTTTATGTGACTAAGTAATATGTGACTATGTGACATTTGACTATGTAACATATGACTATGCCTAGCAGAAGCTTGACATCTCTTTCCCCCACACAAATATCCTCTCTTGAAATAGATACTTTAGCATCTTCAAGTGTGTCCAGCTCATCCAATGTTTATCACATCATAATCTTAGGAGTAGCAGTCTTCCTTTTGACAGGGGACATTATTTTCCTCAATGGTGTGTGTTTATTTTTATTTCTTTAATATAAACATATCAGATAATTGGTGCCCAGCATATGCAAATTGTTTCACGCTTTTTGCTATCTTAATTATTATAGCTGAACCAAATATGCTATCCTTTCCCATAAAATTTTTTAGGCATTAGAAAATCAAAGAAAATGAAAAATTATAGTTTTCACTATGCCCCAGGATAGTCCACACTTAACAGGATATGGGTAGAATGACGCGGTCATTTGACCAAGCTGTTCTTTATTAGATGTAATGTGGATTTTAAAGTAGAGTTTGTGAGGAGCTTTTTTTGAAAGTTTATGGAAAATTCATTCAGAATCACTATAGGACGGCACCACACATAGCACAGTAACAAGCTTTTTAATTATTTCCTGTGACACAGCATATCATTACAAGATGAGTTCATCAATCTGCCCTATGGGAGATCATGTGAAGAGCTGTGTTGTGCTACCCAAGCTGATACAATAAAAAAAGAAAAAGAAAAGAAATATGGTTTTTTCCTCTTCCCATTTCTGAGTTACACATGCTATGCTGAATCAATTACTTTCAAATAAATTATTGTAGTAGGAACTGAACCAAGCTTAAATATACAGGGAAAGTATAAGAAAGACTGAGTTATTTAAGATATATACAGAAGCACATTGAGTAAATGTTAGGAGTAGTCATGGCAACATTTAGGAAATCTTTAACCATGTGTCTTCATAAATATTGTATACAAGGAAACCAGCCATGGGACATCTAGACTCACTTCACAGCAGAAGCTAAGAGCATATACAGGGGGAGGAGGTCCTCCTCAGTCACAGTCATAGGGGAGGGGAGTAGGGGGAAAATGGGAGGGAGGGAGGAATGGAAGGAAACAAGGGATAGGATAACAATTGAGATGTGATATGAATAAATTAATAAAATACATTAAAAATAAATAAAGTAAGAAAAGGGAGTACCCTCACCTAAAATCGTATGGAATGAAACATGGGCGCATTTGTGATGAAATTATTCTTTTTTTTTTTTTTCTTGCTTGGCTTACTAACAGTAAGGAGATTTTTCAAAACACCGTACTCAGGATCCTCACAAGTTACGTAAGAGGATGAAGTTGTGCTGTTCATGTTGGTGGGGGTGCTTACAGTAGGTACTCACATAGAACCAAACATGTATGAGCCGCTCAGACGATGGTAATGAAGAGAATAGTAACCCACCAGGAGCCAGACATTTGATCCTACAAACTCTACCTGTCACACCGTAAAGTTCCGGATTCCAAGATGTTTGTCCTCAACATGGAATTGTTGTGCTGGCTTGGGGGCAGACAAGAACACAACCAAATCGTCTGCCCAATGGAGAACATACACTAGATAACTCTATAGACAGGTAAAACATCTGCAAAGGATCAATACCATCTCGTTCGCTCTTCTCTCTTAGTATAGTAATGTCTAATTGAAATATATTCACGAGGTGGTAGATAGCAGAAAGACGGGATAAAAAAAAATATTAAACTGTGTAAGGTTTTAGTTCCACTATCATTGATGAAGAATGAGGGTTGGATTAGCAGTACTCTCAGTTGACACGTGTGATCTCACTACGAAAATGTGCATATTCAACTATTTCATTTTCTACCCTATTTTGACAAGCGGAGGTTTTTTTTTCCTTGCTTTCAATATATGATAGGCTGTTAGTCAAATCTGAAGCATCATATACAAGAGAGACACAGAAACTTCATCTGTCTCTGGAAATGTGTGCATCTAGCAAAAGAGAAAATCACAAAAAGATTTTGATACTAGAGGCTGCACATATTACACATAGGAACATTCAAGCCTTTTTTTTTTTAATTTATCCTTGTTACATCTCAATGTTTATCCCATCCCTTGTATCTCTCCATTCTTCCCTCCCTCCCATTTTCCCATTATTCCCCTGCCCTATTCCTGAGGGGGATTACCTCCCCCTGTATATGCTCATAGGGTATCAAGTCTCTTCTTGGCAACCTGCTATCCTTCCTCTGAGTGCCACCAGGTCTCCCCCTCCAGGGGACATGGTCAAATGTGAGGCACCAGAGTACATGAGAAAGTCATATCCCACTCTCCACTCAACTGTGGAGAAAGTCCTGACCATTGGCTAGATCTGGGAAGGGGTTTAAAGTTTACCGCCTGTATTGTCCTTGGCTGGTGCCTTGGTTTGAGCGGGACCCCTGGGCCCAAATCTGCCTATCATAATGTTCTACTTGTAGGTTTCTAGGACCCTCTGGATCCTTCTACTTTGCTATTCTCCCATGCTTCTCTCATCTAGAGTCCCAATAGGATGTCCTCCCCTCTGTCCCAGTTTCCTGGTAAGTGAAGGCTTTCGTGGGACATGCCCCTTGGGCTAGTATGCAGATTTAAGTGAGTATATACCATTTGATTCTTTCTGCTTCTGGGTTAACTCACTCATTATGATCATTTCTAGCTCAATCCATTTAACCACAAATTTCGGGAATTCCTTGTTTTTAATAGCTGAGTACTATTCCACAGTGTATATGTACCACAGTTTCTTTATCCATTCTTCTACTGAGGGACACTTAGGCTTTTTCCATGTTCTGGCTATTATGAATAAGGCTGCTATGAACATGGTTGAGCAAAGTTTCTTGTGTGCTGGAGCATCTTCTGGGTATATTCCAAGGAGTGGAATAGCTGGGTCTTGAGGAAGCCCTATTCCCATTTTTCTGAGATAGCACCAGATAGATTTCCAAAGTGGCTGTACTAGTTGGCATTTCCACCAGCAATGAAGGAGTGTTCCTTTCTCCCCACATCCTCACCAGCATGTGGTGTCACTTGAAAATTTGATCTTAGCCATTCTGATGGGTGTAAGACGGAATCTCAGAGTTGTTTTGATTTGCATTTCCCTGATGACTAAGGAGGTTGAAAATTTCTTTAAGTGTTTTTCAGCCATTTGATATTCCTCTGTTGAGAATTCTCTGTTTAGTTCCAAGCCCCATTTCTCAATTGGGTTCTTTGGTTTTGTGGTGTTTAATTTCTTGAGTTCTTTTTATATTTTGGATATTAGACCTTTGGCAGATGTAGGGTTGGTGAAGATCTTTTCCCAATCTTTAGGCTGTCTCTTTGTTCTCTTGACAGTGTCTCCTGCTTTACAGAAGCTTCTCAGCCTCATGAGGTCCCATTTATTAAACGTTGACATTAAGGCCTGGGCTGTTGGTGTTCTGTTCAGGAAGTTGTCTCCTGTGCCAATATGTTCCAGGCTCTTGATCTCTTTTTCTTCTACGTGACTTAGTGTCTCTGGTTTTATGTTGAGGTCTTTAATCCACTTGGATTTGAGTTTTGTGCAAGGTGACAGATATGGGTCCAATAGCATTTTTTTTACACATAGACCTCCAGTTAGACCTGCTATCCTTTTTCCATTGAATGGATTTGGCTTCTTTCTCAAAAATCAAGTGATCATATATGTGTTGATTCATATCTGGGTCTTCGATTCGATTCCACTGATCAACCAGCCTGTTGCTGTGCCAGTACTATGCTCTTTTAATTACTATTGCTTTATAGTACAGTTTGAGATCAGGTATGGAGATTCCTCCGGAGCACCTTTTATTGTACAAGATTGTTTTAGCTATTCTGCGTTTTTTGTTTTTCCATATGAAGTTCAGAATTGAACTTTCAATGTCTTTAAAAAAATGTGTAGGTATTTTGATAGGGATGACATTGAATCTGTAGATTGCTTTTGGTAGGATGGCCATTTTCACTATGTTAATTCTCCCGATCCATGAGCAAGGAAGATCATTCCATTTTCTCAGGTCATCTTCAATCTCTTTCTTCAGAGTTTTGAGATGTTTTTCAAGCAAGCCCTTCACTTGCTTAGTTAGAGTAACTCCTAGATATTTTATATTGCTTGTGGCTAATGTGAAGGGTGTGGTTTTCCTAATTTCTTCCTCGGCGGCAAGCTTGTCATTTGTGTATAGGAAGGCTACAGACTTTTTTGAGTTAATTTTGTTTCCAGCTAATTTGCTGAAGGTGTTTATCAGCTGTAGGAGTTCTCTGGTGTAATTTTGAGGGTCACTTATGTACACTATCATATCATCTGCAAATAGGGATAATTTGACTTCTTCCTTTCCCATTTGGATACCCTTGATCTCCTTTTGTTGTCTTATTGCTCTGGCTAAAACTTCGAGTACTATGTTGAAGAGATATCGAGAGAGTGGGCAGTCTTGCCTTGTTCCCGATTTTAGAGGAATTTCCTTGAGTATCTCACCATTTACTTTGATTTTGGCTATTGGCTTGCTGTATATAGCCTTTATTATGTTGAGGAAAGTGCCTTGTATCCCCGATCTCTCAAAAACTTTAAACATGAATGGGTGTTGGATTTTATCAAATGCTTTCTCTGCATCTAAAGAGATGATCATGTGGTTTTTTATTTTCAGTTTGTTTATATGGTGTATTACATTGATGGATTTCTGTATATTAAACCATCCCTGCATGCCTAGAATGAAGCCTACTTGGTCATGATGAATGATATCTTTGATGTGTTCTTGTATTCATTTTGCAAGTATTTTTGCATCGATGTTCATAAGAGAAATTGGTCTGAAATTCTCTTTCTTTGTTGAGTCTTTGTGAGGTTTAGGTATCAATGAGACTATGACCTCATAGAATGAATTTGGTAATGTTCCATTCATTTCTATCTTTTGGAGCAGCTTGAAGAGTATTGGTATTAGCTCGCCCTTGAAAGTCTGGTAGAATTCTTAGGTCTGGTAGATGTCTTAATATAATTAATATAATTCTGGTTTCCATAGAGTGTGCTGGCAGCTACAAACTGTTGTAAGCAGCACTGGTATCTCAATGAGGGTCAGCAAATTTAAATTTTGAATCATTTCAAGAATCCAAGTGCTCATGGAATAATATTTAAGATTTTGAAGTCTAGAAAACCAGAGGCAATTATTGTAATAATTTTGAATATTTTTGTCACATTAAAATGACCAAATTGACAACGCTGTCATTTACGTTTAAATGAGGTGGGTGTTATTTCCCTTTATTTTTGACATTTCCCAAGTTAGAGAGTATAATGAATGTAAAAGAGGAAGAGATAACCAATCTCCACGGGATTTTTGCTCTCTTTTAGTAGGGCATTATGTAAGCTTTGCAATCAAACTATGTGGTTGTAAATTATGTTTCCCCTAGTTTAGCACTCTGTGACATTTGACATCCCATGGGTCTTCCGAAGAAGGACGTTCTTATAAGAAAATTGAGTATGGTGATACTTCTCTTGTAGTGAAACAGTGAGGATTAAATGTTTATCATATCGAAAACGATGAACAGGCACAAATGGTACAGATTACTTTTATTCTTATTGTGGCTATTTATCATCAGTCATTGCCTTTAGCAAGGAGATGTCTGTATAGAAAATGTTTAGAGATGCTTTCTCCGCATCAATATGATACAGAAGGACCATGCCACTGATGTGGTAAGTCTGTTACAGAGCATATGGAATAAACAAACAGGGTCTAGAAAATAAGAAATTTTCATTGGTTTTCTCTAGCACTTAAGAACAGCTTGCTGACATTATGTCGTTTATCACAAAAAAATTTGCTGAATTTTTCTGATGTGTTGTCCTGAAATAATTTAAAAAAAAAATTAAAGTTTTTAATGGAAATGACATTTAGATGTTGCTTCCACATTAATTATTAGTAAGAATTGAAGAACTATATATCCCACTCCTCCTTAATTTGGGTTCTTTTGGAAAAGGTGACATCACTTAGTGATAAAAGAAAGTTTAAAAAACAGGTGGAAAATATCAGTATACTACAGCTAATTTAAATATTTAATTCTCATAAAGGTAGAGGACGGGGAAAAAACCCTCTGCATTCTGGGCATTCTTAGATTTTTAAACAGTCTATTTGATATAGAAGGCATATTTAACAAACAGTATTCACAATAAGAATTTTCTTAGTGAATGAACCACATTTAGAAAGGGGAGACTATCCCAGCACTCTAGGAGGCAGAGGCAGTCAAAACTTTGTGAGTTCAAGGCAAAGGGAGTCCAGGACAGCATCTGGGCATAGTAGTAAGAAAAGGAGGGAAAGTAGCCAGAAGCCCCACAAATGTAAATGAATAAGAGGTTCTAGAATTAATGTGAGGTGGGCTCAGATACAGCCAAGTTCAAGAACCAGATTCCTCATTTATATATATATATATGCACAAGTCATCATCTTGAATATTAATTTGATAATTTGAAGACATAGAGATTACTTTGTTCATTAATGTATAATTGAGGAAAATAAGTGAATTCTCGTGTAATTTTTACATATCTAGAAAATACTAAGCAAATGTTAGCAAATCATATTCTGTATCTTTTCTGAATTTTTAAAGAATCCATTTAATTATTTAAAAATTTCATGTATTATATAAATGTATTGAGGGTACAATATAGCATGCAATAATTTTTTGTCTGATATTGTTGATAAAATACTTAATGTGCACTTTCCACATGATATTGGGATAGACCCTTAGAGAAATACACAGCATGGCCACTAGTTAGTTCTAGTTCACTATTAGTTAAGAATGGTTAGTTGGCTCTGTTGGTCTCCTTGTGGAGCTCCAATCATCTTCAGGTCCTTCTATTCATGCCCCCCCCCCACCTTTCCACAGGCTCCGTATGCACTTTGCCCAATCTTCATCTATGAGTCTCCACATCTGTGTGGATCCTCTGCTGGGTGTAGCCTCTTAGAGGACAGATATGCTAGGCTCCTAAGAACATAGAGTATCATGTTAGGGATTGGCTCTCTCCCATAGGGTGGGTCTCAGGTTGCACCAGGCATTGGATGGACAATTCCCTCAATGTCTGTTCTATTTTTATTCCTGCACATCTTGTAATCAGGGTATATTTTGGGAGACTGAAGCACCAACCAAGGACCATGCATAGACTGGACCTAGGCTCCCTACACAGATGTAGCAGATGGTTAGCTCAGGCTTCATGTGAGTCTTCTAGTAAGGAGGAGTGAGGGTTGACTCATGGACTCTGTTGCCTGCATTCTGACCACATCCGCTAGTGGAGCTGCCTCATCAGGCCACAAGGGAAGAAAACTTTCTCAATCTTGGCGTGACTTGATGAGCTGGGATGTGTGTAGGGGGGAGGGGGAAGCAGAACGGATGATGGGACCTGGAGGTGAGGTGGGAGGTAGTATGATCAAGATGTAAAGTGAATAAATGTGTAAGTTAATTTAGAAAAAAATAAAAAAAGAAAGTAGGGAAGGAAGGAAGGAAGGAAAAAAGGAAGGAAGGAAGGAAGGATTCCATGCACATCTCTAATATGGCATGGATCTGGGCTAAATTGCTTTACAATAATGAATGTTCAAGATGAAGTTTTAGAAGAGGTAGGAAAAAAGGAATGCTTTGTAATATTTGTTTTTAGCCCAATTCTATTTTTAAAAAAGCCATATTATAAATAAGTCAATAAACCATTTGTTACATAGATGAGACAAGGACCAGATATACAGAGTGAAGGTAAAAACTAAAAGTGTATTTAATTTTTGGAAGTTGGACTTGAGGAGAAGTGAGTGTAGTCATTGAAAATTTGAGATAATAGTAGCATTAAGTTTGATCTTCAAAAAGTGTTCAAAAAATAACTGACAATGTTTTTGATTCATCGAAGAAAACGAACACATGACATATGTAATCTTACAGTCCAATGTAGTGAATTACCAAAGAACTTATTAGTCATAAAATGGTTATTCCACTGGTATCAAGTGGTGATGATATAACTATTCACCATGTGATTCAGCCTCGTTTAAAATTCTGAAACCATTGAACATGAGAAATTTTATGTAGTAACTACACAATATGCTCAAAACAGTTGCTTTCAGTAAACAGGTTGCCAAAAAGGGAATGTGTTTCTACAACCTTCATTTCATGAATCGTCATAAAATCATTATCTCCTTCACATGTTTGACTTTGCATAAGGTTGTTTTGAAAATGTGATCTAAAGTGATTTTAACTGTTGTTTCACTCATTTTATTTTTAGATATCAACTACAGAAAGAATATTTTATTTATTTTAAGGTGACATATATTGTTGTTGTTTTACTAATTTTATTTTTAAGTACCCGATACAGAAACAATCTGTTGCTTATATTAAAGGATTTTGTACAATATACCCTGGAGAACAAAACTAGATTTTTATATATCGCATCTAATTTGATTCCAACAAGGAATCAAGTTCTTCACAGAATCTACCTTTAGCAAGGAACGCTAAGTTGATGACTTTCTTTTAAACACACACACACACACACACACACACACACACACACACACACACACACACACACACACACACACACACACACACACGCATTTTTAGTTTTTTCTGGTCTTTCACTTTGGTATTAATTCCTGAGTTCTGTCCTGCCTTCATGGAAATAAATAATCTTTCACCATCATGTCACAGCATCGATCTAAATGACAAAAGATTATTGTCAGAGAATGTCTTTTTGGCCAAGTGTTTTATTATTTTTTGGGGTGGAGAAAACCTCAGTTTCCCCTCCTTCCAGTTCTCCCAGTACTTCCTTCTACCTTCACTCTCCACCCACCCCCTTCCACCCCTCCAGTTTCTCTTTGAAAAGGAAAGGTCTTCCATGGATATCAAACAACCATGTCATATCAAGTTGCCATAAGACTGGGTACCTCCTCTTCTACTAAAGGTAGACACAGAAACTCAAGATGTGAAAGGCTCCCAAAGGCAGGCAACAGAGCTATACACATCTTCTGCCTTGGCTGTTAGGAGTCCCTCAAGAAGATCAAGCTCTACAACTATAACATATGTGTGGGGGACCTAAGTCCTTTATTCATTTCAGGGACATCTAGGTTGTTTGTGGTTTCTTGCTATTACAAATAAATCTGCTATGGCATCTTTTGGGTATATACCCAGGAGTGGTATATCTGGGTTTTGAAGTAGGTTGAATCCAAATTTTCTGAGAAACTGCCAGACTGATTTTCAAAATTGGTGTACAAGTTTTCACTACCAGGCGCAATGGAAGTGTTCCCTTTGCTCCACATCCTCATCAGCATGTGCTGTGACTTGGATTTTGATCTTACCTACTATGATGAATGTAAGATTGAGTCTCAGTATCCTGTTGATTTTCATTTCCCTGATGGCTAAGGGAGCTGAACATTTCTTTAAGCACTTCTCAGCCACGAGAGATACCTCTGTCGAGAAATCTCTTTAGGTCTGTACCCCATTTTAAAATTTAGATTATTTGGTTTGTTGATTTCTAGTTTGTTGGATTCTTTATGTATTTTGGATATTAGCCCTCTGTCATATGTGGGATTGGTGAAGATTCTTTCCCATTCTGTAGGCTGCCATTTTGTTCTTCTAATACTATCCTCTGCTTAGGGCTTTTTAGGATTTTGAAATTATTATTTTACTGGCCTCATGACCTTGGATATGCATCAAAATCCCTCTTCTAGTGCCTCAAGAAAAACAATTGGCTGGAAAGCTGTATAAAACTAGGTGTTTTGGGCATGTTAACATTCTTCAATAGTGTTTAAAGTTTTCTCTATTTTAGATAATGTACCAAAATAGCCTCACAATAACAAATACAGGAGACTGCCCTCCTTCAATTCTGAAGAAACTTTTAAATTTTCTTTCACAACTTGAAAGCTAATACAGGGTTAAAAAAAAAAAAACATTGCTTACATTCCAAGACAAAGACATTGAGTTCTAAGATGAAATGTGGAGAAAAGTTTGTAAAGGACAGAGGGGTTTGAGACAAGCTTGTCTCTGAATGCACCAGAAGTCTCACTTCCTTCTACATCCCACTTTCCCTGCTCAGAATCTGCTTTTCTCTCTTTAAAATTTCCTTGAAAAAAATGTTTGCTGAGTATTAATTTGATCAGTAATTGGCCCAATGAATGGGCAACTTCCTGGAAGGCTTTGAGAATGGGAGTTGGTTGTATTTTGAAAATTTCCCCTGAATGTGCTTCCAGTTATTGAAACGTCTATGCCCAGGGAAGTGCTGTGACCTTAGTCTTATGCTGCTTCTCTCTGCTGTTGTTTTACTTCTCCAAATGGGACTTGCATTCACGTCCCAAAGTAACTGTTACTTAATTTGTCACCATGAAACAGACAAATAAGTAACAACAACAACAACAAGAAACCCCACAATTTGTAACCTCAAAATGGCAACTGACAGAATAAAACCCACACCACCACCCAGGATGACTCTATATTTACTTGCCTCTTTTCTGTTCTCCATAGCTGCTCTGTCAACCTTTCCCCACTCGGATTTCCCATGCTACTATCTGTGTTGGTGTGTTGATCCAAATAACTTGCTCCATTCTTCATGTAGAAAATGGCATTTTCATCCTGAGAGAACTAAGACATTCGGTCATCAAAACACAGAAAGCAACCACATTTCCTTGGGTGTTTTTCCAGTTTCCTGCTTGCTTCCTGTTTCTATGAAAAGTGTCTTTTGCTTATGATAAACATGGATACTCCATCCAGACTTTAAGTCACAACAACTCTTAAGTAAAAAATATGCTATTGCAGTCTTTTCATATGTGATCCATAATCCATGCTAATATTTAAAGATCAGAGTTTTCTACCACTAGTAGTAGGAAGTTTGGTAAAAAAAAAACAAAATAATAGGGCCGTGCGTGGTGGTGCACACCTTTTAAACCCAACACTTGGGAGGCAGAGGCAGGCGGGTCAATGTAGTTCGAGGCCAGACTGGTCTACAAAGGGAGTGTGGGACAGCTAGGGCTACACAGAGAAATCCTGTCTCAAAAAAACAAAATAATAATATCAACAACAACAACAACAATAATAATAACAACAACAATAATAATAACAACAACAATCATCATCATCTTTCTTTGGAACATAGCACTGTTGATACTATGACTTGTTTGTCTGTTTTACTAATCAAATGGTTCAACCACTTAACTGGATTTCTACTTCTGTGCACTTCAGACTTAATCCAAAGTCTACCTTAGCATCAACCACCAGCTTCACCAAAAAGTCCTTAATAGCTAATTCTAACAACATTCTCATTTGTCAGCATTTTATGGAATGTTATTAAACACTAGCTCCTATTGATAACAATCTTCATCTAAAGGAAAGAGCTTGTGGCCTGAGAACCCTTAGGGGAGAGAAGCCATTAAAGGGCACTTTGAAAAAAAAAAAGAATGGATTACTGATACTTTAGGCTTCACTGTACATTTTTTTCTAATTCTCTATCTAGGCTGCCCTCCTTTATGTATTATGTATGTATTAACAGTATCCTTTATATAACACTGTTACCAGAGGCTTTGAACAAAAGCCTAGCACAGAGAATCCCAACAAATTAATCTTGATCATCTGTCTTAATCTACTTATTAAAGAGAAGAGGAATTATGAAAAACAAAGAGAGGGTTTTTAGTCAATGCACACTGAAAAGAGAAACAGTGACCCCCCCCCCACACCCAGTGTGTCCAGTTGGATTATGGAACAAATGCTTGGATGAGGAGGAGGAAGAAATCTGTACAATTGGGGCTTGGTCTTCTTGATTGCTCAGTTCTAATTCTGCAAATTCATAGCGCTCTCATCGCTTGAGTGGAATGACCTGATTCTCATGTGGACTTTAGTGTGTCTCATGAAGCTCTGCTGTTCCTGGAATCTAATATGACTGCAGGTCGAGGACAACAACTGGTGTCATTCAGCAGTTTGGGAGCATGAAATTGTATATATCTGGAAAGGAAATATCTACCACACTTATCTTTTAACTTTATTCTTTAAGTGGAGTAAAGTAAGTTAAGATGTCCCTCCAGTCTCTAGACAGATCTCCCCTGAGTGATTGACCTCCCTGCATGTAAACTAAGCACAGGACTACCGTAAAGGTGACAGACATGTAAGGAAGGCAGAGATGCCAGGCTTTCCTCCTGCTTTTAATTGCTTGTGGTACCAAGTAAGGAAGCAACACTTACTAATCAATGCAGTTTCTAAATATCTCTTATTACTTGTGTGTGTGTGTGTGTGTGTGTGTGTGTGTGTGTGTGTGTGTGTATGTATGTAGAGGATCTGAGCAATTACCACCTAATGTTCTAATCTCTCCCCAGGCATCTCTCACTGCTCCTCATGACTTCAGTTAGTAAATGTAAGTTATCTCATGAATTATTACTTCTGACTGACATTTCCCTCCAAGAGCATATCTACAAAAGAACCCACATTCTAAACCCAGATAACCCAGGCTTCAGAGATTTGATTTAATTCATCACCCACTTCTACTCCCTGAGCTCATTCCACCTCTCTTATCTGAATGAAGGAGACTATCACTTCTCAAAGGTCAAGGTCTAATTATCATAATTGGGGCACTCAGTATCATTGTTTCAAGTTCAATTGATTACTAAGTAGCTAATCCTTCTGTCTCTTTTGGTTCCCTTCACATCTTTTAGCATCAATGTCCCTACCGTGTTTGGACCAGTGTAAACATTTGACTTTAAAGGGATGCTTCAGCTTGGGACTTTAGCCTTTTACCTGTCTACAAGTCCACTCTCCCAGAGGCCAGAATTGTTTATGAAGAGTACTTAAGAATTGGCTATTAACATTGAGCTTTTATACTATTAGAATAAAGCTCAATTTTTCAGTACAGCATAGTAAGACAATTCTGCATATGAAGTCATGTATGGCTGCTTATCACTTCCCTGACAAGTCTCTGGGTTAAAACACCTTGCATTTCATGAATTTCCCAGGAAATCTTAATCTTTACCCCCCACCAGGTGATTTATATATATTTCATCTTCAGTCTTGTTTGAATAACTTGCTTTTCTTCAACCTTTTTGGATAACTATCCCTGACTTCACATGCTTAGATTTAGATCACTTTCTTAAAGTTTGTGCTAGCTCTTTATTTTTTTCTCTACAGTTATAAAATCATTAGGTCTTTATATTCACTGTATGTTTATATATTTAGCTATCATTAATATATAAATTTCAGAACTTGCAGGTGCTTGAATTGTGGTTTCTTAGAAGATATATTTATGCCTTCTGGAAACTTCATGTTAGTGTATTTGATAAATGATGTCTGCAGGTGAGATTAAATACTTGAGATACAGACACAGATAGGAGATGCCATGTGAAGAAAGAGGCAGGAATTGAAGTGATCTACCCATGTGTCAAATGCATATAGAGGATAAGGCTATCTGAAAGCTGAGGTAGAGGCTGGAATAATATGTTCACAAGAAAAGGGACACAGTGGATGCCCGTTGTCACCAAACCAAGAAGCCACATTCAGGATACTCTGATTCCTGTAGGCGGATGCAACCCTACAACATGTGGATTTCATATTTTTTTTAACTCAAATTACACTTCTCTTTGGGACTGCATGGAATTGACTCTTTGTCAAAGCAGCCTCAGGAAACTAATAAGTTAGAAATTCTTTCCATTTTGGTTTGTCCTAACATTACCTAACCACAGACTAAGCACTTGAAAATATTTTCTGGAGGAATGAGGAGTCACAGGTTGCAATTGTTTTTCATGTATTTTTAAGTTGAGCTACATTCAAGGACAAAGAGTAACCTAATGTATAAGTTTAAATATATGTGGATACTACTAAACAGATAAGAATATAAGAAAGCATAGTATTATCATTGCCATCGATTAATGTTTCAGGAAGTTTTTTCTTCTGTCAACCTTATCCAGCTTAATTATTCTGCTAGTTCAAGACATGATTGATATTAAAATTGAACGTCACAGGGAGATATCGTCCACCATATCCGCATCTGAGTATGTGGTAGAATACATAAATGATTCTAATCAATTTATTCAAAAACTGATAGTCACACTTAAATAAGCTACTCATATGTTGTCAAATGCAATCTTTGAATGAATTCTTTCTCTAATTATGGTAACATTAGTAGAATGTATAAAAATGTGTATGCATAAATCTCCATTTCAATAGAAAAACAGAAACTTAGAAATGGCTTGTTTATTATTAAACTTTGCTAGTTACAAAAGGAGTGTGTAGTTGATTTCCTTAATACAGCAAACATGGGACCATTAAAAAGCATGTACCATTAAAATTTTTTATTTTGTAAGTTAGACTGGTATATTTCATGGGATTTATTTTAATTTGAGTACTGTCAGACATTAAGTCTTTCATTAGTTTGACTCTCCAGTGTGGGTCCCCCTTGGAACAGCTCTTTTCTTTTTTGAAAAGTCTCCCTTGAGTTTTCTGGGTTGACTGTAATTAATGGTGGTATAGTACAAGCACGGAAGCAGAGGGAGGGAGAAATTCAAGGATAAAACTTATGAAAGAGATTAGGAAGAACTTACAGGCACAAGAAAAGATATGTCAAGTTTTATTTGGGAGAGACATATTAAAGGAAATGTCTCGAGGGGACATGTCTTACTGTTCCAGTAATTAAATAGCATTATGTTTGATATGTTGACTCCACACCGTACTTCATAAAGCTAAATTACTTCAAGCGAGTTAATTATGTCTCTCCTGTTTGAGTATACTCTGGTCAGCTTCATATTTTTGATGTTTTTATTTTGACATTTCTCTTATTATTACTTTTTTATTTTTTACATATATATAAGTATATATATAAACCTCATGCAGCAAGAAGAACCATGACACAATCAGGAATTATATAAATGTTACATTCTTAGTGTTTTGGCTATTTGTATTTGGCAACCTTGAAGAAAACATCTTTCCTGTCATGGAGTCTAAACTTCTGAATGTAAATCAATATATATAATATCTCATCATTATCAACTTAAAACATCTATCTAGCCCTAAAAACATCTTAACCCTTAAACCACTAAGCTTAATTGTAAAACTAAACTATCTGGTCTTCAGTCCCATCAGAGACTTGAGAAGGAAGACATATCTGAATCTCAATTACCTATTTGAACTCCTTTCTTTTTGCTGTTTGGGTTTCACTCCAATAATGTATTCAAAGTATTTTTAACGTTTATCATCTGTATTCTATTTTTAAACTCAGTGGAAATGAAGAAATTTGTTTAAAATCAGATCTTTCCCATAATATTATTAGTAAAAATGGCACTACTAGCAAAACTATCATACTTACAGTATTTGTAAGTATTCCTATAGTTAAGAAAAATGTCCCATGGCATGACTGCATATCATAGGATTTCTATGTGAAAATATGGCATGCACAAAATGCCTAGGCTGTGGCATTTGTTATGTGAAAATATTCACAAACAGTTTAAGCCACTTCTCTTTCTTGAGTACTAGCAATGTATTGTCTGAATTGTTATACCTTATTTTTGCTGTGTGCTGTTGCTCTGTATACCCTAATTTCCTATTTCTATATTTTGAGACACATTTGGTCATTGCAGTGATTTAGTAAGAATGCGTTGAATCAGATTCATTGCTTACTGACTCTGAACAATTGATTAGTGGGCTTTTATGCATATATAAATGCTAATTTGTTTTGTAATAGAAATACACTTATTTAGAAATGTCTTATTAACAACTATGACTTATACATATTAACGGGCTGCGGTGTGGTATTTTCTTAGTGCATTTTGCTTGCTCAGGAAGTTCATGTGGCGTCTTCCCATTTTTGTGACCCATACTCTTCTTGGTCTCTAATAATCAGAGAGAATTTTTTCAGATCTGCTTATTTTAGCTTCCATATACAAGTGAGGAAAAGTGGTACCTGTCTTTCAGTGCCCAGCTTGTTTATTTAATATAAAGTCTTCCAATTACATCCATTTCACTGTAAATGGCAGCTCTTCCATCTTCTTTATAGCTAACTAAATTCCATTTTGGTCTCTTGATGAAAATCTTAGCCAATTCAGCTTGATTTTATAAGCAAAATCTGTGTATTCTGTTGAAAAACTAAATAATATAATGTAAATATTTTCCTCTATACAGAATTAATTTTGTTATATATAGTTGATATTTAAAATGGAAAATATTGGCCTATAATTTTTCCTGTTTTATTATTTTTGTTGCTGAAACTTTAAATTGATTAAGGCATTTTTTATAGTTTAATGGTCACTTTTCTCATAAATCAATATATATCTCGTCTTCTTATTTGATGTCTACTTTTATTTCTTATTCTGGCTGGCTTGTTTTCTTGTGTGTTTGATTATAGTCATGGCTTCTCTATGTTGTCCAGCTGACCTCAAAGGGACTGATCTTCGATATCAACTTCTGAATTGCTAGAACTACAGCAAGTGTCAGCTAGATCTTAAACAGTATTCCCTTTCCAGCAAGGCGCTTAAAAAATTAGATAGTTAGGTCAATTGTACGTCTAGAAAGGTTTCCGATGACCAGTTTGGAGACAACTTAAGTGTGCTGCTAAACACCATTGAATAATATCTCTGCTTTTTTTATGCAGTGAAATGTCACTTCAGCCTCTCTTTGGTTAGGCTTAATTGAGTGATTGTTTAAAACCTGAACTGTAGCTTAAAAGTTTTGAATACAAATATTTTTATTTATTTTTGGACATAATCCCATAAGCCCAAGCAAAATGTGTTGTGAGGTTGAAGGATAAATGATAAGTAACTGGTCCCACTGTTGTGATGCTGAGTGTCAGCAGCTAAAGTATGTGCATGGTATGTGCACGGCTAGACATCATAAGCATGTGATGAGCTTCCGAGCCTTCCCATCCATCAAAGTGGAACCTTTGAAATACTCATCCCCATTAAGCTCACAAGTTACAGATTAGGGAATTATTTTGCAATTTTTAAGCTGCCACTAAATGCTAGTTTTAGTTAATACAAAGTGGCATGGGATGATCCAAAACTGATTTTAATGTTTCTCCCCTAAGGCCAATTCCATATATAGACACACTAATAGTATATGAAAAGTGTTAAGAAAAGTTAGGTTTTTAAAATTTTTTTTAATTAATTTATTCTTGTTACATCTCAGTGGTTATCCCATCCCTTGTATCCTCCCATTCTTCCCTCCCTCCCATTTTCCCCTTATTCCCCTCCCCTATGACTGTTCCTGAGGAGGATTACCTCCCCCTGTATATGCTTATAGGGTATCAAGTCTCTTCTTGGTAACCTGCTATCAGGAAAACACTATATAAAATCTAGGTGCTTAGGCAGCTTGAATTTTTTCTTAATTTTAAATTCATGTGAAGTACAATACAAATTGATTATCTCTCTGTGTGTGCACATGTACATGCTAACACATTTACACATGTGTATACCTGTGTATGCCAGACCTCAACAACTGTGTCCGTCTCGTTCATTTCCACCTTTATTTTTTGAGATAGTTTTTCACTAAGCAGAGAGCACACTACATTAGGTTGGATGGTTATTGAGGTCTTGGGATCCACCTCTGTCTTCTTCAGCAGTAGGTTAGAAATACTTGCAACTGCACGTGGCTTTTCACGTGGGTGCTGGGAATCCAACCTCAGCTCCCCAAGCTTCCCTCGTAGGCACTTTATTGGTTGAGCCACTGCTACTAGCTCTTTCTATTCTCATGCACATAGTGGCCGCTCAATAAATTTTCTACCTGAAAGTGATTGTATTTTTCACTTAATTTTGTTCCTAATCTCCAGTGGATGCTTTATGTTTAATCACAACTTGCTGAAAATGTTAGTATTAATTGTAAAGAAGAGTTAGGGCAAGTAAACATATTCTACTGTATTAGATCTGGTTAAGACTGTGGTTACTCTGAAATTTGGATCACTCACATTGTGTCTGGGTGTACTGGCATCTGGGTGTTCCCTCTATGTGTGCTTGCATGTGTGTGCTTACATGTGTGTTTATGAAGTCATGTATCTCACAGGGTTACAGATTGACACTGGTGTCTTCATTAATCGCCCTTCACCTCTTTTTGGATAAAAGGTATTTCACTGAAACTGGAGCCTTGTCTATTCTGCTAGAACTGCTGCCTACCACATCTCAAAGATCCCCTGTCTCAGCTTCCCCTGCATTGTAATTATAGGCTTGTGTCACCACCCAGAGCTTTTAGGTAGGTTCGTGGGACCACACTCAGCCTCTCTCCCTCGTGCAGCAAGTGCTGTACCAGCTGAGCCTCTCCACAGTCCCTCTTATTATTCCACTGACTGTCTACGCACAAATTTTATTTCATTTTTGTATCTATTCCTGTTTTGTCATTGAGGCACATAGTCGTATTTCGAATGTTCTGTATAATTTGTTACATGCTACCATAAAGAGGATTTATGCTTTCAGTCCTCAGTTCTGCTTTTTTAATGGTATTGTCTACATTATATCAGGTAGTTCCCACTGTTAAGTCAGCCTTGATGTACATTCCATACCAGCACAGAATTTGACCTGTTGAGTAAATATTTCTTTGAGACCGTAAAAAGAAATAGAGTGTTGCATATCGTGGGAATGTCCATAGTCTTATCATTTGAGAGGAAAATACAAGAAAGTCTGGAATTAGTAGGCCAGTTTGGGTTGTATAGTGATTTCAAGACCACTATGGGTTACAAAGAGATACACGCTTAAAATAAAATGACACATTATAACACACAGGCACAATTTGTATTTTATAAGGCCTACTTTATAATTTCTTGTTTTCTTTGTTATGCCACTATATTTCTGTAAGCTAGATTGATCTCGGTCTTATAAAATAGAATGCTTCAGAAGTATTTCAACGACCGCTTAAAAATACTGAGGAAAGTTCTAAAACTACTCTCCCCATTTTTATAAAACCTTGCTCATATTTTTCATTATCCTATACAATCTTTAGGATTTAAAAATGTTCACTCGATATTAATATTGTGTTTAAAGAAAAGTCTTCTTATTCCCCAAGTTTTGGAACTACTGGAATGGGTGGGTGTGTAAACAAACCCTATGGTAAAAATATTTATGTTTATATTTGGAAGCATTCTATGATTTTATGTAGTTTGAGCCAAATTTGTGTTTCCTTACTTGCCAGATTGCCACTTCAGCATGTATGAAGTGATGGTGTCCAATTTTCTCATAAGTGACATAAACAAAGTATGGGAAGTTACTTGCCAAAAATACATGTGTGTCTGGCATAATTATATTTGCAGTATGCCAAGGCTATTGGAAGTCCCATTGCTTTCCAGTCCTCTCACCAATACTATTGTTTATAGAGTTTTCACACTGCAAACAAAAATTTGTTTTACTAAAAAAATTAAATAAATATGATAATGACCTTAGAAAACTCCCTAGAAGCTTTTAGTTATGAGAACAGAAGCACACTAAGGAATTTGGAACATTTTCTATCTTTCATCTAGTGAGTAGATAGAATATGCATTGGTTAATAAACTTCACATAGTATTCATTTGCAATGTAATGGTCCACAAATATTACAAAAGGGGATTAAATAGATTTCTCTGAGAAGATGTATGTGTTCGAATACTTGTGACAATTAGCTCTTCTCTGACATTGAATGGAAGAGTGGAAAAAGAAAGGACTCCATTTTAGACATGTTAGATAACGGATTCAAGGATGACAAATGATCACAAAAATGATGAGCTACAGTCATTTTGTTTGGCTTGTTTTTTTTTAAAAATAACATATGTGGAGTTATTTTAATTGTGGAGGCTTTCACAGAAGACACTTAGACACAAACTTCAGTAATTCACTATAGTTAGGACAGGGAAAGAGCAGTCATCAGAACTGACAATAGCTAATTACACTGATTATGAAAGGTAAGGGCCATCTGTCTGCTCTTTTGTGCATTTTTAGTGTGTTTAGATTTTAAAAGAAAGATCGGCGAACACATCACTTAGTTATTAGGAGTAAATTTTCATGGATTTATGAAATTCCAAACACATTTTTCTACTTAATTTTCCATTGATTTCTATTTAAATATCTTGACAAGACTAGAATACAATGCTATACTTTTAAAAATACACTGCTTGAAAAAAAAATGCCTTAAGTTCAAGTAAGATTTGTGAATTTTTCTTGTGTGAGTGCATAATGATTGTATTTTACTTTTTATTTTTAAAATGGAATATAAATCCATCAATATGTGAAGAGTATGAACTTGAACTTTGATCCTTCTGTCTACCTCTACATTTTTGCAATTATAGAGCTATGCCATACACCTTTTGGGGCATGGTAAGGACAGAAACAGGGCTGCAACTATGCTAAGCAAGCACTCTACCAACTGAGTAAATTCCTAAGAGTTTTGCCTTATCCTGTATTAGTCAACATTTTGGACATGAGATCACACGCAATATTTATTTAAAGTTCTCATTTACTAATAACTTATTTAAGTCTCAACTTTAATAATATTGATTAGAGTTTGAGTTCCAATTTTTATTAAAGTGGGAGATGGGTTACTTATGACGTAGTATCCAACATTTCTTTAAAATTTATTTTTATCTTATGTTATATATGTAAGTTTTCAGCTGTTGCATAATTGTAAACCACAGGCATGCCTTCTACTCACCGAGACCTTAGCTCTATGAAAAACAAAAAACAATTATAGATTAATTCTCTCTTTAAAGATGTCATGGGCTATTTCATCATTGTTTAGGGAGACCATATGTTTTCCTAAATATGATGTAACTGTAATGTTTGTTCAGTTAACTGTCCTTCACTTTTAAATACATTGTTGTTTATTTTACAGATTTTGTGCTGTCTTATTTTACTATCATCAAGTATTGCACCACCATTCTTTTGTGGTCCTCATTACTTTCCTTGGCAAAATAAGGGGACACTTTCACATCCTAGCTGAGTGCTAACTATGATGAAAGTCTGGTTCTATGTAAGACTTATATAAGTACACACATTAAAAAAAAGGATAGCAAGCAAGCTAGAATGAACCACAAATATCAGAATTAGAAATATCAATGTGTATTTATGATGTGTATATTAACAGTTATACAATGGAAATGAAATGATTGCAAAATGAGCAGTAAACTTTGAACCCCTACACAGATATAGCCAATGGACAGGACATTCTTCACAATTGAATGGAGAGTGGTGTCTGACTTTCACACAAGCTCTGGTGCCCCATTTTTGACCACGTCCCCTGGATGAGGAAACCCGGTGGCACTCAGAGAAAGGATAGCAGGCTACCAAGAAGAGACTTGATACCCTATGAGCATATACAGGGGCAGGAGGTCCCCCTCAGTCACAGTCATAGGGGAGGGGAGAAGGGGGAAAATGGGAGGGAGGAATGGGAGGATACAAAGGATGGGATGAAAATTTAGTTGTAATATGAATAAATTAAGAAAATATATTAAAAAATAAAATGATATAGATTCAGTTAAAAAAAAAAGAAATGAATACACACAGAAATGTGTTCATGTAAATACTAAATAATTAAATGGTGAAAAGAACAGTGGTGGGGTAGGTAGAAAATATTGCAGACAGTGCAGTAAGTGCTCCAGACACCTATGGCTTGGCAGTAGGAATTGGGTAAGTTGCTAGGAATAAATGATGACAACATTATCCTGCAGCAGTATTCCTTCTGTTAAAAATAAAGCAACCTGTATTGAAGGACAGGGAATAGCACATACATGCAAACATACATGTAAATTATTTAACTTTCTAATTTCAGAATATGCGAACTAATAAAAGTTAGGGACCAAGTCCATCCTCAAAATGTTACCTAAGTTAGGAAAGCAGAACTTCTGAATGTGATGCACATTACAAAGTAGGCCTTTTCTGATAAAGAATATTGAGGTAGAATAATGCCTTTTAGGGGCCCAAGTAAAACTGGGGGAAATGTTTAAGCAAGCTAGCAACTGCATTTGTAGTCCAACATTTCTAAATGTTGAGAAATTCCAGGCATAATAGGACTCCTTTGTGGGACAGTCTGAAATGCTGGAACAATTGCAATTGGAAGCTTTCTTCGAAGCTATCCTGTACTGATGGGGAACAGCAACTGAAGCACTTAGTGCTGGAACATGAAGGATGCAGGATCTCAGTGTCCAGCATGCTGAGAGGAATGAATCTTGTCAGTGTCCATTTCTTATGTTCTGAAAACATATAATTTTTCACAAGCATTATACAGTCCTCATTTTTAGAGAGAAAACAAGGTTGAACTCATGGATGTCTCTCTTTTCCTTTATATTTTATTCTTAAGTTTGGAGATAGAGTTTGAAAAAAAAAGGAAGGGGTAATATAGAAATATATAGGGATGATAGGACCAAAAGTAGATTAGTGAATATACTCTTCAACTTAATGCCTCAGTTGTCACTCACAAGATTATTTTTGATTCACTGGTGTAGAATTTTATATATAGATACAAAATAAGTATAAAATTTGATACATTGGGATAGAATTCAAATTTAAGATTATTCTTCACACACCTACATATATCTCTACTCTAATATGGTGTATTGTACCCATGTACCCAGATAATAAAACAAGTTTTACTTCCAATACTTTGAAAGTGATATTGAAAGCTGTTTAGGATAAGTAAGTTATACAAGTTAATTGTTAGTTGATCAAATCACGGTCATATCAATTACTAGGCTATTTTTATCACAAGAATATACATCTTAGGGGTAACAGAAAAATATGATTCTATTGAAAGACAAGGTAAAATAGACAAGGTCTTCAAAAATCTCAGAGATATTCATAGTATGGCATTTAAAGATGTTTTCTTTTTTTTTTCTATTTTAAATATCCATTGACAGTGAGACTGGTTAACTCCTGGCAAAACCCAGTCTACCTCAAAGAAGATGACGAATATCAAAGAACCTCCTTATGGAGATGGCTTCAACTGTGGCAAACAAGCCACTGGGCAAAATGTCCTCATTTCTACCACAGACAGAATTCTGTCTAAAAATGGGCAAGCTTGGCTGTAGGTATAGTCTATGGCCAAACTCTGCCAAGACTGGGTAAGCAAGTCCACAATAAGTCCTGCCTCACAAATATGACTGTCAGATATATTGAGACAGAAGGCTGACAATGATGCTCCAATGTTCTTAATAAATGAATTGGTGTTGATTACTCTTTAATCCTCATCTATCCTCCATGACATCCATGAGCTATTCAACAAATGGCTATTGGGGAGACCCTTACAAATGTTAAGTATATCTTTAAAATTTTTAACACATGCCTACCTGGTTTTAGCACTGATTATAAGTGCTCTATTTGTGCATATTTCAAGGTGTGGGTACCAAAGGTGGTGTGCTAGGTGATAAAGAAATTGAACAAGCTATACTTACACATGAAATACTTAGACAATAGACACATACCTTGTTTCATCAGGTCTTGATATCTGACTTGCAATTTTATACAGTCAAATAAGTCAAATTACTTAAGAAATTTCCAAGCCTAAATACCATATAAGTGGTGAAGCATGATCAAATAAAAATACAGTTCTTTTAAATCTTTTTCTGTAAATGATCAGTCCCTGGTTACTGAGCAAGGAGACATGGGGATGTGGGGAGGAATGTAGAACAAACGCACAAGGCTGACAGCAGCAATACAGTAACAGAGAATGAGCAAGGCAAAGTCCTTCTCTCAGGACCTCATGTTTCTTGTCCTGTTAAAATTATCCTCATGCAGAATCATACCTGAATAAATATTTAAACCTGTGTGTAAATTTGCATATTATTCCATAGTCTTTGATTTATTTTAATTAACCTTACTAGTTAGTCAGGAGTTTATCTGGAAGGAAAGATTCTATAAATTACTTAGGGCACCTACTTAAGAGTAAATAAGTTTTTGGCTACTAAAATGATGAGGTTACAGCTCATAAATCGATATGTACATTTCACTGCCCAGGTGTATTTTTAATTTCTACATGTTTCTCAGCTTTGATCTTGGTAGCCTCACTTGTAGCCACCAATGTCCACACCATCAAATGCATAGGTGTCACTGATGTATAAAGTGCTAGGAGTTTAAAGGATCATATTTAAGGCATAAAAGGGACTGGAGTAAGAAAAATAGTATAAAAAAAAAAAAAACAGGAGCAATTTGAGTACTCAAAGTTAAAAGCAAGGGAATAAAAATTTGCAAGCCGAAAGGTGCAATTCAACATTCATCTTTGTAATCTTTCTGTACCTTATGATACTGGATTCAATACATCCTTCAGGCTCCTCACCATACCTCTTGAGTTTTACAATAATTTATTCATGAATCTTGGAGACATTTTTGCATCATTTAAATGTACCACATCTTGAAAGATTTTTTTTTTCTTTCTTCAGGCTCATCTTGCTCCTCTGTAATTTATTTAAGTATTTTAGTGTTTTAGACAATTGTGGATTAATGATGCATTTAAACTGCTTTACAATGACCTTAGGCTAGGTAAATTACTGAAGTAGTGCCAGCCAGGGATATTTCTTTTCATGGCAGTGAGCATTTACTCTCTTGTTTAACCACATGGCACACAAAGTAACTGACTGACTTAAAAATATGTTCCATACAAGTTACAAATAAATTTCATTAAGGAGGAAATAGTTATTTATAATCCGGGCCCTATGATAGGCAATATTTAATTATATTTTTAACTATGATTGAATGACTTTTTCTTGGCTATTAACAAGATAGTTCTGAAAGAAAGTGCATCCTCACAGAGTCCTGTCCTTAGCTCTGGGCTCTGTAGAAGGCATCCTACATCATGGCATTACACATGCAGAACTCAATAAATGGATTGAAAGGAGATCTGGACACTTTCACCTGCAATTCTGCATAAGACATTGTTAACAGCGCTTCTATGAAGCACTCACTCGAGTGTCAGTGTCATCATTGAAGCTTCAGGGCAAAGTCTCTGCCTTCCTCTTCTTCATGTCCTCATCCACAGGTGGGAACACTTTGTGGAGTAGGCTGCAAGATATCAGAGTAAGCAATGCCTCATGGTGCCAAAGCCCTTAGATGAGAAAAGTACACAAAGCCATTGACTAAGCACTTGATTTCTCTACCAGATTGCAGAAACACAATGGATTTTTAAGTAGCAAAACAGAATGTCCTGGGAGCACCCGGCCAAATGCTATCTCCTTGTGCCTTATGTTTTAAATTCATATGCTGAAAGGATTAAAAAATGGCCATTTTCAACTGTTCTAGCCACGTTTTTCCTGGTCATGTTTGTTAACAACTCTATTAACTCACTCAACAAAAACAGCTTAAATGCTTATTTGGAAAAATTGTAATACTGAATGACAGAGGTAATTCTACTGGACCCTTTCTCAAGGAATTAAAAACAGGGAGGAAGGGATCACAGCAGTGCATATCATTATTTAGTGAAATCTTGTGGGCTGAAACATTTAAATTGTTTCAAGGGTCATTGTTGCCATGTGGCTGTGGTTCATTGGTAGAGGTCTTAACTAGCATTTGTGATCAAACCAGCATAGAAAAACCATAATGAAAAAAGGAAGAAGAAAATGTCTACATTTTTAAAACTTATCTCACACACTGCTATCTGAAGATACGATTTTTGCTGAATATCGGAAGCATAGCTATTTCTTTGCTATCTGTCTTGCTTAACATATGGTTCTTAGTACAAATAATCTTGTTTACACATTGTGTTTATTTCCATGAGGTGAAACTGTTCGGAAAATTTCAAAACAGTGAAACAACCATTGTCAGGATGAAAAACTGAAGTATAGTTTATTAATAAATGTTAAAAATTTGATGAAAGACAATACAAATATAGCTATCAATAAAAATATTCAGTGAAAATTTATGGCTTCAGTAACAAAAGTTATGTAAAACAATTAACATTTTACTTACATATAAAATGTAAGATGTCAGACCTAAGAAATAAAGTTTCAACTCATAAGTATTACATTGCTTTATGGAATTTATAGTTTGGATATTCCAAGCTATTAAAATAATATTGATAAGTAGGCAAGCCATCTTTGTTTTATCCATTGATTTATATAAATGCCAAGGACACCTTTACATTTATGATAGGCAGATGTGTACTTGTTAAAGCATTTATGACCAAACAGGAGCCCAGAGTAAGGCTACCTGAAAGTTACATAAATGGAGACACAGGCAATCAGCTAGCTGTGTCAGCCAGCATGCAATGCCAGAATCACAGAGACCAGACACTCAGAACAAACTAGCTGGGGAGAATAGCCACATCATGGAACTCAGGGACTGACAATGAGTTCAGCATCAAGTAATAAGGGGCAAGACTGAGCTAGGTTAATTCCTCACATTAACCTTGGCCCTATACGCACATGTATACTGTCATGGATCTACACGCTTTTGCCCATTTACCACACAAACATGAAGATATACATATCTTGAATTGCATCTTTTGTTTGTTGAGAGACATTTTCTGTGTAACAGCACTGACTGTCCTAAAACTCGCTTTGTAGACCAGTCTGGCCTCCACCTCACAGAGATCCACCCCCATCTTCCTCCGGAGTTCTGGGACTAAAGCTGTGTGTCACTATCCTTGGGTTATATTACATCATTTGAGAAATGTCTGTTATTAAATGAAAGACACCAGACATAAAATGACAGATATGCATATTCTCTCTTGCATGTGGAGACTAAAAACGAAATCTCTGCACAAGTCTTAAATACTGAGTACTGAAGCAAGGGGAAGGGAAGGGAAGCTGAGGAAAACAGATTTTTGATATTTTCTATCAGAGCAGGCATTAAAAAAAATGACAAAGTCTAGGAACTTTACTGCCATTGGAGAAATATACTTAGCTGTCCTTTTAGAAAATTTAACCCTATCTTTGAGTTCAAGGACAGCCTGGTCAACAAAGTGGGTTCCAGGACAGCCAAAGCTACACAGACAAACTCTGTCTCAAAATAAAACAAAACAAAACAACAAATTACATATATATATATATATATATATATATATATATATATATATATATGTGTGTGTGTGTGTGTGTGTGTGTTTGTGTGTGTACATATGATTATATACACATACATGCTATATATGACATATATATAAATATTATTCAGCCATGAAGAAAAAGTAGATCCTGCATTTTCACCAAAACAAGTGGAACTGAGGGACATCATGCTAACTGAAGCAAGCTAGACATAGAAAGTCACATGTGAAGAGATTTTAATATCGACTCTGCAACCCACTACAGCTTTTGCTTTTCTTTATAAAACTCACAGCGCTGACATATTTGAGGATAAAAGAAAATACAAATTACTCTATTAACGTCGATAAGTCTTTGAGATAATAGATAGACAATACAAATACATGGCACAGTGACGGGAGACTCGTCCGGTGCATTGGCTCTTTTCCTTAGGTCTTTTGATGCACCTGGAGGTTTGTGGTTTCATCACATTTGTTAGCAGATCAAGATGCAAATCTTCATGAAGACTCTGACCTTCAAGATCATCATCCTGGAGGGGGAGCCTAGTGACAACATCGAGAATATGAAGGCCAAGATCTAAGATAAAGAGGACATCCCCCTGACCAGCAGAGACACATCTTTGCTGGAAGGGACCTGGAAGATGGCCCCACCCTTTCTGATTACAACATCCAGAAAGAGTCGACCCTGCACCTGGTCCTCCTTTGGCGGAAGGAGGGGGATAGGGTTGTGGCTATTAATTCTTCAGTCTTCATTCCCAGTGGGCTGTGATGGCATCACTCTGCACTCTAGCCATTTGCTCCAATTTAAGTTGTGAAATTTCAATAATAGCTGAACCTCTGTTAAAAATGGTCATAAAGATTTTGCTTTGTTTATTTTACTAAATTCTTGAAAGACAAAGAACCTTTGCATATAAATTTGTTGTTGTTTTTATGGAATTACATGCATCATATGGGTAATAAAACATATTTTATTTGAAATCATTGCTGGGCAAGTTGACATTTAAATGGCTCAACCGAGGGAAGTGTGTGAGTGTTCTTTTGTGTAAAGGTACATGTGTGAGTTGAGTGATGTGCATCTGCTTTCCAAGGATGCTTATCAAGAACTGTCTCTCAAAAGAAAAAGAAAGAAAGAAAGAAAGAAAGAAAGAAAGAAAGAAAGAAAGAAAGAAAGAAAGAAAGAAAGAAAAGAAAAAAAAAGAGCTGTCTCTCAACTGTGGGGACAGCCATGTTCACTGGGACGTGGAACTCACCTATGAAGCTAGGCTGCCTTCCAGTGAGCTTCAGGGATTCTCCTGTGTCCAGCACTGTAAGTACAAGCATGATACATCATACCTGGCATGTTAGGTTGGTCTGAGGATTAAACATGGATCCTCATGTTTGAAAGACACCCACCTGAGATTAAGCTGTCTCTCCAGTGTTTACTTGTATTTTTGACTAATGCACCACGGACATTAAGGCACTACTTTTACAACTTTAGTTATCACATTATTTCTTCTGCTTATTTAACTTTTTGATTCTCTAACATGCAGTCCTCATAGAGATACAACATTTTTCAGTGAATATCCCTGGCCACTTAGTGCACACACAAGGAAAGGTGCTTAGCTGCGTCCTACCACCAGCTTGTTTCTGCAGCTTGGTTTACATTTAAAATTTCTTTGCACTCATAGTCAATCCACAAGTTCCTTAGACAGCCTTAGATACTACATGCTTAGTATAATCCATTCTATATATCTTCAGATATCCTTAAATTATGCTTCAATACCGTCACCATTCGTTGGCAAGAAAGCTTTGATTTGGTCATGCCCTCCTTAGAATATTTTCCTCCCTTTTATGAAATTAGCTTTATTAAAATGGAGAACAGCCAATGAGTTGACTCCAAAAACATTGAAATAATAAAATTTTCCATTAGCTACGAATCAAATTGTGCATGCAAGGCAAGAGCTCACCCACTGAGCTATATCACCAGATGCATTACTTTAGTTTTTTCAATTAATTAATTAGCTCACCTTGTATCCCTATTGTAGCCACCTCTCTCCTGTCCTCTGGGTCCCATCCTTACACTTCTCATAAGAGGGTAGCACCCCTCACTAACCCATTTCAGCATTACTTTAGTTTTTAATGCTCTTTATACCAAGGATTGCCTGAAGCTCCTGTGTCGCCACTATAGCTGGATGCAATTTAAATGGCTTTAAAATGGAATATTATGTTTGAAGCATCACCTGTGCTCTCTATTATAAATTTTCATACAAATAGGTAATTTTATAAAATACAAGTGGATTAGCAACAGCAAATAGAGCTTTTAACATGACAAAGAAAATTAACAGAGAAAAAGTAGATGAATCATGAAGGAGAGGGGATACATTTTCTTGTCATTCTAAAATAGACATAGTGGCTGATGATCTAATTAGAACAATTAGAGGGACTGAGAAGAAATGCCTATCATATTAATAAATGTTGTTGAGTATGGTGGCATATGCCTTAAGTCCTAGCACTTAGAAAGCAGAGCCTCATGAATATGTGTGAATTCAAAGACAGGCTGGTCTACATAATAAGTATGAGGCCAGCCAATTCTATATAGTCAGATCCTGACTAATAATAGTGGTGATGATGATGATGATGATGATGATAATCAGTAATTTAAAATTTATTTTAGCATGGTTTGCAAAATATTCTGGCGGATGTGGAAACTATCTGCATTTATAGATCTTCCAGCTTTTGTCTGGGCTTATATTTCTGCTCTTGTTACTTCCATGGCTTAATCCTGTAGTAAACTACAATGTTCGCCTATTTAGCGACTAAGGCCTACACGTGTGTGAACCAGTGTGGTTTGTATCAATAGAGGCTCGTGTTTGCACAATGTCTTTGACGCTTGTAGAGGGTGAATACGCGACATGTCAGAAGGAAAAACACGTAATCAAAAGCTCTACATAGTTGGAGAAACCATGGAACATACTGGAAACAAAAGTGCCTGGGGATACTAGAATTCTTTCATTCTTTGACAACCAAGAGTAGAAAAGCTCCTGAGTTCATATATAAATGATTAAAGTACAGTACTTAATACTGATGTGAAATTTTTGCATGTACAAGAAGCAGATAATCCCTCTTCTGTAAATATCTGCTTGGGTTTAGGATCAAAATTACTATCTGCAAATATGTGTGGCATGACATAAACTTTGAATTGATATAAATGTCCTTCTAATGTACCTGTAAATATACAGTGGAACTACCAAACACTCTAACTGCAGGTGTTCAATGGATGGAGGTTTAACCATTGATGTTTATTAATCTTATCTTTGAAATTCTAGAAGTAAGTTGAGTTGTCACCATTACTCTGTCAGGGTAATTTGCAGCATGGAGGGAGCCAATTGTTTGTGTGTTTGTTTTGTTTTTGAGTCAGGGTTTCTTTCCTGTGGCCTTGGCTGTACTGGACTAACTTTGTAGATCAGGCTGGCCTCGAACTCACAGAGATCAGCCTGCCTCTGCCTACCCAAATGCTGAGATTACAGGTATACACCACTATGCCTGGCCGTCAATTCTTAATTCTTTGTTCAAAACATGATGAAGATTACTGTTCTAAAAAATAAAACAAAAAAAAACTAAACAAACAAAAATGCTGGGCAGTTGTATCCCAGCACTTAGGGAAGCAGAGACAGGCAGATCTCTATGAGTTTGAGGCTAGCCTGATCTACAGAGGTCCAGAACAGTCAAGGCTACACAGAGAAACCCTGCATGGCAAAACCAAAGCCATCAAATCAAACCAAAAGAGCAAAAAAAAAAAAAAAAAAAACCAACCACAAAAACATTGTTTAATTTATCCTCTCTTCATCATTTGGTTAATTAACTCTGCTGCCATTTTGTTATTTGCATTAGAGGCATTATTTCCTTTCCCTATGCAAGCACTATTACTGTGTGTCACCCTGGCTCTCTTGATGCCTGCCAAGTTTTCTGTGAAAGAATTGGACAATATTTTTTTCACCTTCTCATTCAAATTGTTAGCATTTATTAGAGTTATTGTTTTAGGGTGTGAGTTTTGTGATAGCATGATGCTAACGCTCCAATCAGTTCATTGACTTGATTGATTATAAAACTGAAGCAAAAGCAACTGCCCTGAGCTTCTGCACCTGTGGGTGCTGTATGTGGGGCTGTGACCACTTGAGAGTAGAAGAAGTAATGATTTCAGTTTACCAAAAACAATTCCCCAGGAACTGATATAATAACGAGACACAGTCTCAGGATGCTGTGAAACACATAAATAAATGGCATGAAGCGGGTTGCATTGTGAAGATAGCAAGCAATTTAGCCAGCAATGGTGGTTCTAGCAGATATACTTTGTGGAAGGGCATGGTTTCGGCTGATTGAGATCTCTGCAAGCCTCCTGCTTTCTTGGTCCATTACAGTCAGCATGAAATAGTGTAACCAGCATCTCTACAGCCCTGCTTGTCTCCACACATGTAGACATTAATCTTTTGTTCTACATTGTATGAATAGCATCCAATAACCTTGAGTATCCAAATGTTAAAATTATTTACTCATATACTTATTCAGTAACTAACTGGTTCATGTATTTATAATTCCATTTGCAAGGTAATAGATACTAACTGCAAAAAAAGTATTATAATAAATTTCCAGTTGATTAGGAAGTGGATGCTTCTTAAATGTATTCTTTCTTCACACAAAATTATCCTATTTAAATGAGTAACTTGCAGTGACAAAAGTAAATGATTGCAAGTGTCTCTATTCTCGGAGAAAGTTTGACAGAGAAATGAATGACTTGACTTCTAGATTAAAGGTAATATAAAAATGTGACTATGCAATGGCAGTGTAAGACTCAAAAGGAGATTATGGACAGAGTAAAAACAAAATGGTAAAAAGAACATCTAATTGTAAACTATGTCAGGCATTTTCATTTTTATATGAATGGTATGTTAAGAAACTTGTGCTTCCTGAGCTGTTGTGGTTGCTCAGTAATTTAGAGCATTGCTCATACAGAGAGTCTGAGTTTAGGTTCCAGCATCTATATTGCCAGCTGACAGTTGACTGTAACTCCTGTTAGGGGTCCAACACCTTCTGGCTTCTGTGATCTTCTGCATTAATGTGCACATGCCAATATTTTTTAATATATTTCATTAATTTATTCATATTACATCTCAATTGTTATCCCATCCCTTGTATCCTCCCATTCCTCCCTCCCTCCCATTATCTCCTTACTCCCCTCCCTTATGACTGTGATTGAGGGGGACCTCCTCCCCTGTATATCTTCATAGGGTATCAAGACACGTCTATCCTCTGAGTGCCATCAGGCCTCCCCATTCAGGGGACATGGTCAAATATGGGGCACCAGAGTTCATGTGAAAGTCAGTCTCCACTCTCCACTCAACTGTGGAGAATGTCCTGTCCATTGGCTAGATCTGGATAGGGGTTCGAAGTTTACTGCACATATTGCATTTGGCTGGTGCCATGATTTGAGCAGGACCTATGGGCCCAGATCTGCCCATCATAATGTTCTTCCTTTAGGTTTCTAGGACCCTCTGGATCCTTCTATTTCCCCATGCTCCCATGCTTCTCTCACCTTGAGTCCCAATATGATGTCTTCCCCTCTGTCCCACTTTCATGGGACATGCCCCTTGGGCTGTCTAGTATGCAGATATAAGTGAGTATATACCATTTGACTCTTTCTGCTTCTGGGTTAACTCACTCATTATTATCATTTCTAGTTCAGTCCGTTTGTCCACAAATATTGGGAATTCCTTGTTATTAATAGCTGAGTAGTATTCCATAGTGTAAACGTACCACAGTTTCTTTATCCGTTCTTCTACTGATGGACACTTAGGCTGTTTCCATGTTCTGGCTATTATGAATAAGGCTGCTATGAACATGGTTGAGCAAATTTTCTTGTTGTGTGCTGGAGCATCTTCTGGGTATATTCCAAGGAGTGGAATAGCTGGGTCTTGAGGAAGTCCTATTCTCAGTTTTCTGAGATAGGGCCAGATAGATTTCCAAAGTGGCTGTACTAGTTTGCATTCCCACCAGCAATGAAAGAGTGTTCCTCTTTCTCCACATCCTTGTCAGTATGTGGTGTCATTTGAATGTTTGATCTTAGCCATTCTGATGGGTGTAAGATGGAATCTCAGAGTCTTTTTGATTTGCATTTCCCTGATGACTAAGGAGGTTGAGCATTTCTTTAAGTGTTTCTCAGCCATTTGATATTCCTGTGTTGAGAATTCTCTGTTTAGTTCCGAACCCACTTTCTCAGTTGGGTTATTGGATTTGGTGGTGTTTACTTTCTTGAGTTCTTTATATATTTTGGATATTAGACCTCTGTCCGATATAGGATGGGTGAAGATCTTTTCCCAGTCTGTAGGCTGTCACTTTGTTCTCTTGACAGTGTCTCCTGCCTTACAGAAGCCTCTCAGCCCCATGAGGTCCCATTTATTAATTGTTGACCTTAAGGCTTGGACTTAAGGTCCAAGCCTGTTGGTGTTCTGTCAGGAAATTATCTCCTGTGCCAATGTGTTCCAGGTTCTTCCCTGCTTTTTCTTCTAACTGACTTAGTGTTTTTGGTTTGGTGTTGAGGTCTTTGACCCACTTGGACTTGAGTTTTGTGCATGGTGACAAATATGGGTCCAATTGAATTTTTTTACACATAGACATCCACTTAGACCAGCACCATTTGTTGAATATGCGATCCTTTTTCCATTGAATAGATTTGGCTCCATTGTAAAAAGTCAAGTGATCATATATGTGTGGATTCATATCTGGGTCTTTGATTTGATTCCACTGATCAAACAGCCTGTTTCTGTGCTAGTACCATGCTGTTTTAATTACTGTTGCTTTGTAGTACAGCTTGAGATAAGGTATGGAGATTCCTCTGGAGGATCTTTTATGGTCCAAGATCGTTTTAGCTATTCTGGGATTTTTGATTTTCCATATGAAATTGAGAATTTAACATTCAATATTTTTGAAAAATTGTGTAGGTATTTTGATAGGGATGGCATTGAATCTGCTCTTATTAATGGATAATAAACATAACATGCATATGTCACAGCTAGCTAAGATTTTTAGAAAGAAGATGTGCTGTCTAGAACCTTTCCTGTCCCTTTAACCAGTGTGATAGTGAGAAACTAAAAATCTCAAGGGATGGGAGATTTCAAGCTTGTGAATCTTTGCAAGAAGTAGCCCTACTAATTAAATGGTAGCATTTATTTTGAATTGTCATGTTAATGAAACAAATCACATTCCTGCATTAAATAGCTAGCATATGGAGTTTCTTTGTGGTAACACTTGATAATAATGGCAAAACGTAGGCAGAGAGTGCATTCTGTAATTCATTATCCAACAATTGTGAACAGACTCAACACAATAGGTGCTGAACATGATAATGTTCTCTGCAGGAGACAACAGTGTGATTGACTGCTTAACGTTTCAGAATATGTTCAAACTTCTTTTCTTTACCCATCAAAACATAGCTTGATACCTGCCACGATATCAGTCATGTTAAATATGATATTCTGAAATATTTTCATTATTTGTTATATATCCTAGGCTTGTTTTCTGGGATTTTTTTTTGTTGCCTTTGTATCAATACAATTCTAATGGTTTCTTTGATTATTTATGTCTTTTAATAGATTCTACATATTTACAGATTCACTTATTCACTTTGGTAAACTTGTAAACTTGAGATGGCTGCTCAGAAGATTCTCATGTCCTTTGTATGATTGTACAGAATGAAGGAATGTGTGAATCTCCTCATACAGTATTTTAGCTGAAGAGAGACCAGAGATTTTCTTCCCTGTTCATTGTCCAAAAAGCTGACTAGAGGAGGCAGACAATGGGAGGGGGGTCAATACAGTGCAAGAAGCCCTTGCTCTGGAGACAGTGTTTGGAATGGCAGTTCAAGAACCTCTTAATGTGGGAGCCTCAGGTTAAAGTCACAATACTTCAAAATTTATTCTTATATTGTAATGATAATAGAATATAACGATGTGAATTTTCCTAGCCCCTAGATAGTGATGTGTCTATTCATCTTCCTCTGCGGGGCTGTGAAGTAGCCAGGGTTACTAAGCCATCAGTCACAGGTACTTCAGAGACAGACTTGTGGCTACACAAATAATTTGGCTTTGCTAAACTATGCTCTTAGTTATATTTTAAAATTCACAGTAGAAAGACATGAGTATTCTCTTGTTATTTTCAGTTATACTTGCATTAGATTATGAGAATAGAAAATAACCACTCTAAGAAAGAAAATTCGTTTGTGTGCTAAACCTGTTCTGTTTGCTTTCCCTCTCCCTCTAAATCAACGATCATATAGCTTGACTTTTCAAAGCACTGTAGGTGGTACACATTTATCAGCAGGTATCTTATTGTTACCTGAGAAGCATCTCAGCTTATCATAATACTGTCTGTTAGTACAGTTAGGATGGTGTTTTGCAAAGTTTTTGGCATCTTCATCCCATAATATATGCTGATGCATAAGGAAAATTAATAATGTTTCTTGCCTAGTGAACATTTTCTCATTTAATATTTAGTTTAGCATTGCATTATGATATGTGTGTGTGATGTTACTGAAACAAAGCTTACACTACATTTACTTTTCTTAAGAAATGATCCTGATCACAGTCTATGAGGTCTTGTCAGGTTAGCCTGCAATCCCTTCCTCTGACTGTGAGCAGATGCTGGCTGAGGAGGCCCTCCCTTCTTCAGAGGTCTGTGGGAGGGGAATAGGACAGAAGAGGGAAGGAGGGTGGGAACTGGAAAATAAAAGTGAGGACATAAGAATCAGGATGCAATGTGAGTAAATTTTATTAAATAAATTTTAAACATAAAATACAACAAATTATCTTGAACTACAAGGTGTTAATTAAAGGTACAGAAACTTTGTGGCTATTGAAGTTTTCATGTGATTGAAAAGTGCATTGTTTTAAGTTTGTATCAATTAATATTGGTTTGATAATATTCTCTTCAACATCATTAGTTTTACAATACACAGTCTTAATTGGCATGGCATTCTTTACATATAGATAAAAGAAATAATTTTCGTTTATTTGTAAGTACAAACTAAAGTCTACACTATTTTTATTTTTTAAAAATCTAATAATATGGGACCAAAGTGAGAGTCAATTTCCCTGATACAACATCCTCCTTGCATCCTTCATAGACTCCTAAGCTTCTGTTAGCATAAAAATTCACAGCAGATGTCTGGTGTTCAATATGGAACATTTTTTACTTTCTATCAACCCAAAATTTGTATTGGAAATAGCAGCCCTGCCTCCTTGGAAGGGCCTTTCCTTATTGGCTCTGAGAAACCAAAAAAGAGCATAAATATATAGCAGAAAGGATTTTTGGATCATTTCATTTTTACAAATTACATAATGTGATAAATTTGACCATGCTATTTCATTGTTTATCATTTTTATTTATTTAATTTTCACTTGTCTTTGGAGGTCTCATCTTCATGAGTGTAGCCTCTGTCATTACTAAGAGAAACTTTTCTTCAGCAAATCCCTGACCCTCTGGCTCTTACAATCTCTCCACCCCATCTTCTTCAGTGCTCCCTGGGGTTGCAGTGCAGGGATTGTATTGCAGATGTAGGACAGGGTTCCATAACTCTGTATTTTGAGTGGCTGTGGTTTCTGAAATAATTACGTAGGTTTCAAAGAGATGTGTCCTTGATGAGAGGTGAGGACTACACTTATCTACAGGGATAAGCAGTAATGTTTAGAGTATAGTCGGGTATTATGCTGGTTTAATAAATAAGTTGTTGTAGATTCTATTTCAAGATAATGGCTTCACTAGACCCAAGTAGTTGGCTAAGTGTCTAGTACCATGCATGATTTCCTTCTTGTTGAGCATGTCTTAAGTCCAATAAGAGAAGTGTTACTGCAAAGATATGTGTGCCACTACTATAGAAGCTAGCCCTCTTGAGAAGGCATTCAGGACTTTGTATCTTTAGCTGTAGGAACATATATTTTATTTCTGTGGGGGTAATGAGGGTACTAGCAATAGGGTTGTCTGTTTTTGGAGTCTCGTTTACAACCCTGACCAACAAATTTACTTCTAAGTGTGTGTGTGTGTGTGTGTGTGTGTGTGTGTGTGTGTGTGTGTGTGTGTGTACATTTGTAAGTATGTGTACATGAATGCCAGTGCAGTGGAGGCTGAGTGTTGGGTCCCTTGTAATTGAAGTTAAAGAAAGTTGTGAACGTCTGGACTTAGGTACTGTGAACAGAATTCAGTTCTTCTAAACCACTAGTACAACTCTTAAACACTAATCCACCTCTTACTCTCCTTCATCATTGTTTTGAAAGGCTGTCAACTGGCAACACCTCTAGGAGTAATGAGTTTTATGTAAGCTAACATATATAAGCTATTGAAGCTTTCAAAATATGTTTATTCTCAAAATGAAATATTCTTTTGCTTCTTTGTATTTTTCCCCAGTACACAGGACAGTATATGAATACATACATACATACACACACACACACACACACACAAACACACACACACACACACACACAAATAATCAAAGTATGGTGTAAGCATAAAGTCATAAGATTTAAAGGATTATCTCTACCTCTATACTAAAAGACACCCAATTTTTATTGGAGAATTGTACAGTCAGTTTTATAGAATTATGTGGTATTATATTAGTACCCTTGGTCCTTGTTACAATATACTATAATATCAAAACCAGAGAGAAAATCCATTTCTTTAAATAGTATCAAGTAATTAAACATGATTACCTATATTTTATTCTGATGTAAAGCATAAATAATTTTAGAGTAAGAGTTTAGCTACATGAACTAGAATTATTCCCTAGTACATCTATACCCATTAATTTATTAAAGATTCTACAGATTAGTCATGTTATTGATTCACATCAAACAAATTAAAGTCATGTAATGGTCACTGTAACCTATAAGACATAGGCAAAAACTGCAACAGGATATGACGACATTTTCTCTTTCTTACTTTTACTGTGTTGACGCAACCAATGTGAAAAGACTAACGAGTCCTGTTTCCTGCACTCCTAGCTGCAGTTTGATGGTGCATTGTAAAGCATGTGGAATAAAATCTAGGGTTTGTTTTCCAAGCTAAGTCATTAAATTTCAGTTCCTGTGATTTAACTGCACTGGGTTTCTTATGCTTAAGTCTTCTATTATAGGAAAGAAGTTGTCAATTCCACTTTTACTATCTATGTTTCTTAATTCCTATCTTTCCATTTCTGAGTTTGCTTTGTTTTGTTTTATTTGTTCTATTTTGTCTTGAAATGGTGTCTCACTACGTAGTCTAGAACATTCTGTCCTCTTGCCTTTGCCTCCTGAGTGGTCAAGCTGCAGTGTTTGTTACTATAGCAAGGACTTTTTCTAAAGTAAGTTAGCTATGGCACCTTGCTTCTGTGTATTGAAAGGAGTTGAGGAAACAATTGGCAGTATCAGCAAATGATCAGATTTAGTAAAGGATGAAGTAAAAATAAAACAAAAAAGTGACATAACTAGCTGTTCTTTTGCCCCTGTGAGAGTAAAAGAAATACCTTACTGGAGGGAAATTTTGTGTGTGGTTTGTAAGTGCTCTGAGAAGAGTGACACTAGTTACTGAGTCCTTTCTATGAGAGGCAGTTTTCTGATTTCCAGGCATTGAGCTTCAGCTTTTGTCAGCATTAAGCCATCTACACCAAAAAATAGAAGCAAAAGTCTTGGGAAAGCAATTCTTGCTAACACACAAACATTCAGAGATGTCACCTTTTATACACACACACACACACACACACACACACACACACACACACACACACATTCTAAACGAGAATGTATATTGATATAATCAATAAGTACATCAATGATAAGCAAATAAGAGTTATTTGCCTACTGCCTACTGTATACTTTAAACCATGTGAGGGATTATTCTTGGTTAGTTTCATAGCAGTACAGAAAATTAGCATTTGTGTCTTATAGATTTTGTGTATTTTAAAATATGTTTGCTGGCTGTATTAGCCTTTTAATAAAGGCTGAAAATGTGGTTCATGTATGTAATTCACAAAGGAAGTAACAAAATAAATAGTGGAAACAAACACAAATATGAAACTGAGAGCATTTTTAGTATTCATTATTTGTCTCTATTTCTGAAATTCATATATACTATTTAATTCTTTTTAAAATTAATTTGTTTACATCCCGGCCATAGCCCTCTCACTGCTCTCTGTTCAGTTCCACTCTCCCTTCTTTTCTCCCCTCCCCTATCCTTCTGAAAAAGGGAGCCCCCTCATCACCCACCCACCTCAATTCATCAAGTCACATCAGGACTGAGTTCTTTCTCTTCCCCTGTGGCCTGGGGAGGAAGATCTGCCAGGGGGAAGTGACTGAAATACAGGCAACAGCGTCCACATCAGAGATAGGCCTTGGTCTCCTCACTAGTGCAACCACATGACACTAAGTTCAAGTTTTATCTTCCCTCCCTATCACAAAGCCTGTTTCTAAGTTTCAGGTTAGAATTTTTGTCATTCTTTATTGTTCTATATTTCGACAGTATCATTGAAATGTTACTACTAGAAAGGTAAGATCAATTGCTTAAAAAATAAACAGCAGTAAGGCTGACTCAAGAAAAGAAAGTTCATTAAAGCCCCATAGAAGAGCTCTTGTCAGCCTTTCTGTATTGCTCTTGACAATGGTTGAGAGGCAGATATATTTTATGTTTATTTCTAGTGACAACCACATTTACCTTAGGGTTTGGAATGAAAAATATATTTCAACTGTCTCCTATGGCTTTCAAGTTAACTGGGAGCTAGCTGTATTGTGTGAATTGGAAGCTTTTTCCCTATTTTTCCATCACCAAGAGATTTTTTTAAAAAACAATGACTCCAAGGATACACTGATATTTTCTATTGGTATATTGATAAACTTAGTCATTTAATTAAAGATTTATGGGAACTAAATCCATGATAAAGTGGAGATGGGAAGATAATGGTGATTTCATTTGTCTAAGCCAACTGATCAAGATAGTTCCACGTCTCTGTAATGGATTTTCCTAAAAAGTTTAGAAACAGAAAGCACCACTTCAAAGTTAAAGAAGGAAAGAATTAACTCCTTTCTGTGTTGCTCCTGAGATGATTTGGACTTTTACCAAGGAGCAAAAGGTGAGAACTGGGTTTCACTCAAAAATTATTATCAGAACTGAATGCATATAGAATCCATATGTCCTTACATTTGAATGCTTAAAAAAAATACCCAGATGTTTGTAGAGATTCATTGTCGTGAACAACTTCCATCCATCTCTCCCTTATCATCTCTTAAAGAAAAACTTTTCTCCATTAGCCAAGGAGTGCTAACTACTCTGAAGATATTGGTGTACCTAAGCTCTCCATATGGAATCCTTGGATTGCCTTGTTGAAACCCTTAAATGTATAGGAATGGAGCAACATTATTATTTTTTTTTTGCATCATATGTATCTGTTCAGTTTCAAAATATACATTTTACCTTTTTAAAACATAATGATTTTTATTTGGAGGCTGTTTTAGTAACAGAAAGATTTGATGTTATGCTAAGGTTTTAGACATGTGTAAGGATTAAGGGTTTATTCCATTCTCACAATTCAAACCAAATTCAGGAAATGTACAATCCTATCATCAGTGAATTTCTCTAGTTTTACGGTATTACATTGCTCTCATACATTTTTATAAGCAAAGAACCAATATTAATTCACTATTATTAATTAAGTTTCAAGCCTCACACTAGACCTTACATATATGTTTTCTGGATTTTGACATTTGTATAAGGTTCAATTTGTACATAGTCATGCAGATTGGTCAACCTCTCCAAATGTCTCCTGTAGTCTGCAATTGAGCCCTTCTAGCCTTCCCTCCAACTCCAGGAAAGCAGCTAGTTTCTCATGGTCTCGTTACTTTTGCCTTTATGAGAATGTTTATATATTTGCAAATGTTCGTTTATGGAGCTTTTAATATTGTCTCTTTTTTTCCCCTTCAGGAACATGGAGTTCCTCCATATACTTTTTTGAGGGTTAATCTCATTTGTATTCAATGCCGAATATGATTTCATTCTGTGACATACTAATTACCTTTCTTCCAATTTTCACACCAGGAATATCATAGGTCTCGGAATTAATTAATAAAGCTATTACAATCATCATATGCCAGTTTTATGCTTATATAAATTTCATGCTGCTTAATAAGGTATCAGGAAACACAATAGAGATGGCGTGACAGTTGCGAGAATTTGTCAAGTGGTCTTCGAAGGACTATCTCTATGTGTTTTAAAACACTCACAGCAATATGCAGTGATTCCTACTGATTTACATTCTTACAAATATTTCTCATTGTCAATGCTTTGTATTTAGCCATTATAATCGATACAGAGAAGTATCCCAATCATGTTTCACTTGAAATTACCTAAGCACAATATTTTGAGCATCTGTTTTGTGGAATTTTATTATCTGTAATTGCCCTCTGTTTTTGTTGTTGTTGTTGTTTTGTTTTGTTTGGAGTTGTTTTGTTTTTTGCTTTTGAGACAAAGTTTTCTGTGTAGGCCCGGATATCCTGGAAGTTGTCCTGTATACTGGCATGCTTTGCACTAAGAGATCCACCTGTCTCTGCCTCTGGAATACATAAATAAATGAGTGCACCGCCATTACTCTTTTTTGTCTATTTTTTAATGAGTTGCTTGCTTACTTATTGTAAGATTTTATAAGTTAATTATATATTTTTGAATACTGATTGCTTATTAGACAATTTTTATAAATATTTTCTTTAGTGTGTGGCTTGTTTTTTCTATTTATTCACAATATATTTTATTTTTATATTTTTAGTTTTTATATATATGTATACTTTTATATTATTACACATATATAAAATAAACCATACACAGCAACACAAAAATCAGCAATTATATTAATGTTATATTCATAATGTTTTGGCTATTTGTTTTTGACAGCCTTGAAGAAAATATCTTTTCTATCTTGGTATGTCTAAAATTCTGAATGTAAATCACTATCTATCATATCCCATCTCTATCAACTTAACACATCTATCTAAACCTAAAACCACCTCAACCCTTAAACATCTAAGATTTGTAGCCTCCAACTTTTCCCACCCTACTTTATTTTGGGTTCTTTAAATGCTTATATCTCTCTTTCAACGCACCTACCCTATATAGGAGAATGGAGGCTTATGGGAACAGGGGAAGTAGATCTTGTGGAACTCAGTTCCTAGGAGATATTCCCTGATGTAGTCAATAAGATTTCAGCACACCAGCAATTCCACCAAAGTTGCTGCTGGAACCAAGAACAGCAGCCAGAGCCAGGATCCTCAATACATTCTCTGGTGAGATTCTCTCTAGGAGTGTCTTGAAGTGGAGCAATGAACAGCCAAACAATACAAAGACCCAAAAAGCCCCCTCCTCTTGTTGTAGACACACACACACACACACACACACACACACACACACACACACACACACACACACACACACACGTTCTCAGAATCTGTACTAGGATGTGAGTCACCTGGCAAAACCCAAGGCCCCCCAAAGTGATTCAACTTCTAAGTGGATAAATGTCACCCGCTCTTTCACAAGTCTGTTCCCCATCCCATTCTTGGGATCAGAAAAAAAAAAAAAAGCATGTTTACACCAAACACCTACCCCACATTTAGGATCAAAACAAAAACATGTTTATATCCACTACAAAGATTATTGTAAAACTAAACTATCTAGTCTTCAACTCCATCAGGGACTTAAGAAAAAAAAAATTAATTACCTGAGTAAACAGGAAGTGCAGGTTAGCAGTTTCCAAAATGAAAAAATGACAGAGATAGTTGGCTGCCTCAACAGTCACCCAAAACTCTCTATAATGTTGGAGCATCATCTTGAACCTTCTGTCCAAGTATATCTGACAGACATATTTGTGAGGCAGGAACTATTGAAGACTTGCTTACCTTTCTTGGCAAAGTTTTGCTATCAACTCTGCCTTCATACAAACTTGCTCATATTTGGGCAGAATTCTGTCTGTGGTAGAAATGAGAACATTTTGCTCAGTAGCTTGTTGGCCACATTTGAAGTATTTCTATAAGGAGATCCTTTGATGTTCATCATCTTCTTTGAGGTAGACTGAATGTTGCCAGCAGCTAACCTGTCTGATTGTCAATAAATCTTTAAAACAGTAAAAATATCTTTAAATGCCAGATTCTGTAGGTCTTTGAGGTTTTTGAAGACATTATCTAACTATTTTACCTTATCCATCTATAGAATTATATCTATCTGTTAAACCTAGGATGTATATTCTTGTCATATAAATAGACTAGTAATAGATATGACCATAATTTGATCAACTAACAATTAATTTGTATAACTTATTTATCCTAATCAGCCTGCAATTGCACATTCAAAGTATTGGGGGTAAACCTTGTATTTTACTTGAGTTTTATGGGTATAATACCTCATATTACAGTATAAATATATATAATGTGTGTGAAGAATAATCTTAAATTTGAATTCTATACCAATGTATCAAAATTAAACTTAGCTTTCAATGATATACAAAATTCTATACCAATAAATTAAAAATACCCTTGTGAGTAACAATTAAGGCCTTAAGTTGAATAGATTCAATAATCTACTTTTTGTACTATAGTCCTTATATATTTATAAATCCCCCTTCTGTGTTTTCAACCCCTATCTCCATACCTATGAAAGAAAGGTAAAGGAAAAGAGACATGCATCCCAGAGTCCAACTTCGTTTTCTCTCAGAATATGACCAATAGTAACTGATATCCAACTCTCAATGGAAATAAACATCTATAGCCCAAGGAACAACCCCAAAACCTACCCAACCCACCTTAAGGGAAATGGGGCATCATTCATCATTCTCTTAAGTTTCCTTTTGGCTGATTTGGGATGAATAACACCTTCGTAGGGACTCAAATAAAATTGAGGAAAATGACTAAGTAAGGTAGGAATAGCACTTGTGCTCCAATTTTTAAATGTTGAGGTATTCCAGGCTTAATAGAAGTCCTCTGTGGGACAGTCTGAATGGTTGGACCTATTGGGATCAGAAGCTTTCTTCAAATCTGTCATGGGAGCTGTTCTGTTCTGATGGGTAACAGCAACTGAAGCAATTGGTCCTGGAATATGAAGAATGCAGGATGTCAGAGTCCAGCATGCTGGGAGGAATGAATCATGTCAGATCTGATCCAGTGTCACGACTGATTTTTTTTCCTAAAAAAATCTAAAAATATACAGTCCTAAAATTATAAATGTATGAAGTGTGCAGATGTACAGAACAATGAAGGCTGGTTCTCTGCTCTTTGTGTGGCAAATCTTCATTCATGCCATAGAAGAATGACATCTAATAATAATTCACAGGAAATCTGTAATGAACAAGAAGCATTGTCTAAGCATAGATATTCATGACACAGCAAGTCTCAAAGCTATTCTCATGTAGAAGGATTACCAATATAAATTACTTGCTTCTTCTACAGTTTGAATTCTTTACATCACAGTTGTAGTCCCCTCCCTCATAGCCTCAATCCCACACTCCCTCCATCATCCTCTGTCCCTCTCTCCTCTAATCCTCAGAAAGGGGAGCTCTCCTCCACTAATATCTGACCTTATCCTGTGAAGTCTAATCTGTACTACCTATATCCTTTTCCCCTGTGACCGGGCAAGGCTGCCCAGCCAGGGGACAGTGATCAACTTTGAGGAGCCAGAGTCTATGTCAGAAGTAGTCCCTACTCCCCATATTATGGGACCTACAAGGACCCATATTACATCTGAGCAGAGGGTCTCGGTCTTCTCCATGCACAGGCCTTTGCTGATGCATCAGTCTCCGCAGCACCCCCTTTTCTCCACCCGGAATTTTTAAATGTATATTTTATTCATTATAATTTATTCACCTTGCATCCTGGCTGTTATCCCCTCCCTATTGTTAACCCATTCCCTCCCACTACCACCCTCTTTTGCCTATTCCCCTGTCCTAGAACTCTGGGAACAGCCCATTATGTTTCCTCAGCATAGCCTGCATCTTCTTCCTCTGTGTGCCCACTAGGCTATATTGCCAAATGGCAGTGATTAAATGGTGGGCACCGAAGTGCATGTCAGAGGTTCAGCAGCTGTATGCCTCTCACCCCACATGGGAAATCGGCAGTGCATCCGCAGGCCTTGATGGTTTACCTGTGAAACTCTTGCTCCTTCTGCATTTTCCATCCTTTCCCCCTCCCACGCCACTCTTCTCTACTTCTCAGCACCCTGCCCAGAGTCCAGCTTTTAGTCCGTTATTAGTCCCGATCCCCCACTGGGTGGAGTCTCTCAGAGGATACATATATAGAACTAATATCCACTTATAAGTGAATATATACCATGTGTGTCCTCCTGGGTCTAGATTACCTCACTTAGAATGATTGTTTCCAGTTCCACTCATTTGCTTCCAATTTTTTTTCTACATTTCCTTGTTTTTAATAACTGAACAGAATTCTTTTGTGTATATGTACCACAGTTTCTTTATCCATTCTTCACTGAGGGACATCTAGGTTGTTTCCAGATCCTGGCTATTATGAATAAAGCTGCTATGAACATAGTTGAGCAAATGTCCTTGTTGTATGTTGCAGAATCTTTCAGGTCTATGCCCAGGAGTGGTATGGCTGGGTCTTGAGGTAGCACTGTTCCCAATTTTTGGAGAAAGCATCAGATTGATTTCAAAGTGATTGTACAAGTTTGCAGTCCCAGCAGCAATGGAGGAGTGTTCCCCTTTCTCCACATCCTCACCATCATATGCTGTCACTTGAGTTTTTGGTCTTAGCCATTCTGGTAGGTGTAAGATGGAATCTCAGAGTCATTTTGATTTGCATTTCCCTGATGACTAGGGGCATTGTGTATTTCTTTAAGTATCTCTTGGCCATCCAATATTCCTCTGTTGATAATTTTCTGTTCAGCTCTGTACACCATTTTTGATTGGATTATTTGGTTTGGTGGTATTTAAGTTCTTGAGTTCTTTATATGTTTTAGATATTAGCCCGTTGTTGGATGAAGGGTTGGTGAAGCTCTTTTTCTAATCTGTAAGCTGTTCCTTTGTTCTATTGAAGGTGTCCTTTGCCTTAACGAACCTTTCAGTCTCATGAGTTCCCATTTATTAAGTGTTGAACTTAGAACCTGAGCTGTTGGTGTTCTGTTTAGGAAACTGTTCTTGTGCTAATGAGTTCTAGGCTCTTTTCCACTGTTTCTTCTAGCAGATTTAGTGCATCTGGTTTTATGCGAAGATCTTTAATCCACATGGACTTTTGTTGTGTATGGGTGATAAATATGGAAATGTTTCTATATTTCTACATGTAGACATCCAGTTATACCAGCACCATTTGTTGAAGATGCTGTCCTTTTTTCCATTGTATGGTTTTTGTTTGATATCTTTTAGTTGCCCTACTGCTTTAGCTAGGACATCAAGTACTGTATGGGAGAGATATGGACAGAGTGTACAACCTTATCTTATCCCTGGTTTCAGTGGAATTGATTTAAGTTGGCTTCATTTAGGTTGTGGTAGCTACAGGCTTGCTGTTTATTTGCCTTTACTATATTTAGGTGTGCCTTGTATCCTTACTGTCTTTAAGACTTTTAACATGAAAGGGTGTTGGCTTTTGTCAAATGCTTTTTGGCATCTAAGGAGAGGATCGTGTGTTATTTCCTTCAGTTTTTTAAAATATCGTTGATTACATTGATGGATTTCTGTACATTAAACCACCTGGGATGTGCTTTCCATGCTGAGGGTGTCACGCTGCAGTCTGGTGCTCCTGGATTGTTCCCTTCAGTCAGTTTTCCTGCCTCTGCTCCTCTCCTCTCTAGACATCGTATAAACTGGGTGCCGCCATCTTGTCTATCTCCACTCTTCCACTGTACATTGTAAAGACCTGAGGTTTATTACTTTAAGTGTTTAACGTTTGAACATTTTGAGGGGGCTCTTCATTTGATGCTATATCTAACAAGTTATTACCAAACACAGAATTATCTAGAGACTCCCTTGTATGTTTCTTATTGAGTTTTATATTTTTGTTGTTATTACATAAATCTACATATCAATTTGAGTTAATAATTTAAAAAAAATTAAAAGTACGTGCTTAGTCCATGGCCGTGTCACTCTAATTGCTCCAAACCACATTAAAGAGATAAATGTCCATTTTGTGCATTGATTATTATCAATTTACTTCTTTGTTTTTGCATGTAAATATCTAGTTACTCTATCACATTAGCTTAGATTATTTGAATCCTCTCTGCCCCTTTATTAAAATGAGTTAACTACATCTGTGCTTATATCCATGGGTTTTTCATTCTGTTTTATTGATCACTTTACCTGTATTTTTTACTGATGCCCATTACTGAATCTTTATACTTCATAGCAAATCTTGAATTATATTAGTATCAGGCTTTTATTTGTTTTTCTGCCAGTATCATCTTATTCCCTTTTTATTTTTTTGGTCTCTACCTCACATTGTTTTAGTAAACATTTCAGTGGTTGCAAGCCACGAATGACCTGTGGGTATAAATTTCATTGTATAAGGTATCTATTACAAATTCATAGATGTATAGCCAAGCCACATTTTATTAATTCATTTAGACAGAAAAATAAGTAGGTGTCCAGAAACTATTATAAAGCTTCTGATAAAATGTCACTATCTAACTAACAGTCACATAATTTTGTGTATACATACTAAATGTTTTGTTTTAAGTGGAGTCTAGTAAACTTTTCAAATATAGTAGCTTTTTTCTTTCTTGGCCTTTTATGTTGAATTGCATTCCAGTATACAAAATTATTTAGGAAAACATGAACTATTGCAAAGGATTTTTTATAAAGCAACAATGTAGAATGCTTGAACTCAAGGATGCAATGTACAAAAAAGTATGCCTGGGATATTAAGCTGATGGATTGAACCCAGAGAATCTTGGCTTTAAGTCCCTGGAAAGACATAAGGAATAGACTGATAAAATTCAACAATAGACAGAGAAACATTCAGTAAATTTAAGATTTATCCAGAGAAAACTAGTGTTGGCCACAGTTGATTCACTGGAGAGTGTGGAACATGGTTAATATAATAAAAATAAGGGGGAACTGAGGGGATTAATGATGCAATTATGGAGATGGCACTAAAATGTACAGTTTTGTAGGGTACACAAGCAGAAGTAGAATATTTGGTGACTTTTCTGTTAGGTAATGATTAGGCAGATTTATTCCTATAACATTCTGACTAAAATTAGAAAGGAGCTGCTCATTGGACTATGTTTAATTTGAGATGAGGCAAGGAACACTCCCCAATGCAAAACATCTTTGAAGGCAAAAGACCGTGTGCGTTAGTATAACAGCTGTGCCTTATGCACTTCAGAGCTCTTGCTCCCGGATTAACCTACTAAATAACAGCCACTGAAAGACAGAGTGAACGGGGTGAACAGAGAAGACCAGGCTACATAGTCCTTTCTGCTGTCTTCCCATTTCCTGATTTGATCAATTACTTAGAGGTACCCAGGTGTAGGTTTGCTTGAAAATGTTTTGTTTTGAAGGTTCATTTGCAGTCATGAGAATGCAGTGTGTAATATAAGCAGAAGGTATTATTTATTCTTTTCAAACACAGCTTTTCAAATTTTTATGTAAATTCATGATTAAACAGAGGAAAGTTAGGGAAATTTTAACCTACAGACGTCTATTTTCACAGAAATAACCAAATACATTATTGCGCTTTTAATCTTCTGCTCTGCAAATCTAAGAACCATTAGTACAGGAAATGAATATTCCTATTAAGAGTTGAACTTAGTTTTGAAGCACAAGAAAGTGGATGGGTTAGAACTGTTCATAAAATGAGGAAATACAGAAAATATTTATCATATTCTAATTGCATTAACTGCTTGAAATCAGCCCTGTAAGGTATGTATTAACATTCATATTTCTCATATGTTAATTCTGAAACCCATAGAAATTTCAGAATTTTGGAAACTGTACCTAACAGGTTTATGCACTCTGAGGCGAAACTGCTCATTTGTTAGCTCACAATATATACTTTTTTTCTATACTTTCTGTCTCACCAAAATGTCCATATCTTTCAACTTAGGCTTCTTAAATTAATAATCACAGGTGTCTTATAAAATACAAAGGGGGTTGTGTACAGACAATACGGGTCACCAGTTAGAATCTGTTGATGTTCTTGCCGAGGACAATGGTAAAAGTCCTAGATCCCACAAGTCATCTTTAACTACATTCTAGGGGATCAGGTGTCCTTCTCTGTCATGCTCAGAGAATGCACACATGGACTGTGTAAATGTGCATGCAGGCAAACGATTCGCATGTATAAAGTAAAATAAATAAATGCAAAAAAAAATAAATTTAAATACACTAAAATACAAAATTCTTACCGGTTCAAAATGCTGAATGAAACTAGTTTTATCAAATTAGTTACATGTATATACCGTAAAACTGAGCAAACAGTTCTCATTTCATAGAAGGATAGGAATGATGAGACATGTATGTAAACACCAAAGGGTATGTTAAGTATATCTAGTTTTTTTCCTTTTAATAATACTTTTAGTATGCTATGCTTGACACTACCTCCTCTCAGATAGTCATGACTATGCTTTTCCATGGAAACAAGAACATGCCTTCTGGTGATTCAGGCCATTCCGAGCGCCTTCTTGGCTAGAGCATATCAGTAAGACATGATTTTTCCATAAAAGCATGTATCTTAGCATGTCTTTCTTTTCTTTTCTCATCCTCCTGTAGGATTGTAGGAGTCAGTTTCAGCAGCTGGGCCTCAGAGATAAATGTCTCGGAAAGATTTGATTATGTACTAGGCTCACTGTTAGTTCAAGACATGCTTTTTAAATTTAAATGAAAACAGCATTGTGTTGTTTTCACAAATTAGTCATGGACCCTCATCAATATATCTATGGAATCTCAGAATTCCAAAGAACAGCAATAATTTGCACATGGCTAGATGGTGACTAATATGAGAGGTGGAACGGCAGGGAAAGATGATCCCCTTAAGAATGATATGGTGATCCCACCCAACAACTTAGTGATATAATGGGTAATGGGATGATTATTGAGTATCAGAAAGCCCAGACATGGGATACAAATCAAAATGATCAAAATAGAAGCCACAGAAGAATATAAAGACAAAGAAAAGAAAAGAAAAGAAAAGAAAAGAAATGTGCCCTTTCTAGTAGTGGTCCCCAGATTCTGCTAACTCCCAAAACTGATAACTGTAGTGACTGGCAATGCCTGTGAAATGTCCAGCAGGCTTGATGTTTGCCACTGATGCCCAGGATCAGTCATATGAATGTGATGACACATGACTGACCATATACTCACACTGTAGCACCTCCCAGTACCTCTCTTCCTGCCCTCCCAAACTAAGTTAACATAGTAATCACGCAATAAAGCTTAGTTACAGTGATACTGGGTATTTGAGTGCCTTCGATATGGAACCATTGACATGTCAGATATAATATTCTAGGGGCTCAAGTATGTCCTAAGAAAACTGCTAACTATAAACACTAGGTATTCACTGGAATGAATGAAATTCGAATCCTTTGGGGCTTTTGAGTTAACTCTTTTGTGCAGACACACAATTATTTGCTTAAATAATCTTTAGTAGCAATTCTCACTATTTCTTGTTCACTGCTTTAAAATTAAACCTTACTATGGATGCTCGTAAATGGACAATTACTGTAAGAGGGCTAATCCTGTGAATCTCTCTAGTAGTACTGAGGTCATGACCGATGTGGAAGTCACATCAAACAGTTTAAGTGACATTTGTAACCCTTTTCGATTTAATATCACTCTCCTGACAAGATCTACCTCTCCACAGCACTCAATTATGTTCCGCATTCTTCAAACACATTTAAACCCCAATGCTTTCTCTTCTCCTTCAGGAATGAGATTGCTTCCCCCCTCCCCTTTTCTGTAAGGTGCTCACTAGTGAAAAGTACACTGTCTGGATTCTCCTAGGCACCTTCATTAACTCTGTCATCCAGCCTTCCCCTTTCACATTATTATTTACAATTTCTATACCACTTCAAGTTTAAAGGTTTCAGTGCATCAAATTAACTTCCAAGATAAATAAAGATGTTTTGGGGGGATAAATATCACATGTTTCAGCATAGAAACCACTTGGAAGTACTTAGGACACATCAAATGCTGTGTTGACAGTAAGGATTAAGAAATCAATGTGCCACATCTACACTAGCAACTGTGGGGTGTGGTTGCTAGTTACAGGTGTTCAGTGTAATTCATGGTGATTAATGTTTTGTTTTAATTTTTTCACCTATTCATTCCAATTATTTCAAGTGGTAGGGTTGACAAATACTAGATTGACACTTTGGTAAAGCTTAGCAATAATCAACCCAGTGTTGATAGAAGCAGGAATTTATTCTAGATATGCCCCCAAGCAATTCCCAAACATCGTAACTAGGTAGCATATAAAACAAGTGAGGTCATCATCAACAGATTAGAGGTTTGGCGTGACAACACTTGAATTGTAACATTCCATCATCACCATCTCTATATTTGCAGCTATTGGAGAACAGCAGGAATGTAATATGAAAGAGTGCAATTTTTCTTTTGGCTTGGTTGTCTACACTTAGGGAAAATCATTAACAGGCCATAAATTTGGTGAGAGACTTTAAACCTCCTAGAAAGAAAAATTTAAATATGAGTGAATGCTTGATTAACCACTTATTAATAAAGTATAAAGACTGACAAATTCTAAACATATTTTAATTTATTTAAATTCAATTTGTATAAAACATAACTTTTGAGAATATACTTTAATTGTGTTTGAGAACATAAATAAGCATGAATTAATATTTACTTAAGAAATGAGATATAGTTGGCTAAATATTTCAAATGAAAACTTCTTATTATATGAAACCATACTTTATTAAAGATAATTGTATTTTTAAAAGAATGTCAACTTCTATATAATAGTAAAATTACAAATTGCTTGGTTTTAGTAATATTGAACTTTTTATTTAACTATTTGACTTAATTATATATTATATTTTAATGATATAAATTGATTCAGTTAATTATTTAAGTCACTTTTATGTCCAAATATATAAATGCCATCTAGTTTTAACAATTCAGAAATTACCTTGTTTACTTTATGGACTTCTCTTATTAGGTTTATAATTGAACCTGATTATTATAAGTGAACAATAAAATAGTTATTTTACAAAAAATGCATATTGAGAATAAGTAAAGTATATTTTGCAATAGAATGTGAGATAGTAAGTATATGAAAGAACACAAAACTTATTGTATACATTTTAATTTTAAATTACATTGTATGTTAAAAACTATTAAATCATTCTGTTCCAACTAAAACTGAATTCAGGGTGCACTTTCTATTCCATGCATCCTACATATATGAAAATTGATTAAAGTGAAATCCTTACCAGGGTTATGAGACCAGAAATTGGTAAGCAGTGATAAACATGGGGTTTTTTAAAAAGTGAACAATAAGTGTATGACAATAAGCATTAAGTATAACTAATGCTTATAACAGTATAACAGTAATATTTTTTTTGAATTTATTTCTTTTTTTTCTTTAATTATACTTGTTACATCTCAATGTTTATCCCATCCCTTGTATCCTCCCATTCTTCCCTCCCCCCCCCCCATTTTCTCCTTATTCCCCTCCCCTATGACTGTTCCTGAGGGGGATTACCTCGCCTGTATATTCTCATAGGGTATCAAGTCTCTTCTTGGCAACCTGCGGTCCTTCCTCTGAGTGCCACCAGGTCTCCCCCTCCAGGGGACATGGTCAAATGTGAGGCACCAGAGTACGTGAGAAAGTCATATCACACTCTCCACTCAACTGTGGAGAATATTCTGACCATTGGCTAGGTCTGGGTAGGGGTTTAAAGTTTACCGCCTGTATTGTCCTTGGCTGGTGCCTTAGTTTGAGCGGGACCCCTGGGCCCAAATCTGCCTATCATATTGTTCTACTTGTAGGTTTCAAGGACCCTCTGTATCCTTTTATTTTGCTATTCTCTCATGTGTCTCTCATTTAGAGTCCCAATAGGATGCCCTCCCCTCTGTCCCAGTTTCCTGGTAAGTGAAGGCTTTTGTGGGACATGCCCCTTGGGCTAGTATGCAAATATAAGTGAGTATATACCATTTGAGTCTTTCTGCTTCTGGGTTAACTCACTCATTATGATCATTTCTAGCTCAATCCATTTATCCACAAATTTCGGGAATTCCTTGTTTTTAATAGCTGAGTAGTATTCCATATATTTTTATTGATGTATTGAGAATTTCATAGGGTGTACTGTGGACATAGTCACACCCCTTCCTTACCTTCTCCCAAGTCCTCCTTCATCTCCTCTGCCTCTGCCTTCCCCTTCTTCTTTGCACATCTCATCCAGTTTGCGTTGTGGTAGTGTGGGGACCATGTCTTTTCTTTCTGGGCATTCAATCTACCAGATGTTACATCATTAAAGGAGATTATGATCAATGTCAATTGCAATTCTAATGCCCCTTAAACATTTTGGGCTTAACTTTAAGACATTTAAATACGCAATATTCTATTACATTGTAGGCAGACACTACAGGACTGTCTTTCTATTTTAAAGGAATTTAGAACTTCCTGAAGCAGGCAAACTTCAGAGCGGAGTTCTTGGTACGCTGCTTCTGTTTTGCTTTTGATCTATCCTGTGATCTTCCCTGACGACACACTTGAAAATCTGTTTCATCTTTCTGAAAAATCATAAACAACAGAACATATTCAGCTCGTTGTTGTGAAATCTCTGTAAAAGCGTTAATAGGTTATTAATTATAATATGGAAAATGGTTAGAGTTAATAATTAATTCATCAATCAAAAAATATTAAGTTTACACGTCTTACTAGGACTTCCAAAGTGAGATTTTTCTGGCAGAAGAGAATCCATTCAATAAAGTAGATTACCCCCAATAAAATGAATAGTTTATAGCAAGGGTAATGCGCCTTAAAGATCAACATCAATAATTTTGTATTTATTATTTTAAAGATATAAAGTGTTTAAGTTAGCATTGTGTCATTGCAATCATATTTTAACATGGTATCTCCATAACGATGATTACCACCCAATGCATGTTGCTTAACCACAGATTTAGCTTCTTATTTGGTGAGAGTCTTTCTTCTCTATAAGCTCATGATTACGAATTTTGGAAAAAGAAAGAAAGAACATAAGATGCGGCTATTCATGTGAAGCTAATATGGCAGAATTCTTGTCTAGTGACTGTTAAAACGTTCACATCTCAGTACCCCGGATGTTTACCACTTCTGGCCTCATAACCCCGCCAAGGATTTCACGTTATTCCGTTTTCATATGAATAGGATTGATAGGATCACAAGTGCACCTTAAATGCAGTTTTAGTTGAAATAGAATTTGAGCTTTAGTTTCAACATACAAGATAATTTGATGTCTATACATCGCCGGCACCTCATAACCCAGGCTTGAAGATGCATTTAAAAAATCACATAAATCAGCAGATATAATCAGGATTACCAAATATTCAAGATCCTCAAAGGCATAGTTTGAGCATAGCCTAGGCTACATGAGAACCTATATCAAAACATAATACCAGGAAATCAAGTTAATGCTACATGTAAAAAACATGTTCAAATACAATGATTAAATAACTTAAAATGCTATATGAAGACACATCAGCAATAGATACTTTTGTTCATTTTTACTGTTTTTTTAAAAATGAAGATATATTTGTACTAATTCAGAAATGCTGTAAGCTATATACGGCAGATCAACTTTTTCCTGTCTTAAAATGCAAGTTCCAAGTCACATTAACCATGTTTTATTTAGAATACATAGATTGCAATATAACTGAGCTTGCATTTGGAGTAAACAAAGCAAGGTTTGTTTTGTTTCTTAAAAATATCCTTCCCTTGCTCAGCCCTTAGTTTATGTCTTGTATAACACCAAAATAATTTGTGTAGCTTTCTGCTACTCCAGAAAAATATCCAAGTAGAAAAAAAATGAGATTTGAGAACCCACAAATTGGCCACTGAGTGTCTGACCAAGCTCCAGAGAAAAAATGTTCATAAATTGGACTTGATTTTTGTTAGTTTGTTTTTTGTTTGGGTTTTTGTCGTTGTTGTTGTTTTGTTTTGGGAGAGGTCACAAGGGCAGGGGACAGACATGGAAGAACTGGGAAGTGAGTATGATCAGGGTGTATCCTGTGAAATTCCCAAAGAGTCACTAAAAAATATGTTGAAAAATATCATTTAAAAAGAGAACAAGAGATCTGTGTTCCTGTAGGATGGATTCCTAACAGGAGTGATAGCGAAGGAGTACTTGTGGATAGAAACAACATATGCCCTATTCATGTAGATTATCTACATTCATAAAAATGTTATTTAAAAGTTAAAAAAAGAAAAGAATACACAAATGAGGCATTTACAAGAAGGACCAAGTTTAACCAAACAAAATAAAGGTAATAAAAAATATAAATAAATATAAAAGCATTTAAATGTAAATTACTTAAATGAGTCAGTGCAAAAAATAATGTCATAACATAAAAAGGGAAAAACATATTTAACAGTAGGTATACATGTTATTGGAAAAATGATTTAATATCAAATGTGTAAATATTAGACAGATTGAAAAAAATCTAGTCTATTGATGGATTCCAAGATATATAATTTATTCTTTCCTTTCCTTTTATTATAATTTATTCACATTACACCCCAATTGTAATCTCCCTGTTTTTAGCTTCCTGTCCCCATCCACTCTCCCTCTACTGCCCTACTCTCCTCCTCCCCCCACCATCTGACCACAGTCTATGAGATCTTATCTGGATAGCCTACATCCCCTTCCTCTGTGTTCCCAGAGAGCCTCTCAGTCAAGGGGCGTGATCAAATCTTGGGCACCAGAGTTCCTGTCAGAGGCAGTTCCCTGTTCTTTCCCCTCCTCTCCCACATGGAGATTGGATGCCCATCAGCTACATCTGAACAGGCAGGTCTAGGTTCTCTACTTTTAATGTCCTTTGTTGGTACATCAGTTTGTGCAGACACCCCTGGGTCCAGATCGTCCATCTTTCAGCCTTGATAGTCTCCTTGTGGAGTTCCTGACAACCCCCATCCTTCCATCCCCCACCTCTTCCATACAACTTACAGAGCTTTACCCAGAGTCCAGCTGTGGATCCCAGTATCTGTCCTGACCCCCCCATTGGGTGTAGTCTCTCAGAGGACATCTATGTTGGCCTAATAGCTACTTATAAGTAAGTATATACCATGTGCATCTTTTAGAGTCAGGGTTACCTCACTCAGGAACTTTTCTAGTTCCACCCATTTGCCTGAAAATTTCAAGATTTCCTTGTTTTTGATAGTTGAATTGTATTCCATTGTGTAAAATTACCACCATTTTTTTATTCATTCTTTGGTTGATGGACATCTAGGTTGTTTCCAGATTCTGGCTATTATGAAGCTGCTTATGACCATGGTTGAACAAATGTCCTTGTTGTATGGTGGAACATCTTTCAAGTATATGCCCAGGAGTGATATGGCTGGGTCTTACTGTAGCATTGTTCCAAATGTTCTAAGAAAGATCCAGATTGATTTCCAAAGTGGCTGTACAAGTTTGTAGTTTCACCAGTAATGGGCTGTCACTTGAGTTTTTTTATTAGCCATTCTGATAAGTGTAAGATGGAATATCAGAGTCATTTTGATTTGTATTTTCCTGATGACTAGAGATGTTAAGCATTTCTTTTTTTTTTCAAATTTAAGGAGCATATTTTATTAAAGACTGCATGCTCATATATATAAAGCATATATGCACTGACATACATAGAAGAATTACTTTTATATAAATCAAATGAAAAGTTTAAATGACACTTTATCAATATGATCTGTTTTATTGGTATATACTACTTTTACCAAAAATAATAAAATTATGGATTAAATATTTATAAAATTCATGGCCATCTCCAAAACTGTAAAGGATAATTTGATATTATTCAACTTTGGTATTTTTTACTTGGAGTAACTATCTCTCCCAGTGGTCTCTACCAATTCCTTAGCTCTTAGAATATTCTGTTCTTTTCTTGGTAAATCAAGTCATTTGAGAACATGCTAACAGTTTTGAGATATTAGAACATATGTTTGAAAAAATTAATATTACCTTTTGGATTAACTGTATATTCTTTTTTATTAATTTTTATATTTTACATATACATTTATATTATTACACATATATACAATAAATTACCTACAGCAAAGAGAACCATGACACAATCAGAAGCTATATCAATTTTACATTCTTAGTGTTTTAGCTATTTGTATTTAGCAGTCTTGAAGAAAACATCTTTCCTAACTTGGTGCATCTAAATTTCTGAATGTAAATCAATATCTATCATATCTTGTCATTGTCAACTTAAAACATCTATCTAGACCTAAAACATCCTAACCCCTTAACAACTAGCTTAATTGTAAAACTAAACTATCTGGTCTTCAACCCCATCAGAGACTATAGAAGGAATAAACTTGATACCTGTTTCTTTACGTGTTTCTCAGCCATTCAATATTCCTCTAATGAGAATTCTCTGTATAACTCTGTACCCCACTTTGTTAATTGGGTTATTTGGTTTCATGGTGTTAATTTTCTTGGGCTTTTTATATATTTTTTATATTAGCCCTTTGTCAGATAGGATCAGATGAGAAAGTCGGGGAAAACCTTGACCTCTTTGGCAAAGGAGACAACTTCCTGAAGAGAACACCACAAAGAGCTCAGGCTCTAAGGTCCACAAATAACAAATGAGACCTCTTCTGTAAGGCATATGACACTGTCAACAGAAAAAAACAAGAGCCTACAGACTGGGATACAGTTTTTTGAACCAAGAAATAAATTGTGAAAAGGGACAAGAAGCAGACACTTAGTACTGTCTGCACTACTGACAAAAAAAAAAAAAAAAAAAAAAAAAAAAATAGGACAGAGCGAAAAACCTCACAGAAAAACAAGCAGGTTCTAGGTTGCTAGAAAGAAAAACAATTGATCAGAAAACTGTTTCAAAGTTAAAAAGTGCCAAGTATATTCATCAACTATTTATTTTTCTAGACAGTCAGAATTATTACATAAATTATACCAGATTAGAAGTAAAACATATTTTTATGTATGAACAAAATCTTTTATTTAATTATTTCTTACTATTTTGTGTTCATACATCCAAAACACTTTAGGCAATGCTTTGTATTTCAGAAGAACTAAAGATATTTTTCATGAATCAAAACAAGCAAAGAAAGGGTACAATTTTTAAAACAAAACTATGAGCTGGCTATTATGAATAAGGCTGCTATGAACATGGTTGAGCAAATTTTCTTGTTGTGTGCTGGAGCATCTTCTGGGTATATTCCAAGGAGTGGAATAGCTGGGTCTTGAGGAAGCCCTATTCCCATTTTTCTGAGATAGCACCAGATAGATTTCCAAAGTGGCTGTACTAGTTTGCATTCCCACCAGCAATGAAGGAGTGTTCCTCTCTCCCCACATCCTCGCCAGCATGTGGTGTCGCTTGAATTTTTGATCTTAGCCATTCTGATGGGTGTAAGATGGAATCTCAGAGTTGTTTTGATTTGCATTTCCCTGATGACTAAGGAGGTTGAGCATTTCTTTAAGTGTTTCTCAGCCATTTGATACTCCTCTGTTGAGAATTCTCTGTTTAGTTCCAAGCCCCATTTCTCAATTGGGTTATTCGGTTTGGTGGTGTTTAATTTCTTGAGTTCTTTATATATTTTGGATATTAGACCTTTGTCAGATGTAGGGTTGGTGAAGATTTTTTCCCAGTCTGTAGGCTGTCGCTTTGTTCTCTTGACAGTCCCTCAGTAGAAGAGTGGATAAAGAAACTGTGGTACATATACACTATGGAATACTACTCAGCTATTAAAAACAAGGAATTCCCGAAATTTGTGGATAAATGGATTGAGCTAGAAATGATCATAATGAGTGAGTTAACCCAGAAGCAGAAAGAATCAAATGGTATATACTCACTTATATCTGCATACTAGCCCAAGGGGCATGTCCCACGAAAGTCTTCACTTACCAGGAAACTGGGACAGAGGGGAAGGCATCCTATTGGGACTCTAAATGAGAGACGCATGGGAGAACAGCAAAATAAAAGGATCCAGAGGGTCCTAGAAATCTACAAGTAGAACAATATGATAGGCAGATTTGGGCCCAGGGGTCCCGCGCAAACTAAGGCACCAGCCAAGGACAATACAGGAGGTAAACTTTAAACCCCTTCCCAGATCTAGCCAATGGTCAGAATATTCTCCACAGTTGAGTGGAGAGTGTGATACGACTTTCTCACATACTCTGGTGCCTCACATTTGACCATGTCCCCTGGAGGGGGAGACCTGGTGGCACTCAGAGGAAGGACAGCAAGTAGCCAAGAAGAGACTTGATACCCTATGAGACTATATAGGGGGACGTAATCCCCCTCAGGAACAGTCATAGGGGAGGAGAATAATGGGAAAATGGGGGGGGGGGAGGAATGGGAGGATACAAGGGATGGGATAAACATTGAGATGTAACAAGAATAAATTAATAAAAAAAAAAAAAAAAAAAAAAACTATGAGTTTTATCTAGCTTACTTCTTTAAGTCATCAAAAAAATAAGAGCTGTATATTCAAGTTTCTGTTGTTATGCTTTAGAAGGTAAAAATTCAATAGCCAGAATTAATTTGAAAAGCTAGTCTAAGAAGGATTGCCTGTGCAAAGCCAGCCCTCTCCGTGATTATGTTCTGCCAGGCCTCCAAGTAAGAAATAAACACGTTTCTAAATAATTTTGTGATTTTAGTACCTATGAGTAGAAACTAAATGAACATGTCCCCATTCAATCTGACTTTAAATATAACCAATGCGGTATTCACAATCTGTCCTCTCATAAATAAATGGCAGCCTGTTAAAAGCTTTTCTAACTTGAAATTCTGAATGCTGAAACTCACACAGATAGTCTACACTTTGGCATGATGTCACCAGTGCAAGTCACATGCCTGGGCCAGGCTAGGTGTCCCAGGAGAGGTCCAGGTGCACTGAAAATTGTATGATTCAAACAGAAATGTGTTTTAAATTTAGGCTTTGGTTGTATTCTCAAGGTATCTCTGTATGTATATGTGAATAATCCAAATTGTGAAAAATAGTCAGTCTGCAAATTCTTGTCTAAATATTTTGCATAAGGCATGTTCAATCTGTGCTTAATTTTATAAACTAGAAATAAATCATTCTAAACAATATATTCACTAGTAGATTATAGCACTGGATTACAATGAATATCTCACAACACTGCTGTTATTTGAAAGGATAAAGTTGGATAAGATAAATTTATTTGGGAACATCTTCATTAATCCTCTAATATACTCCATATCAATTAATCAATTAGATATTTTTCCTAGTTTAGATTCAAAGATGACTTTTTAAAGATGACACATTTTAATCTGTCAATATTATAATGATATATAGTCATTAAAATAAGTAAAGAAAATTGAGAAATAGCTGCTGTCAGCATTATTTAACATTAATTTTGAAGCAAAAAACAAAAAAGACATAATCTGAGACAAAAAGAAAATGTAAAGGTGTTAAAAATATTTTCTATTTTCACATTATTATGATTTTTTAAAATTTTTCATACTGATTTCATTAAGATGGTTTTACATAATAGGATTATGATTGCTTTAATTAGTTTGGACTGCTATATGAAAGGAAGTGCTCTAGACTAATAACTTTCAAAACCAGCACTGTATTAGGTTTGGGAGGCTGGAAATCATATAGGTGGCAACATGCTCAGGTCCTGGTGTGGATCAGTCTTAAAGACTGCTGACTGCTTGCCGAATCCTCTCATAGTGAAGAGGTTAAGAGAGTTCACTAGACCCCATGCAAGGTCTCCAAGCAGGCCAAGCCTGGCCCTGATTAGTTGGCTGTCTTGGTCCTCTTGTGAAGCTCCTGTCATCTCCATGTCTGTCTTTTTCTCTTTCCCCCACTTTTCCATAAGGCTCCCTGCACATTGTCCAATGTTTCAGCATCTGTTTGGATGTGCAGCTAGGTGGAGCCTCTCATTGGACAGCTCTGCTAGGCTCCTTTCTGCAAACATAGCAGAGTACTGTTAATAGTGTCATGGGTTGGTTCTCTCCCATGGTGTGGATCTTGGATTGGGCAAGGAATTGGTTGGATGTTCCCTCAAATCTCTGCTTACCTGCTCTATCTTTATCCCTGCACATCTTGTAGGCAGGGTAAATTTTGAGTTGAAGTTTTTGTGGGTGGTTTGATGTCCCCCTCCCGTTACCAGGAGATTTGTTCTCTCCAGTCTCTATCTCCCTTACTTTTAGGAGTCTCTACTAGATTCCCTCTCATTTCCCTTCCAGGAGCCAACCCTAACTTAGGTCTCCAGCTTGTCACAGAGATGTCCCCACCCACAGTTTCTCTTTTCTCTACAGGCCTTTTGTTCTCCTGCCTCTGTTGTCTTCTGTGGTTTCCTTTCTCTGGGAAGCTGGGCTGAGCATCTAGTCACAGAGTTGTCTTCAGCCTTCCGGAGGCTAGCTGAAGAAGGCTCTGCCCTGAGAACCGGTAATTAAGAAGGCCGTCTGTGCAGTGATGGGCCACAGGGCAGCCACACTCAGCTGGGGTTGAAACAGTGGATCCATGTCCCTTTCAGAGGGGGAAGGGAGCCTCTGGCTTGTAAAAGGCCAGATAACCAACTGTGCTTGGTAAAAATAAAGACAGTCAAGAGTATTTATTTGTAAGAAGCATAAATGTCCTGCTATTTTTAAGCCACCGTAGCTTCATATGCTTTATACCCATACCTTAAAGTAAATGTTACATATTGATATAAATATCAAAATAATTTGTATGAATTTATTTTCTCTAGTGACTTTATGGTTTAAAGTACATCCCTTAATAATTCAAATACTTTAGGACATAGTGGCACAAGCCTATAATTTTACTACTTGGGACATTGTATAGAAAGATTGCTGTAAAATTTTGGCCAACCACGGTTATAGTAATTAGGAGAATATCCAAGACTATCTAGAAATACTGTCTGAACAGAAAGGAAAAAATAAATATATAATAACAGAAAACACCCAAAGTACAAGCCATCAGTTGATAAACTCCTGATATCCGTTACTTCAGAAAATGGCCATTCACTTCTGAGAAGGTCATATCAGAGTTGAACAGGTTCTTATTCCAACACAACCAAAGTCGGTGTAAAAAAAAATGGATGCATAAGAACAAACATACTGTGAAGGAAAAAAAATATGATAACTGGAACCAAATTCCCATGGACCATGAGTGCATCAACACCTGGCAGAGCAGCCGGGAACGAATCCTGCCCTAACACTTTGGAGGAAACGTCGCTCTACTCACACTCTGACTTTAAATTTCCATCCCGCAGAACTCCGGCACAACATGTTTCTATTGCTCTATACCCCACATTGAGGTGTTTTAGGACTGGAGACCTAGAAATTCCTTAGAGTCACTTTTTCTTCCTCTAGTAATTTAACATGAAAGCGGATTGTTATAGACTAAAAATAGAACCAATTTATTTCATCGTTATTATGTAAATGTGCATGAATAAAGTAGTGAACAATTACATTAAAATATTTAAAGCTAAATTATTGTGCAGCTGTGGGTAAATTAAATTTATAATTGATATTTAATGCGTCTTTTTAACTGTTTCTCCCCTTAAGAAGAAGCTATGATGCAGCCTAAGTATGCTGACAGTTACAATGCTTTTATTCTTACACACGATACACTGGACGGTGGTTACATCAAAATGCAAAGTAAGTTAAAGAGGGTTGTATTTCTGTGCATTCTTCCTGCTGAAAGACTTCATCATCAAGACCTGTTACATTTGGACCTGAAGATCTATAATTCACTCCATCTCAGAGAATGCACATACCCAGTTCAGTGAATAAAATTTCTCTTGTAAGGATCATATTGTCAGTAAAATACAACACAGTCAAAATAAGCTGTCAGAGGAGACCTCTAGGATGCCTCATTTCCTGTTGGCCTCAAAGTTGAGATGTTAATGTGGCAGTGTGTGTTAACCGCGTTATAAATATTCCAGTGCAAATATTCCTATACTCCAAATGTAAATTTTAAATTACTCTAAAATTACTGTGCTACCAAAAAATATTTAGTTCCAAGCCAGGTGTCATCTCAGATATGTTTCGAATCATATTTGTGATTTTGTTAAATATATTTTACTGGATATATTCAAGTGCATCTATATTTCTGTGCACAGAGCAAATTCAGTATGTTATTTTATAGTATATTCCAGAAATCATTTGCATTCTTTTCCATGGATATGCTACACCTGACAAAACTGTTTCTTAGCTTGTGCTTGAAGCCAAAACTGAACTTTGGTTTAAGGAAAACAGATATATTTATCATTTTTATGTTTTGCCTTATATTATCGATGAAACCTTTAGAGTAAAATGTATTTCATATGGATATGATCATAAAATGTAGCTTTTAATTTAATTTCTATTAAATTATTCTTCAGAAAAATAATATTTGAGTAAGATGCTTGAGGTCATAAGGTCAACATATCTCTAACTCAATTAGGAAAGTAAGTGACTTCTTTTTACATTAATTGCAAGGAGGGGATTATGGGAGTGGTTGAAAGCAGGAAAAAGATTATGACATCACTCTGCTTCCAAGCCAGGCATTTTATAAGAAAAACTGCCACCAAGTAGCAACCAGGTAACAAAACCAAGTAACAACCAACAAAACCATAACCAGGTGATAACCAGCTAACAAAATCTCAACCAAGTAACAACCAGTTATCCATGTGTAGGAAGCAACATTACATCATTTTAACTAGTTAGGTAAACTCTTTCTAACTGACCTTTCATTTAACTGGTTCTGTTATTGGAGAACATTATGGAGTATCCAGGTAACAAAGTATACAAAGTTTAAAAATTGAAACCATAGAGATATAATCATTGGAAGGCAAAGCCTGAAAACTTGAACTTAATTTCACTTTACAATCAAATTGGAAACTTGGAGGGAAAATGGTTTCTGATGTGCTAAGAGCAATAGTTGGTGTTAGCAGAACTAACATATTTATGCTAGTAAATGAAGTAGGTCTCCAAAGAGGGGCTATAGAGTTTAAGCAGGTTAAACCAGTTTCAATAGTAGCTGTATTTTTTTGTTTCCTTACCTAGGTTTTCCATCCCCAGAATTCCTAGTTTATGTTTTCTGTATTGCTTCTAATTCCATCTACAGGTCTTAAATAATTTTATTCGTTTACTTTCATTCCTCTTTCATTGTATTTTCATCTATTACTTTAAGGGATTTACTCATTTCTTCTTTAAAGCGTTCTATAATTTTTTTTTTCTGACAAGAGAAGAAGTCAGAGAGCCCAAATTATGTCCCTGACCTGTCAGTTTGTGTTTAATTTATGTCCAGTTTATGTTCCATTTTGTTTAATTTTTATTCAATGTTCAAATAAACTTTCTTCAATCTGAAAAATAAAAAAAAAAAAGAAAGAAAGAAGGAGGAAAAAGACTAGGAGATGTGTAATTATGTTATAATCTCAAAAATTAAAAGAAAGGGATTTCACTTTTTTTCCTTTTTGAAATGTGAATTAGTTTACTATGGTTGCCACATGAGAGTATCAAGAAATAAATAACCTTAACAACAAAAATGCATTGTCTTATAGTTCTAAAAGTCAAAATAAAAGTGTTATCAAGACAATGTTTCCTTGAAAGACGAGGTCAGATTTAGACTGCTCTACTGGTATTTAACAGTTCTTTGTTTTTATGTGCTGCTCTCCTTTCATGAACTTTGAAGACAATGCATAGATTCTTTTTATGAAGACAGCACCCGTATTATGTGAGTTCCCACCTATTAACCTCACTACAATTAGATTATTCTGTAGATATGATCTCTGCCAATAAAGTCCATTATTACATGACAAAGTCCATTATTCCATGACATTAGCTGCTGGGACTTCATAGTTTTGCCATTAAGGACATAATTCAAGCTATTCTACACCCTGGAATTGGCATGATTGAATACTTACTTATAGATGGACAAGTGGATTATGAGTAGAAATATTATTAGTCCATATTAAAGTTATGAATGCTAAAATGAGCGTTACTTATGTAGTAAAAATATTGTGTGCACTCAAGGTAAGATTGAGTATTTGATTTTGCCCTATATTTTTCTTTTTTTGGAAATAGCTTTTTTTCCATGCAATATTTTCTGGAATGGCATCCCTTTCACCAACTCCTATCAGATCCTCCTTATAATCCACTCAAATCTATATGTTTGTGTTCAAATTTTTAAGAGGCCTATCATATCCTCCCTTAGTCAGCAGACAACTGTTGTAGTAACTCTTAGTCAATCAACCCAAGAAAATTCAATGCATATATTGGCATCTACATTATTTTTGTTCCTTGTGGCATTTGCATAAAATTAAATTCTCTGGGGGTTTTTTGAAAGGTTTATATAAGTTGAGTATCAAGTTGATCTAGATAAAATTGTATCTTCAGTTCTGAGTATAGAATAATTGGCCTTATATTAACAGGATATTTAGAAACAAAAGAAACAGTAAATATGTCTCATGATATCAATTGTTCTTAAAATGTTGCAGAACTTTCAAACACGTTTTGTTCTGCTAGGGCTTCTAATAAGTTCTGAGGAAGATTTGAGACATTTATTTGTGTATGCTTTAATATCGAACAACAATCTTGTGAAATTGGAATGCGAAAGACAAGTTTAGTAATAAAAAAATCTGTAAAAGTAGGTCATGAGGTTCTTTTGTCTTTATTGAAATAGGCTTAGAGAAAGGCATTCTTTGGCTATCTAATGGCCGAAGATACAAGGACATATATATATATATATATATATATGATATTAGGTAGGTTAAGAGAGAGAAATGCTTCATGTGAGATGCAAAGATGTGATGTAAATAATCATATTATTATAAACAACTGTTATATATTTTACTAGGGTGATGGGTAAATCTCAAGGGAGCAGCTCTATGGAACATGTTGGGACAAAATAAAATAATCATAAAAGGTCATCGAAGCAAATAAAAATTACAGTTATGTTTCAATGCTTTTGTTTAAATTTTATTTATTTATTTATTTCTGTATACAAATACATATACATGTACCAGACTGTATGGATGTGTTTGCATTCATATGAATGCTAGAAGGCAATTCCGATTATAGTTACTTAGATACTACAGGTACTCTATATTGACACAAAGACTCTCATTGACTGCAATTGACCATGGAGGCCAGACTGGTTCATACACAAGCCCCAGGGTCTTCTCTGACTCCTCTACTCCAGGACTTACACCATAGCAAGTGGCATTTACATGGGTTTTGAGGATTCATTCCATTCCTGCCCTCTGCTGAGGAAAGACTAGCAAATGAATATCTTCTCTGTTTAGTTTCAGGTATTTAAAACAAACAAAAGAACAGAAGGAAGCCTTTTTCATGATTGAAGGGACAATAGAAATATTGATTACATGTATAGGTACAAAAACGATATTCCAGGACTCTTTGGATTTTATGATTAATCTAAGAGTGTTTGGCAAGGCTGTTCAGTAGTCCATCATGAAAAGACACAGGGCATTGAAGCTTAATAATGAATCATGTGCTGTGGAACAGATTTTGATATTCTAACAATCTCAATCAGCACGATGTTAGGAAAACTGTGCCAAATCTAATTTGGAACAAACTCTTAGCGAAAGATAATGTAATATTATCATTTCCATGATCGTGATGAAATATTGAATAGAAAATGAAATATAAAGCAATGTAACTCTATTAATCATACAACAGAGGTGCTATGCATTGAACTTGTTACATAATTTTTATCATCTATATGATTCTGTTAGCTTGATTATTTATATAAACATTTTGATATTATTGTAGTTTTTATATTAATCCAATACTTGATTAGTTTTAAGTGTCATAATTAGGTGTCAAAGAAAATTAGTAAAACTCTGAAACAAGCAACAAAACTCCAGGAAAGTTACAGGTGCCACAGAAATATAGCTTATAAAAAATGGGAAGACCCATTTACTAATACAAAGATAATTGACTTTGTCGTACACTTAGATAATTATGTTGTAAATATAATTTTGATATGATGAAAAACAGCACTCATTTCTTAAGCTGTAAATAAGAACTCTAATGGTTAACATTTTATAACTTTTTTCATTAATAAGAGACTATTACTTTCAAGAATTGAAAGATCCTTAAGCCAGATGACTTTTACATGCAACCACAAAGTGAGTGTATATTGTGACCATGAGGAAAGTTTACAGTGTTTTCTCTTCCTGTGTTGAAATACTGTAACAAAATCATTTAGGAGAGGAGGGTTTATTTTAGCTTACAGTTTGAAGGTAGAGCCCCTCATTACAGGGAAGACACAATGGCAGTAGTGGTCATCCTGTATCCAAAATCAAGAAGCAGAGAAGACTTTTAACTCCCACTGGCAGAATTCCTCAGTTGTCTGTGATTCTCTGTCTAGAGTTGAGACATCATGAACTTGTTCTTAAAACTTATACATATGGGCAACATTATACAGACTGTACTGGTTATATTTATAGTTTTGGGGGAAAATACATATGCAAACACACACACACACATACACACAAACCAGTGAGCACAAAAGAGTTCATGAATTTTAAAGAAAGCAAGGAGGAGGGGCACATAGGGAGGTTGAGGTGGAGGAAATGGAATGGAAAATTATGTCATGATATTATAATCTCGAAAAGTATTATTTTTACGTATGATTTTCTCAGAAGTCACTTTGATTCATCCCAAATTTCCTTGGCCAATTCTCCAACAAGCTCTTGGGATTCTCATTTTCCGGAAACTGCCTAAACCATGGCTACAAATTACACCCTTTTTGAAGTTCAAAATGAAAATAAAAGGTGTATTTTTAGTCTTTCCTCTAAAGGAGAAGTGGCTTTGTCAAAATGCCACTGGTTGAAATAAACTACTGCAGAATATTGACTCAGAACTTGAAAACATATTTCATGCTAAGCCATAAATCAACTACTTCCCAATACTAAGCGAGTTTCAGAATATGCCAAGCATGAATCAGAGACAGCAACAGATCAGAATACTTGTGCCATCCTGGCAGGAGGTTCTTTCATTACTGTTCTCTTAAGTCTCTGGTTTTGACACAGTTAAAAGAGAGAAACAAAGTGAAAATGTTTTATCTCCTCTGATAAGGCAGAAAAACGCCTCTAAAATTACCCACTCTATCACTACAATGAGGAAAAGTCAGGAGAATGCACTAAGTTTAGCATCCTGTAAAGTACTGTGTTAATAACCATGCTGCTTTTGTACACACAGAATTACTTGACCTCTTTCTTTCATTTTCATAATTAACAAAGATGATGAATCAGGCAGAACTAATTTTAAATTGGAAGAATAATGATTAAAAGGTACATGAATTTCACACACAACTTTTGATGTTGAAAACGCACTAATAAAACTGCTGCCAATTAGGCTTTGTGAGGAAAGATGTCGCAGAAGAATGAAGGATTGTTATCCCAGTTAAAGAAAGTTTCAGATTTGACATCTTCATCCTTTTTGAACTCATAAAATTACAGTCATATATAACATTATTCCACGGACAACATTCTGTGTGAACCATAGAAATGCCATGGAAATGCTGCTGTCTCTCCTCTTCAACTGTCTACGCCAGCCTCAAACAAGATGCAGTCCCAACAGCCTTGAGCTTCTCATCATCTTCCAATCTCTTCTCCCAAGCACAGCTGTTTGTCACCAGGACTGGTCCCTGCACTACCCCCTACTGTGTGTGGATTGTACTATAGGAAACACTTACAATGCCAAGTTACATGTAATTTTGCCTACTGCTGGTAATTTGGCAACATACTATGCATAGAATTTAAACCATGTAATTTACCAATAAGGTTGGGCACTTGATATATGCACGGTCGTATTGACAAACCATCATGTATTCTCAGAATGCTTGGATAGGCTATGATTTTATAGCAGTGTATAAAACCTGACTTTATTCTCTTTAGCTACATTGCTTCAACTAATTTACTACACTCTGTTCAGCATATGCAAAGGTGTTAATTATTAGAGTCATATTGACTTTGAAGTTTCAGCTTTGTTTTTTTACATGCTTGGATATGTTACTGCCCTTTATTGTCAGAAAACTTCAGAATCTAGAGTTACTTGAGAAGAAGACTCATGTGCTGATATAATAATGATATATTTTATATTATATATCATGCATTTTAATAAGTTTTATATAAAACAATAAATTTGTCATTACTGAGCAATCCTGTCAACCCTTGTTTGTCACCACACTTCATGAACTGTTTTATCCCTGGGATCTACATAGTAAGTCAAAGGACAGAACAGTTCCCTGCAAGTTACCATCAGATCTACACACATATGCCATGCCCCATACATCTACTCAATAATAAATGTAAAAATGTATATTCTAGCTCACTTCTCTGGGTGTTTTTATAATATTGTAAGTTTATTTCCAGATAGATATTTTGGTAAATCTTAAGATTCTCACACATATCATTTTCATTTTGTCTTGATGTATCTTTACTCCTCATTAGTCTCATTAAGTCTTAAATATCACCGAGCTCCCTCCATATGGTGGGTCATTTGTTAAGGATGTACAGTTACAGAAAGAGTCATTGATAGGGTGTTTTCCAAACCACCTACAAACATGGATATTACATAGCCCAAGCATTCACCTCGTCACCTGACTCATATCTAGTGAGTTCTAGTAAATAACATTTAGCTCCATTACTTAAGTTTTGGCTTTATGATTCTGCCTCCACGCCTCCTTGTTCAGTCCGAACTCCAGTCTAAATGCTGCACCATGTTTATCCCTATACTAAAACGATGTTTATTTGTAGAAGTAACTAAATGTTTCTTCTAAGTAGATCTCTCAGGACAGCCAGTATGGTAAGTGTAGCAGTGTTCACTGTTTACCTGTTCCCTTAAATAGTCACACACTGGGTGATGGGAGTTGGAGGCCGACGATTAGATGGCTATCTTCACTCTTTAGGAATTAGATACTTGCTCTTTTCTTTATTTTGTAAATCACATTTATGTTTTTTTGTTGTTGTTGTTGTTGTTTTTGTTTTACTTTTTTTCTAGGTCTTTGTAAATTTCACGTCATGCTCCCCTCCCCCCCCCCCATGCATGCCCTAGACACTTGCACTCTCCCTGACAACAGACAGAAAAAATAATCTCACTGTGGAATCTGCAGTGTGTCACAGTGTGACCAACTGTATGCTCATTTTCTTGCATATGTTCATTGCAATGAGTCATTGGTCTGGTATGAGACCTCTGGCTTCTGTGACACAATCAGTCCTGGAACCTTCCTGGGACTCTTCTTGGATATCCTGTTGTTCTCTTGTGTCACAGAGAAACTGTGATCCTCCTTGAGGTCATGAGAATGAGAGAACTGGCTCCTTCGTTTCCCTGCTGCTGCACTCTGGAGAGAGGACCTTGCATCTCACCCGGGCAGCATAGTAGGGCTGTCCCTGGATGTGGGTGTGTAGGTGTACTGGCGTGAGGGTGCGAGCTTGGGAGAGATGGCCCCGCAATTTGTCTGCTTTGTGTGGTGACATGGGTGAGGGAGACTCTTGTTCTGTCTTATTCTTTTTCCCTCTACAGCATTCTATGTTTTGAAGTGATGGTGCGTCTGTGTGTGCAGGCGTGTGTAATTAGCACACAAGACTGCAGAATAGGTCACCTGAAGGGTAGGTAAGCCAATTAATTGGAACTGTAGGAACTATTGTGTGCTCAAATTCAGAACTATGCTGAAGCAGGCACAAAATAATAAGACATAAAAAATGATAAATTATAAGGTGGCAAGGAAGTCAGATAAAAGCAGAATTGGAAAGGGCAAGGCAGAAATGAAAGACCAGTCCTCTGGGAGCCGATTATTTACAGAACTCAGTAAAGAGTAAGACCGAGTTAGCATAAGAAATGACTAGTAAAATGTTAAGAAATTTTCATTCATCCCCAGTGACAAAGAAAGGATAATAGTCAAGCTTGTTGCTTAGGAATAGACAAGTTGTCAATAGTTGAAAAGCCTCTGTTAAAATTATCAGCATTCTTATAGTAATAGACTCACAAGTACAACTGGATTCTATGTGATCAAACACTGAGATGCCTTTTCTGAATATTTTGTAATCTCAATTAACAGTTTTTAATATTCATAAACAATCTATACATCTTTCAATTAGTTCTCCTTTCAAATGCAGTAATTCTTTCAAACAAAGAAGGCTATATCACTTCTCCATTGGTGGTCTTCTGCCCAGAGAAGAACCTGACTCCAAGGAGGTAGAATCCAACAAATCTACACTCATTAGCTCTATGTATAAACTGCTTTCCTGGGTGCTAATCAGAAGCACACAGGAGATGCTTTACTGTTCCAGGCTGTTGTTGTCATTGTTGATTTTTACTGTGGAGATGGGCTCCTGCCATGTAACCCAGAAGGCTTCAAACTGCCTATTCAACTCAAGGGGTCTTTTTTTGTTGTTGTTGTTTTTATATTGTTTTGTTTTGTTACGTTTTCTCTCAGCATCCCAAGTGCTAGGATTACAGACATAGCTGGATTCTCTTATAGCTTTCTGACTATAATGTAAAACATGAAGTCATGTTTTAAAAAACACCAAATATGTTAAAAAGAAAGAAAAAAAGAAATACAATGTCATCATTGACATTAGTCAAAATCCATGTCTTTTGTGTGTGCATGAATGTGTGTTGGGTGTGTGTGTGTGTGTGTGGTGCATGTGTGTGTACATGTCCCACTGTTCATGTGTGTATGCAGGGAGTCAGAGGTTGGTGCTTCATACTTTCTTCAATTTCTCTTCACATTGTAGTAGTACTTAGTACCATTGTTATTTTATCATTAGCACACATTTTACTGATTCAATTGGCTTGTTATTAAACTCTAGAAGTCCTCCCCAATACCATCACCACCCCCCAGTACTGGCCTAACAATTATATCCTTCAGCCACACTGATGTCTAACATGGGTGTTTGGAATCAAAATTCAATTCTTCAAGTTTGCAGGTCAGTCACTTCTCAGCTCACCTGTAGCTATACTGATGAAAATCCTTGCTTATAATAAACTTTAATCATTTATAAGCTATAATAATTAAATGCCAATATTTAGTGTTTTTCCTAAGCCAGTCATGCTAACAAACACTGGAGTACAAAATACAGCTTTTTCATTCAAGTTGTTTATAGATGATTTGAGCAGTGATTCAACAAACAGTGGCAACAAATAACTCAAGGCAGTTAGCTTTTATGTACTTTTGCAGCTTGCATACAATATCTTGTATTTTCAGAAGAAAAGGAGATCAATAATATTTTTATTGGTCAGAGGAAGACATGTAAAATATTGAACTATGTTTAATTTGGATAGGTGGCAGTGAGATAAATGAACTGAAAAGCTGATCATATTTTGTTGTGTAGCAAGTGCTAATTCTTCAAAATAAAGTGAGAGTTAACAGTAAAAATTAAATTATGGATTAAAATAATAACAAGTCAAAATAGTCCCCATACACACAAAGACAGACAGGAGACAAAGAGAACACAAGAGGCTCTAAGAGAGATCAAGAAAGCAAGATCATAGGTACCTGACCTAACACTGATCTTTCCCCAAATTTCTCCATATGCAATGTGTTATTTTTTTCTAATTCCTTCATGCCAGTCTGACCCCCTTTGGGAAAAGTAAACAGTGAGAGTTATCTGTGACCGAGGAAAACAAAGCCACCTAACAACTGCTCTGTAAGCTGGTGGGTTGAGCTGCACATCCAGTAGGTGAGTTCTTAAGTAATTTGCAAGTTCTGTTTCCCGTATAACACCTTCTGTTCCGGTGTTAAGAAGGTTTCATGGACCCCCCCCCCACAACTGTAGTAGTTGGCTTCAGCTCTCATCGGAGGGAGTCTTAGTTGGGGGGCTGCTGAGATCAGGCAGACCTGCAGCCATGTCTCTGAGGAATTGCCTTGATTGATGACTAATGTGAGGGACATGATTTCTGGGCAGGTGAACGTGGCTGCTTCCCTGACATTTCTAGGAGATGTAATTTCACAGTAGACATCCTGTCTCTCTAGCCCTTATGAGCTTCTCTGAGCCTTGAGGGCAGCAGTTGTGCTGTGTATTTCTCAGTTCTCTATATTTTGAGTAGTCAAGGTTTTCTGTTGTTATATCCATCTGTTGCAAAGAGAAGTTTCTTTGTTCATGTGAGATAGCAACGGTTATCTGTGGCCACAAAGCTAAATTTCGTTAGTGGAAGTACCTTTTGATCTCTTGTTTATTTGTTTGTTTGTCCATTATATGTACAGATTTCTGCATAGGCCAGAGAAAACATTAGATCCCCTGATGGCTGCTATGAGTCCTGATAACTGAAACTGGGTCCCCAGAAAGAACAACAAATGCCCTTACTGTATAGCCTTCTTTCCTGCCACTGTTTGGAGCAATTTCTTGAACACTGCCCTAGAGTTCCACTTTAAATGTTAAATATGGTTTTTAAAATCTGCTTTATACAAATAATAAGTCTCTGAGAATCATGAAGACTAGGGGACATTTTCAGTTCCCTGACACATCCATTACCCCAATTTGGCCACTATTCAGCCCCTTGCCTTTTTTAATGTGATGCACATGTGATACAAAATACTTAATATCTGGAGGTAAATCCTCATTCACCTGTTTCTGGGAATTTCTTGGCATATCCTTCTTACTGAAACCCCAGTTTTCTTAAGTACAACAATACAAATAATAGTGGGGTTTTAAATGATTATTAGTTCTATATCCTGTTTTATTTTCATAAGCCAACACTTTAAAATATCACAGAAATGTCCAAACCATCCTCAGTCTATTTGCTTTTAGAATGCAATACTTTGATATGTTTAATGAAGCAACTTAAATAAAACAAAGCTGTTTAATTTCTTTGAAAGTTGTGTTTAATGTTCTTTGTGGTCGCTTCTTTTGGTAGATGTGGTTTTCTCCTTAATGCCAGACTCAAATCCTCTCTCTTAGGCCAAATCTTTAGCTACCAATTGTCCTTGGTTTTGCTTTTCATTTTACTCTAGGGCTACCCTACACTTACTCAGGCATAGGAAGATCTCATTACTGTAGTGAAAACCCACCAATAGAAAAGATGGCCCGGACTATGACTACCTTCCAAGTGTTTACTTGTGTCCCCTACATGCCTTAGCTAATTTAAGCTTTCAAATAGTCCAAAATTATTAGAGGTTATAATACCAAATCTCGCTACATTTATATTAAAAATGAAGAGACTAAGTTACAACAATATTAGCTTGTTTGTCCAGTGTTACATAGCACATGTGGGCAATGTTTGAAATTTAAATACATACAAAGATGAAGACGCAATTAAAACAACAAAGACACATCTGAGACATTAGTGATAACTAGGAGTACAAGTGATGGCAAAAGCTGCGGTACATACACAAAAAAAAATGTAATATAACTGTTTATGAATTAACTAAGCTTCCTTATTTAAATTAAAAGAAGATGTATGGTCCAGCAAGAAATTCCCCTAATCAAAGACTAGATGATAATGTAAGTTTGTTTTAATGTATTCATTTCAATTAAGTTGAGGTTGCCCCACATCAATTACTGTAATCAAGGCAATCTGCTCCCCTATTGTCATACCACAAGCCGTATCTTCTAGATTATTCTAAATTTTATCTAGTTGATAATCAGGAAAACAATAAATTATGTGCTACCTTTTTGGGATAGAGGAGGACAGCTTTCTTTCATTTAATATAATGACCTTTCCTTGCACAGCTGAAGTTAGCACAACTGAAAGAATTTTGCTCCTTTTTAAACACAATCTTTTATTGATTCTTTGAGAATTTCGTAAGAGTTTATTATCTGATATTTACTATTAAATCCACCCCTTTTCCTTCTAGATTCATCCCTGCCTCCTCACTTCCTCCCAACGTTTATGTTTTCTCTTTCCTCTCCCTCTGGTCCTCCCTCCTCTGTCTTTCTCACCTCAGGAGTACAGTGCTTCTCCTCCCATATGCATGGCTGTGGGGCTGTCCCCTAGATGTGTGGTGAACAGGCGCTGCCTCCTTAAGGACAACTGACTCCATCTCCTTGGGTTGCTAGAAGAAAAATTCTCAGTTCATGGTGACAGGTTTAGAGGCCCTCTCCTCATCACGCTACAACGTTGTTTGCCTTAATCTTATACAGGCGTTGACAGACGTTGAGTTCATTGGTTCACTGTCATTTCTAGAAGACACTATTTTACTCTGGTCATCCCTAACCTGTGATGTTCATAGTCTCTCTGCTCCATTTTCATCAGTCTTCCCTGACCCTTGTGGGAACTGGTAATTTAAATGCCCATTTTAACTGGTATTCTTTATGCACCATATTTTCTTTATACATTCATACTTTAGTGGGCATTTAAATTGCTTTTCCCATTTTAAATCTTTTGTGCTACAAAGAATTGGACTAAAGATATATATTTGAGTTAATTTCTTTTCAAGTACATCTATTAGTTGGTGATAAACAGTATAACAGATTGAGTTTTAAGTTTTAAGGATCACAATGTTGTTTATCAAAAGGGACAGCCTCGTGCATATCAATACAAATATCCTGAAACCCACATCCTTATCTGTAAATATCTTCCGTCTTTATGCTAGTACACATTTTTCCTGGAGTGTAGGCCCAAAGAGACAGATGACTAAGAACTACACCAAGCTTTCCCTCTGACCTAGGTAATGTGCCCTGACATGTGCATGTACATTCACACGGACAAGCCTAAACCCAAACACATGGCCATCTAGAATATTAGAAACCTTCAATAGAAAATAAGACTACTTATTGAAGTATTGCCGTTACTTGACAAATGAACAGCTATTTCTGATTGTTTTTGTCAACGTAAAGCTTTGTAAGTATGCTACACTTTCTTTACCAATTTTCCCATCGAACCTTAATCTCAGGGACAGTACGTTTTCCCACATTTATTTTTATTTTTATAGTTCTGTGCTTATAGCACTGTTCATGCTTACACTAAAAGTAAACTCCAATGTGGAAATAAGATATATGAAAAACTAATGACTAGGAAGTAATTGCCTTAGGTCACTTTATCAATAATTGTAACTTCAGGTGAGGCTTACTTGCCAAGGTCCTTTGGTAAAAAGCTAGATGGCTATATTTCTAATTCACACACAACTTACCCATCTCCTACACAGTTTCTGCACCTAAGGCTCAGAGAACTTCACCATAGAAAAGCCTGAAAGCTTTTATGAGCTAAAACAAAATTGTGTCTGCTATAAAGTTGTGTCTCCTAGAAATGCCAAGAAAGCTGCAGCCATGATTTCTTGATAACATGAACACCTGAACAAGTCCTGGGAAAAACTTATACCAATAGACATGTTAAGTGGAATAAGAAAATCACAGTCATAGACAAAGAACTGCAGGCAACCAAGGAATACCGAAAGCAGGATGAATAGTGTTTCTACGGGAAAACATACTTAACTGGTTCTCCAATAACAAATGGTCATTATTAATCATATATGACTGAAAAGGTGGTTTTTTTTTATTTATATGATACTCATGTGTGTGCACGTTCACATGCATGCATGCATACACACACACACACACACACACACACACACACACAGCAAAATAAATGAGAAGCCATGAATTTGACCGAAGATGGAGACAGAGGTTTATGATAGGGATTGGAGGGAAGGAAGGAACAGGTGAAAAGTGACGAAATTTTATTTTAAGTTCAATGAATTAAAAACCACTAAAAGTTAGTTTCTCTGCTTGGAAAGGCAGCTCACTTGCTAAAATTTTTGGCTTGGGTCACCAGAATCCATGTCAAAAACAGCTAAGGGTGCTAGAGTATTTTATAATCTCAATGTAATATAACAAGCCAATGCAGTTTGGTGAGATTAGAGCCACTGACAGTGACCCTGTCTCAAAAAAAAAAACTTAATAAAACATATAAATACCATTTGCACACTGCATGCCTATCCAGTTGCTATTGGGTAACCAATTAGGGTCTCTATTCCAGATGGTTTTTCGTTTCCATCTTGGTGGTCATTAGTTGCCTATAGTTATTAATTAGGCATGGGACCTATGGGACTTCAGTCTTCCATGTTTGTGTTGACAATATTTAGGCAATCGTGTGTGTGTGTGTGTGTGTGTGTGTGTGTGTGTGTGTGTGTATGTATGTGTACGTGTTATGACTGCACACACCCAAACCCACACAACCCCCACAACACACACAAACAAACAAGCAAACAAACATGCAATACAATCAAAGTAAAGGTAATGAATTTGAGAGACAGAAGAAGGTGGGAGGGTTCTAGAGAGGAGAGGGAGGGAAGGAATGATGTAATGTTTTAAGTTTAAAAACTTGAATAAGAAAAAGATATATGGCATTTTCATGATAAGTGAAGACTTTCATGAGATGTGCCCCTTGGGCTAGTGTCCAGATATAAATGAGTATATACCATTTGAGTCTTTCTGCTTCTGTGTTAACTCGCTCATTATGATCATTTCTAGTTCAATCCATTTGTCCACAAATTTCAGAAATTCTGTGTTTTTAATAGCTGAGTAGTATTCCATAGGGACACTTAGACTGTTTCCATGATCTGGCTATTATGAATAAGGCTGCTTTGAACATTGTTGAGCATATGTCCTTTTTGTGTGCTGGAGCATCTTCTGGGTATATTCCAGGGAGTGGAATAGTTGGGTCTTGAGGAAGCCTTATTCCCAGTTTTCTGAGATAGCACCAGATAGATTTCCAAAGTGTCCCTCAGTAGAAGAATGGATAAAGAAACGGTGGTACATTTACACTATGGAGAAAATTAGGGGGTAAGCAGGAGGGAGGGAGGAATGGGAGGATACAAGGGATGGGATAACGATTGAAATATAATATGAATAAATAAATAAATAAATAAATAAATAAATAAATAAATAAATAAGAAAAACATAAACATAAGGGAAAGGAATCTTAGGAAATGATATGTGTGGTTGTCATCCAGGCTAACACACACACACACACACACACAAACACACACACACACATACAAACACACACACACACACACACACACACACACAAACACACAAAGTGACTTTCTCTCAATCTTTCTGTATACTCTGCATAGGAATCTTTTTCACAAAGTAATTCTATCTGTTTTTGTAATTTCTATCATCAAATGATGAAGTCCCAAATAGACTTGGATCTTCCTTGAAGTTTTGGTCACTATCTCTCATCAAGCAGAACTTGCCTGCTCTGAGTTTCTTCCTGAGTCCTTTGTTAAGGACTCAGGTGGAGCATGTGGATGAAAAATGGGAAAATTCAAGGGAGGCCTAATTAAAAATCAAAACCAGCAGAGTAAAAAAAAAATCAGATTTATGCAGTGTCTTACTTTGAAAATGAGAAATATGGATGTCAGACACCCTTTAATTATAAAAAACAAGAAAACAGTATCTTTAACACTGACTTGATACCTACTCAAATGTGCATATGTGTCTAAGAAAATGATGACAAATATCCATTTGCTTTTTTGGCCGGAATTCTGTTTGAGTCACTGTATGTCAGTATTGTGTTCTATAGAACAAATAAGCTAGTAGTAGTATCCCATCCTCTGCCAAAACTGAATTAATACCTTGAAACATGAAGGAGAAAAATTATTGCATAAGCTAGACATTAAAGATGCTTTTATATGTGTTTTCTTTTTTAAAAAAGCTACAAGAACTCAGTGTTTCTTAAATTTATCAGCTGCTAAGCTTGAGAGGCTATGGAGAAGCCACTCAGATGAAAAGCAACATAGGAAACACTATGATAAAATTATTGATTCTGCCTTGCAGAGTGAACGCATCAATTTTGTAGCTGAGATAGAAGAGATCATTTGTCCATGGAGAAAATTTACTTGTAGTCTGAAAAAAAGTATTTTAAATTATCCAGTTCATGTAAAAATATAGTTTATATTGTCCTAGTCTCTTAGTGACTCGTTGAGGAATAATCAAGTTTCCATATTTAGGATCCTGATGGATGTTATATCTTCAGGAAATCACACAGTTATCATGCCTATACAAATTCAAAGAAGTAGCAAAAATCTGACAAGGTTTGGACTCTCATAGAGAGAATGGCATAGATCAAATTAATCGAGATAGACTCTATGAGAAAATCAGTCACTGAAAGAAATCTATTTTGGGGAAGATGAGATTACCTAAGTTCTGTCTCTAAGCCTATCATCCTAAAGAACTGATTTATTCTGATACTGCCTTCCATAATGATTAAGGTGTAGCTGCCACTCTGTCCAGATATCCACAGTGATGAGAAAAAAAGTGAGCCGGAATAAGGAAAAGAATGACAAACCTGCTTCTAGTATGTTTTCAGTATTGACATATTAACAAGGCAGAAGAGACTCACACTAGCTTCTCCAGCAATGGTTTTGAATAAGTCATCACCATGAAAGTTTGCAGCACAGCATTTGCAGTGAGCAGGTGTAATGTGGATGTCAAGTCATTTTCTGCTCCTAACATACGGTATATTTTGCAAACATTTTACCACACTTGGCAAAGTCCAAGAATAAATGTACTAAGTGTCTTCCAATATTTTGACAGCTAGCATATAGTACCCAACTGTTAATAACAGTGGGTCTCAGAGGAACAAAATGAATCATTTAAAATTAAGTTTAAAAAATGTATGATGGTGATGACTATAATTATTAAAGCTTTGAAAGCACAAAGGTGTTCTTAAGGAAAGACTAAAGCCTGTGTTTTCCTAGTCTCTTTGATCCTACATATCTAAGCATAATCAATATTAATGTCCTTGAAGTCAATATCCAACCTGTTTCTTTATTTGTTTGCTTACTATCTTAATTGCAAAGATTTTGCTATAATAATTTAAATGTAAAAGATAATAAAAATAATGCATAAGTTTATAAAAAGGTGAACATTTAAGATAATAAGTAATTCAAGTCATGACTTTAGCAATATTATTGCGTTTCATCCTCAATGAAATTTAGTTTTTGGTATGAGCTCCACTCTTTCCTATTGTGATAATACTGTGTCTAACTGGCCTCATTTATTCCTTATTAAGGAAAAAATTCATATTCTGATTCTCCTTCCAAGTCTCTGATATTAGTTGCTCCTGGTTCGGAAGCTTTCCCCTGCCTATTTTCGTTCTTAGTTGTGAATGTTATAACAAAATGATTCACTTGGGCCGGAAGGCTGAAGATGCTGCTGCAACACTCTGAAGTGTATTGGGTGACTGCTCAGGCAGCATACTGTCTCTGCCATTATTTTTCACTCTACAAGCTGCTAGGCTGTACTTCCTGTCCACTCAGGTAACTAATTTTATTCTGTCTCACATCTCGGATGTGTTTGAAGACCAGATATTTTAGTTTTACCATTAAGCTTAGTTGTTTAGAGGTTAAGATGTTTTTAGGTCTAGATAGATGTTTTAAGTTAATAATGATGAGATATGATGGGGAGTGATTTACATTCAGAATTTTAGACTCACCAAGATAGAAGAGATGTTTCCTTCAAGGTTGCCAAATACAAATACCCAATCACTAAGAATGAAACATTTATATAATTCCTGATTGTTTCATAGTTCTTCTTGCTGTAGGTAGTTTATTGCATATATGTCTAGTAGTATAGATTATATATAAAAAAGAAAAATAACAAAAATATAAAAAAATGATTCAATGATTTAAAATAACTGTTTTGTACCACTAGTCCAGTTGTATTGTAGTCAAATATTTGGAGGCCTCTGAACTGTTTGTGTTTCTCACTGTGCAAGGTAAACAATTGAAGAGTCATGTTCTCCAGATATCCACCAAAGACATAAAAATTTAGCACCTAGTAGAGCCAATGAGAAGGACTTGTCTTATTGACATCAAAATGGAAACATCACGGCCCTTGGAACTAGGGGTTTTCATCAATTGCAGTTCTATGTATAAGACTTGTTTATTTAAGAAGTGAGAGAGACAGAACGAGAGAGAAAGAGACAGAGACAGAGACAGAACACAAATACAGGTGCCCTTGGAGTCCAACATACGGACATGCAATGCCCTGACTAAACTGTATACTAGCATCTGTTAGGCCTCTGAAAGAGAAGGGGATGATCTTAACCACGAGTCGTTACTTAACTCTCACACTTGCTACTTGGCCTTGATAATGTTGATAGAGATGAATTGTATCATCCTGATTTTACATTTTGCATATGCTGTCTTGATTTCTGTATGAATGTCTTGAGGAACAAATAAAAGGGAAGAAGAAAGTTTGAAAGAAGCATTGTTCATTGAACTTTGTTGAAAAATTTCAGAGACTTCAAAGATGTCATAGAGGGACAAAATTAAAGTCTTTAAACACAAAGTCATAGACACACTGCATCATTTATATTCACTTTGCATTGAACATAATTTTGACTATTTAATTTAGACTCATTTACTTAGGCTTATTTATTGAAGAGAATATACTTGAGTATACACCAGTTTTTAACAGATTGGAATGACCAGAAATAATACAGAATACCCAGCTATACCAGAACATCCAAAGCAACAGTTTAGCCATCTTGAAATTATTATTTTTATAAGGAGTAAAATTTTATGAGGTATCTTCAGTTTTGAATTGTTAGGTTAGGCAACCTTGTCATCTGTGGGAGGATATCAACAGGTGTAGAAAAAGGAAGGTGAGCTAAGCCTACAAAAGTACTAATTATGACACTTTCCATTGTTATCTTCAAACGACCCTACACGATGACACATTTGTATGACAAAATTTCCTTAACAGAAATATGAAGGTTAACATTAAAATAGAAAGAAAAATAAAAGCAAACATTTTTTAACACATGAGCATCAAAACTTTTCTATGAGGAGCTGCAGAGATAGCTCAAAAGTTATGAGCACTGGAAGTAGGACTTCCGGTATGGACAACCAACCGTCTGTATCTCCAGTCTCAGGGATTTATCGCCATCTACTGACCTCCATGAGCAGTGCACACACATGGTAGGCAGACATGTATGCAGGCAAAACAGACAAAATTTTTCTTTAAAAAATATATAGTTCAAAAAATATATATAGTACTCTATGAGAATATATAGGGGGACGTAATCCCCCTCAGGAACAGTCATAGGGGAGGGGAATAATGGGAAAATGGGGGGGGGAGGAATGGGAGGATACAAGGGATGGGATAAACATTGAGATGTAACAAGAATAAATTAATAAAAAAAAATAAAAAAAAAATATATATATATATATAGTTCAATATACATGATCATCCTATCCATCCTTGGAACTGTGTACCAGAAAAAAATGGAGGCTTGGGACAAGTACACATTAAATAATACCAGAAGTTAAATTAAGATACTATCTTCTAGTCAAAATATTTTAGTGGCAATGCCTATACCATATGTGATATCTTAGGTGTTGAGTATCATGTTTAGTCACCAACATTGTTCCTAGATCTTGTCAGTTATTTCTACCAGAGTGAAGAGTTTAGCTATAGAAGCCTCATATTATGTGTACATACAATACAAGTGCATATATGGGTTCTCTGAAGTGTATGTGGCAGCACATCACCTGGCAATTCCAACAAGTGTGATTATTGCAGACTAGTCACATAGTAAGGGGCTAATAATTATTCCTTAATATATTATATATCATGATGCAAACTAGATTCAGATTGTTCTCAATCCTAGGAAAGTTATTAAAAGCTTGGTTAAAGCTGTTTTTTATTATCTTAAAGTATATCTAGTTGGCAAGCTGTTTCTGGGGAGGTTTCAGTATACAATTTTTCAAAAATCACAGACTTTTTTATGTCAGAAGGTTTGATTATATGAAATTCCAAAGCAGACATTTATATTTTTTTTGACCATTAGACTTTAGTCAGATCTCAGATTAAAAGCGCCGCTAGGTTTTTCAGTTCATCATCAGGTAAATGGACTCAATAGAAATCAAGTCTCCCACTAGTTTTGTTAACAAGATAGCATCCATACAGAAACAATGCAATCTACACAAATGAGGGATTGTTATCGGTCACTGTCTACATAGTTCTCAATAAGATGATATACTATCATCTTGCTTGCTAGCGGTAAGTCTAATCAGGAGTCACTCTTGCTGGGAATAAGGCTCATTTCTTCCCTTGAAGAGGGCTTCAAGAAGAATTTATTTGGGGCATGGCCTGGGCACCTTGGTTTCTGTGAGTGCCAAGACATAGTAGACTCTCTGTTATTATGTCAATGAGTGCTTTCTCAGTCACCCAGCGTGTGATTTCTATACTTCCACCCTTCTGTGTTTCCCTCTGTCTTACCATTTATATGTATACCATGATCAGATCTTGCCTTGATTATAGCTTTTTGTCTTTTTTAGCCATATAGATATTTACTAATTTCTCATTGCCCTAGACACTTTACAGGTGATGCTATGCAATCCAATTGTGAACTGCTTGCTAGCCATACCTTTCTCTCCTTAATAGTACAATGAGAGATAAAGGAACATTCCTCTTATAACTGTTGCCACACATACACACTTTAAAGCTGCTTCACTGCTTAATGTAATTTCCTTTTTATCACTGCATTTTCATTATTTAATATGATATTCAACTTCAAATGAACATTTTATCATATTCTTATCATCCCCCAAGATCCTCCATATCCACTCCCCCTCCCTACCATCTCCGAACTTTTAAGTTCTTTCTCAGAAAAGAAACAAAAACCGCGAAACTAAGACAAAACTACACAGAGCAAAGAAAACAATATAAAACTACATCCAAAAAAGTAAACAAAAAATAAACAAAATAACCTCTCCAAACTATAAGAGCTAACATGAAAAATGGTGGAGTCCAATTATGTGTGGGTTAGCTGCTCCTGAACATGAGAGGCCTCTTTCAGAATAGTTTATATGCCCAGTGTCACTCTACTGGGGAAAACTCATTTTCCCTGTCCTGCAGCTCTAAGTGACAGTTTCACTGATAACCTTTACACTAGTGGCTATGTTTTCTTTTCATTCATTCATTTTTTAAAAAATATATAAGAAAACACAATGTAATAAGATAAAACAAACACTATCATATCAAAATTGGGCAGGATAACCAAACAAAAGGAATGAGATTCTGTGAAGTGAAGGCACCAGAATCACAGAGACCTACTTGTGATCATTAGGAATCCTCTAAAAACCCTAAACTAGCAGCCTTAATATATGCGCAGAGGACCAGCTATGGATCCTTGCATGCTGCGTCAGTAACCGTGAGTTCAGATGAGCTTTGCTTGTGCTGATTTAGATGGATTTGTTTGCTTTGTGTCCTCCCCTCTAGCTCTTACACACATTCTCTCTGCTTTCCCTTCTTCTGGGTCTCCAGAGCTCTGAGGGGAGGCATTTGAAGGAGACATAACATTTAGGGCTGAGTATTCCAAGTCCTCTTACTCTGCACTTATGTTCCGCCCGTGGGTCTCTATGGGAACGCCTGCTGCAGGAGGAAGTTTCTCTGCTGATAGCAGGATTAGGCGCTGGTCTATGAGGATAATGAATATCATTAGTAGTTTCATCATCCAAGTGCTGTCAGATATGAGGTGAAGTCTGTAGGATCCAATTTGACATCTTCATTTTAATAGTTGTGTAGGTTTTGGTTTCAACAACAGGGCCTTGCTGTCATTTGCATGAGCAACCTATAGCAAACAGCCTAGGTTGTTTGAAGAAACATGTGAGGTCCTTTTACTCAATTAGAGGTTACCGGAAGATTCAGGTTTTGACAATTGATGTTCAGTTGGAACTCTGTCTCCCAATTATTTGGTGATTTTATTTAGATTTATTTACTTATTTAGATTGCCTTCATATACATATATATTTTACTACCCCTCTCAGGCCCCATAATTTTTGCTTTCTATTTGTTCCTATAACTCTTTATCAACTCCAATTCCACACTGGATTCTTCCATTCCACCCTTCAACCTATCTATAACTATCCATCCTTTTCCCCTTTCTTAGTGACATCTTAATGTTCCCACAAATCCGTTAATCTACAACCACTCTCTGTAGTTCTATGGATTGTAGCTTGGTTATAATTGACTTATCTGCTAGTATCCACATGTAAATAAATACATACCATTTTCCTCTTTCTTGGGTCTCAGTTACCACACTTGATGATTTTTATAATCCATTCATTTTCTTGAATGTTCCATGTTCTTATTTTTTTAATGTCTGACTAATACTCCATTGTGTAAATGTACCATATCACATAGTTCTGTTGAGGTACTTCTAGGCTTTTTCCAGTTTCGGGCTATTCTGGATAGAGTAATGATGGACATGGTTGAGGAAGTGTCTTTGTAGTAGGATGAAGTATCTGTTCAGGAGTGGTATAGCTGGATATTGAGGTTTATCAATTGCCATCTTCCTGAGAAAACATTATACCGATTTCCATAGTGACTGTACAAGTTTGCACTCCCAACAGCAATGTATTAGTCTTCCTCTTACTCTATATCCTCATAAAAACAGGTCCTAAATGTTAAAAGCTAGGCTAGAAGAGGAATTGTGAAAACTCTCCCTTTAAGGTCAAGGTTCAAAATCTCATACAATGTTAGGACCTAAAAGATCTAAAAATGGCAGGCAAATATGCTGTTTAAACAATTTATACATATTGTAGAAGTGATGATTTTAAGCTGAAGCATATAGTCATGTGTATTATGTCACATTGGCTTTTATGATACTTAATCAGAGCCTGAAAACATTAGAGCCTCAAAACAATTATGTAAGATGAAATTTCAGTCTTTATTTTAAAGTGTCAATGACATCTAATTTTCAATATGTGCTTCCCTCTCTAGCAATCTATGTAACAGTAACATATTAATAGTACCAATGAGATAGCTTCATATCTAAGAGCATATATTAAGTTTCCAAAGGCTATCAGTGCAAAGTCATGTTAAATTTTATTCAAGAAGGCAGAAAACTCACAATATCATTGCTACTATGTAAGGATGATTTTCATGATTATGATCCTGTAGTATACTGACCACATTGGGCTCTGATAGCATTTACTTATTTGAAGTCCCAATGATTTGAAAGTGAGAAAGTGTAGAATTTAGCAAATTCCAAATCCCTTTAATTTGAAATAGGGATGGAGAAAAATCCCTCTTTTCCTAAGTCCATATATTTCTTTTCTGACCAGGAAAAAGCCTGCCAAGATTACAGAGTTCATTTCTAAGACTGACCACGAGAGATCTACGATCATCTTCCAGGGTCACAGATCTGTGCACCATGTCCCCCAAATATTCAAACATCTTCCATTCTCTGTTACTTTCTCCCTTTTCTCTATACCTAGTTTTGGGTTGAAAATGAGCAGAACACATGAGCATCATTATCTCTCCCTAAATTGCTATTTAAGATGTCTGATGCATACTCTTGCCTCATGTTGATGATGCTTGCTAGTCCCCCTTGGGTGAAATAATCGGATGGAGTATTAAGACTGTCACTAAGAATTGTTCATGTATAATTTATACTCACAATTAAAAAGCATTTTTAACCAAGTGTCACAACACAGTGACAACTAAATTAGAGTGTGATTTACATTACCATGTGCTGCCACTTGATTTAGTGTCACTCCAGAGAAATTGATAAACGGCCCATGTAGGGCAAGATGGAGATCTTCATTAAGAAAGCACTCGTTCCCAGGTGTGAGTTAGGTGAATGATAGTTGGATCCTGTCATTTCCAGTATGATTACTAACTAATTTTTGTAATTCATGTAACCATCACAGAGAAACTTTTTAAATAATTACCCAGAAATGCTCAAGCAGGGCTAAGATGGTAGTGCACAGTTACTTACCATGTACTTTAAATTAAAATAAGGGACTAACTACATAGATTTGAGGAATTTATCCATCTTGATAAAAGCCTAGAATTTAAAGATGAAGGAAGGAGACTACACTGAACTACAACCTGAAATACACTAGTATGGATTTTTGATCCACTTGAATATCTAACCATATGCACACATATGTGTGTAAGTGGCTGAAATCTGTGTCAGCATATTATTTATGAGTTATGTGTTAATTTGTAAAAACAGAGTGTCTGTACAGAAAGGCAAGCTATTGAGATTAGTTTTTATTTTTGAAGTAAGGCAGTACAAATTTCATAAATAAAATCATGTGCTGAAAAAGAATGTTTCTGTTAGCCAAAGAATATATCAACGAGGGCTATCACCTAAGATGATACACCAACACTGAAGAGGTCTTCATGGCGGGTGCTGGTGCTGCTGTAGTCATCCTCGTGTCATGACACACCATGCTATTCCTGTCCCTGATCACTAGCATGTATACAACCTTCTTCTCTTATCAATCATATAAAAATAAAGTATTTGCTGATAACCAGCCTTGTTACTAGTTTATTTTTTACTATAATAAGCATTTAATCATTATGCTAGAGTATTTTTCAAAAGTTCGGTGTTAAATAGGCAGGACACAGGTATGTCCTTCTTACTTTATTCCTTTTGGTTGTCATTTGTTCTTATTGTACTGTATGTTTATTTGAGACAAGGTCTTGCTATGACGCCAAGGAGGGCCTCATGCAGTCTTTACACCTCATTATTCCATATGCTATCACACCTAGCTATTGCATCTGCCCCTTGTAACATTTCCTCTCTTGCTTGAATCAATTTCACATTATCTTGTTCACCGTGGCACAGGAACTAATGTTGAGTCCATGTGGAAAGTGTGTACTATGTGTCATTATGTATGACTATTCTGGCCTTCCTAATTGCTTGTCACCTACACACTGATTAACCCAGAGCATCTTCTTGTTCTGAAAGTCCACCCTGGTTAGTGCTCTACACATATATTCCATTTTTACATTTTTTTTTTGTCTAGTATTTGTTTAGGATCAAGAGGCAAATTTAATTAAAATATTATATTTTTGTCAACAGGCAATTTCAAGACGAGTTACAGAAGAATGCCACATTATTGTCACCTGTAATTGGCATTCTTTTCTAACATTGGCAAGAAAAATTAACTAACATAAAGCTGAAGGATTAAATAAAAATATATGAGGATCTTTACAATGAAAGGTGAAGCTTATGTTAAAAGAATAGACTAACACATTCAATAAACCCATTTTTGATTCACACTTGTTAATTTTTTTTACATTTTCTTAACCTATATTTTCATGTACAGACAGGAAATAAAAATAAAAGTGTTGCTTTTTTCCTGCTAAGGTTTGTATTTCACCAGAGTAGTTTTAAATTCAGAATTTAAGCTTTCTGATTTATTTTAAAATAGGTTCTTCTGAAGAAAAATTTACTATGGATAGTGTAAAAAATGGCTCCAGTTTGGCTATTTCACATCAACTCAGTTTATTATTGGTCATCTTGCTGGTGGCTTTGCATAGGCTTCCCTTGCTTTGCTAAAGGTCGCCCTTGTCTTACATTAGTCAGATCCAGGTGTCCACAGCAACCTGTCCTCAATGAGCTCAATCCACCCACAGAGTAGCCAACACTTTTCTAACCTACGGCACTGTATTGAGGTTAAGGGAAAAACTGTTCATAGTAACCTTGAGACATATCAACCATATGGTTAATTACTCCTAAGATCTTCTGTGTGTTGGGCGTGACACCAGAGGCCTATGTCTAGTTTGAGGGGACTCATTTTGCTCTGAGATTGAGATGTCCGCTCCCATGATACTTAGACTCTCTCCTGTTAATGATTCTTTAAAACTGGTATTTCTCATGTTATACAAACTCCAATAAGTTGGACTGTGACTCTTTTTCTCCTGGTATTACTGGGGTAAGCAGGGTGCCGTTTCTGATCTTCTATACCATATCTTTCATTAAGTCTTTTTTTTTTTTTTTTTTGCCTTTACATATCTTTAGATACGCAGACATCATCATAATAAGGTGACTGTAGGAGTCACTCACTATTTTGACATACTCTGGAGTCATATATTATGGTAACAATCTATAAAACCCAGAGAATATTAGGTTATAGAGAAGGACATGGCTTGTTCCAGAAAGGGCTATTTAATAAACTTTGGGAAAGTGCATAGCAAAATCATCACCTAATATTCATTTGCTAGAATGAATTTCCACTGTTAGTTGTACACACAGAGGCCAGAGGAGGACGGCCATTCTTGTGTATCTCTATCATGCCTTCCCGAGTTCTTTCACAGAGATGAGTTCTTTCACAGAAACTGGAGGTAAGGGGGCAGTCCATAGGACCCAGTGAAACACCTGCTCTGTTACATACAGTGCTGGGTTCCAGGTATGCACATAGCGACATTGCTCATCATACATTGATATGGGGAATTTGACCTCAGGTGCTCTTATTTGTGCAACAAGAGACATCTTGCCAGGTACTAATTTCTGATTTTTTTCCCCAATGGAAATTATAGTTTGCAATAACTAATATTTATGAAAAACACATTTTTTCCAAATGTGTTCCAATTATTCAGAAATCAATATATTTTAAATACGGTTTGAAACAACTACAGTGTGATTCAATGGAATGTTGAGTTCTTACTCAACACTCCTACATGAAAGCTACTGAAGTTAGTGACTTTGTTTGCTTAGAAGCATTTCAAGTATTTTTATTGGAGGAGTGGAGGAAGGGGGCAGCATTTGAGATGTAAAGTGAATAAGAAAATTTAATAATGAACTCTGGTGCCTGCGATCTGATCACTGCCCATTGGTGGAGAGGCCCTGTGGGAACACAGAGAAAGGGGATGCAGGCTGTCCGGGTGAGACCTGATAGGTTATGGTCAGATGTGGGGGACAAGGACCCCACCTGTCAGAGATCTAGAGGAGAGGAATACAGCAGAAAAGGGAAGGAGGGTGGGAAAGGAAGATTAAATTGAGGGGATTACAATCAGGATATAACGTGAATTAATTATAATAAAATTATTAAGTATTTTAAACTTTTTGTTATATTCTGGCCTTGTACATTTACAGATTTGTTTCCAGTATCAGCAAGCCACAGACCAATTAGAAATGTAGTAAAATTAGAGAAAACATATCCCTTGCCAGGTCCCTAGCAGGTACACTAAGCCTTGCATGAAGTCTCATGGTATGATGTTGCTGATATGCATGGTGGCCACCAATTTTTTTTATTAATTTATTCTTGTTACATCTCAATGGTTATCTCATCCCTTGTATCCTCCCATTCCTCCCTCTCTCCTATTTTCCCATTACCCCCCTCCCCTATGACTGTTCCTGAGGGGGACTTCCTCCCCCTGTATATGCTCATAGGGTATCAAGTCTGTTCTTGGTAACCTGCTGTCCTTCCTCTGAGTGCCACCAGGTCTCCCCCTCCAGGGGACATGGTCAAATGTGAGGCACCAGAGTACGTGAGAAAGTCGTATCCCACTCTCCACTCAACTGTGGAGAATGTTCTGACCATTGGCTAGATAGGTCACTAATTTTTTAAATTCAGTTTACAGTCTGATTGCAGCTCACCCCCTGTCTTCCCATTCCCATACTCACACCCCTTTCTCCTTTCTCCTCTTCTCTTATCCTTAGAAAAGACCCCCCCCATGGATACCAACCCACCTTGGTACATCAAATCTAAGCAGGATTAGACACAATTTCTCCCTCTGAGGCCAGACAAGGCAACCCAGTTATGTAAAAGGGATTCAAAGGCAGGCAACAAAGTCAGAAAATTCCATGCTCTATTTGTTAGGGAACCCACATGAAGACCAAGCTGCCTATCAGTTACTTATGTGTAAAAGGCTTAGATCCAGCCCATGCATGCTCTTTGGTTGGTGGCTCAGTCTCTGTGAGCACCCTTTGGTTCAGATTAGTTTACACTGTAGGTATTTTTGTGGTATCCTTGACCCCTCCATCTCCCTCAAGTCTTCCCCAGCCTCTTCTATAAAATTCCCAGAGCTCTGCATACTGTTTGACTGTGCGTCTCTGCATCTATCAGCTGCCGGCAGAAACCTCTCAAAACACAGTTATGCTAGCTTCCTGTCTGCCAGCACAACACAGCATCATTAATACAGTCAGGAGTTGGTTCTCTGCCATCGGGTAGGTCTCAACCGGGCCAGTCATTGGTTGGCCATTCCTTCGATCTCTGCTCCATCTAAATACCTGCACATCTACTGGGCAGGACACATTTTGAGTTGAAGGTCTGTTTGGGTGGTTAGTGTCCCCCTCCCTCCACTGAAAGTCACCACCTGGCTACAGAAGGTGAGCTCTTCAGGCACCATGCCTCTGCTGGTAGAAGTCTCATTTAGGGTCACCCCAATAGACTCCTGGAAGCCTCCTCTGCCCCGCAGATCCCCCCCCCCCACTGATTTCCCTTCTCTCTCTAAGCCTTCCCCCATCCTCCTGGTCCCCTCCACTATCTATCCCTTTTCCATCCAGTTGCCTTCCTGCTGCTACTTCAGATATCTGTTTTATTTTCCCTTGCCTGTGAGATTCAAGCCATCTTCCTTATTTTTAATTGTTGAATCTACCTTAAAAAATATGTCTTGGGATCTTCTTTATTCACAAAACTCACCATTTAGAAATCAACAAATCAACATATTATATGATTTGTACACAGAATAAAGAAGGAAAGATGAATGCTAAGAATTAATGTTTGAAAATCACTGGGCATGCTGGTGCACATCTTTAATCTTAGCTCTCAGGAGGAAGAGGCAGGCAGATCTTTGTGAATTTAAGGCCGGCTTGGTCTACAAAGTGAATCCAGGAAAGCCAGGGCTTTGTTACACAGCCTGCCTTGAAAAAACTAAATATCATATTAATGCAACCTACTGATATTTGCACTTTGTTATAAAACACCCAAAGAGAATCCATTATAGAACATTCATAAAAATGTTTTTTACTGCGTTAACATTACTAATATAATTATATGTAGTGCATTTCCCTTTTGTATGGTTTCTTAAATTACTTTTTCATTATCTCTGATGAAAAGGTTTTCCCTGCTATAATTCTTCTTTCTCATTTTTTCCTTACAATAAACCAATGCCAACTTGGTACTTGCTCTAGGGGAGTATACACATCTCAAAGGATTGGTCAGAGAAGGCGGGAATACTATCATTGCAAAGAACACAGCTGAGAAAAGTCAATCAAGACATGTTTTCCACCCTTCTATCCTTCTCTACCTCAAGTATTCAGGAAAAATTTTCTTTAAGAATAGGAGTAGTCAAAAGACTACCACAAGACCACATGCACCCATCTTTTTTCTTCTGTTTGCTGAAATAGGAAGAGAGGCTATATGAATTAATTTGTTTCATAATACTAAGCTGAGGTAAATTGTGTTTAGAAATTAAGGAACTAATATAAACATCATTGACGATGTCAGGTAATTACTAGAATAGAGTACTCCCTGAGAGCAAGGTTATTGTCCTCTACACACTAGCTAAGAATAGGTCACATAAATGACTAGATTTATGAATAAATTATAACAAAATTAAAATATGTTTATAAACTTCTAATCATGTGTCTTTATGATTGTAATGATATAGATACTTGTAGAGATATGTTGGAACAGGACATATTCAAATTTATTTAATATGTAAGAGTGGGATGAACATCAAAGACCAAAATATCTATAGTCAAACTGAAAGGCACAACTTAAGTAGGGAAGGGCATGGGCAGAAGTTAATTAAAGAAATCAGACAGACAAGTTACATGAAGTAAAAAAAAAAAAAAAAAAAAAGTACAGATACAAATAAAACACTAAAAAAATTGTTCCTTATTTAGAGAATAAATAATGAGAGATGAAGAAACATATTACTTGAAGTAGTTAATGACAGAAAATATTTGTAATTTGGTTATCTATAAATTTCCCAAAGGCAGGAAAACTGATGAGTAAAAGATTTTTTTATCGCCTTTATGAGTGGTACATGAGTGTACTAGACATATGACTGGTGCTTTGATTGAAAGGGTGAGCACACATCTTAACTCCAACCAGGAGCTCACGCGGAAGCCAAGGAAAATAAGAGAGGGATTCTTAGCTTGAAAGCAATTGTGTGTTGGCAGAAACAAATGAAAGAGGTGAGCTGACAGGAGCTGGTAGGAAGATGAGACATTGAAAAGAGCCAAGTTTTATTTGCATGCCACAGACTCCTCTGTGAAGCATCGAGCCTACTGTATTCATCACCATAGCTCCCACATCGAATTTATAAATCTATATATAAGTATAAGGGTAATAGAGATGTGAGTATTAATCATTCATTCGGAGATGTTTTTAGAACAGAATGTAAAAAAACATACCATTAATAAACAAAGAGTTTTGCTGGGGTTGCATTAATTCTATATCATCGAGGCAAATGTAATTACTATTTCTGTCATGGGTTGTGTCTTTTCCATAATTAGGAGAAGATATTCGGAAAAGTGAATTGCATTAGGTAAGTCTACATTAAAGTTGACATTCTGTTCATAGACTCAGAAGTGAAGGCAGACTTCAATAAGAAAATTGGTATCTCAATTCTAACTGAAATGGAATAGTTAAAAGCTTAATGAAATTGAAATCTATGGAAGGAAGGGTCAAAAGGAAGGAAAATATTAGGAGTCGGAAATATTTTTCATAGTCATATTGTTAATTATTATAATTTTCATAGGCTGTTAAGGGGTGGAAATTATAAACTAAAGCCTCTCTGTTTGGACATGTATTAGAAAATGTCAGAAAATAAGCAATAAGGTCTTTCTTGTGATAAAATATTCCATATTTTGATACTAGCTTTTACCTTATATGAAACTTGTAAATGTCTGCTCTACTTTTATTTTCATCAATTCATCTAATGTTAAGTATAAATATGACGGTTTTAATCTGAACAGTGTTTGAACATTATGTTACATTCTACTTGGCACAACATGAAAATGTAATGCACCTGAAAACAGGAGATAAAAAAAGTCTGAGTAGAGATATTGTCAATATAATTTTACAAGTGCTTAGTTCCAAGATTTGTATCAGTAATCTGGGACTGGAAAGAGTAAGAAAGATATCAATTGGAAATGGATCACACAATATACAAATATATATTTGTAAATATATAAAATTTATAAATATTAAATATAGTGTCTGTGTATGTGTGTATGTGAGTGCTATATTTAGTCAGATGTTAACAATCGTGGATTTTAGCATATCAACAGGACATAAAGAAAGGGAAATAAATGAGTGACTTTTCCAGAAACAGTCTTCTCTAGAAATCTTGTCCCACTCACCCCACAAAAACCATTTATATTGTGATCCTATTTATCTGCCTTTTGGTTTAATGTTCCTTTTTCATTTTATTACAATAGTCTAAATTCTTCTCACTTTTGTTCCATTTGAACAAGAATGTATTTTGAGATTTTCCCCACAAAAGGTAAACTTGGCACATAAGACAATGTAGATGACAAATTAAGTGAAAAGAAATAACCCATACTGACTGATTATTTTTAAAAATGATGGCTGTTAGACCCATGAACTCATGACAGTTGTTAATAATTACAGATGATTTACATGGTATTAAGCTAATAGAACTAAGCCATTATGGGGAGGTGTACACAAGGCCCTGACTCCTTTTTTTAAATTTTTTATCATATTTGTTTTTTTACATATACATTTATATTTCTACACATAAATAAACTACATACAGCAAAAAGAACGAAGAAATAATCAGGAATTATATAACTGTTACATTCTTAATGCTTTGGCTATTTGTATTTGGCAACCTTGTAGAAACCATCTTTCCTATCTTGGTGTGTCTAAAATTCTGAATGTAAATCAATATCTATCATATCTCATCATTTTAACCTAAAACATCTATTTAAATCTAAAAATATATTTTATTAATTTATTCATATTACATCTCAATTGTTATCCCATCATTTGTATCCTCCCATTCCTCCCTCCCTCCCATTCTCTGCTTACTCCCCTCCCCTAAGACTGTGACTGAGGGGGACCTCCTCCCCATATATACGCTCATAGGGTATCAAGTCTCTTCTTGGTAGCCTGCTGTCCTTCTTCTGAGTGCGACCAGGCCTCCCCATCCAGGGGACGTGGTCAAATATGGGGCCTCAGAGTTCATGTGAAAGTCAGACTACACTCTCCACTCAACTGTAGAGAATGTCCTGTCTGTTGGCTAGATCTGGGTAGGGGATCAAAATTTAGTGCATGTATTGTCCTTGGCTGGTGCCATAGTTTGAGCAGGACCCCGGGCCCAGATCTGCCTATCATAATGTTCTTCTTTTAGGTTTCTAGGACCCTCTGGATCCTTCTATTTCCCCATGCTCCCATGCTTCTCTCACCTGGAGTCCCAAAAGTATGTCCTCCTCTCTGTCCCACTTTCCTGGCGAGTAAAGACTTTCATGGGACATACCCCTTGGGCTATTGTCCAGATATAAGTGAGATTATACCATTTGAGTCTTTCTGCTTCTGGGTTAACTCACTCATTATGATCATTTCTAGTCCAATCCATTTGTCCACAAATTTTGAGAACTCCTTGTTTTTAATAGCTGAGTAGTATTCCATAGTGTAAATGTACCACAGTTTCTTTATCCATTCTTCTACTGAGGGACACTTAGGCTGTTTCCATGTTCTGGCTATTATGAATAAGGCTGCTATGAACATGGTTGAGCAAATGTACTTGTGTGCTGGAGCATCTTCTGGGTATATTCCAAGGAGTGGAATAGCTGGGTCTTGAGGAAGCCCTATTCCCAGTTTTCTGAGATAGCATCAGATAGATTTCCAAAATGACTGTTCTAGTTTGCATTCCCATCTCAATGAAGGAGTGTTCCTCTCTCTCCACATCCTCGCCAGCATCCCTAACAACTAAGCTTAATTCTAAGACAAAACTATCTGGTCTTCACCCCCATCAGAGACTTGAGAAGGAATAGTATGTAATTACCAGAGTAAACTGGAAGTGCAGGTTAGCAGCTTCAAAAAAAAAAAAAAAAAAAAATGACAGAGACAGTCGGCTGCCTGAACACTCACTGCAAACTCTATATAAAGTTGGAGCATCATCTTCAGCCTTCAGGCCTAATGTATCTGACTGACATTATTTGTGGGGCAGGAACTATTAAGGACTTGCTTATCCTATCTTGACAGAGTTTGGCTGTCGAGTCTCCCTGCACGCAAGTTTGCCTATTATAGGCAGATTTCTGTCTGTGCCACAAATGAGAACATTTTGCCCAGTGACTAAATTGCCACACTTGAAGCCATCCCCATGAGGAGATTCTTTGACGCTCATCATCCTCTTTGAGATAGGTTGGGTGTTGCCAGGAGTTAACTTGTCTTGTTGTCAAAGAATCTTTAAAACAATAGAAACATCTTTAAATGTTATATTGTATATGTCTCTAAGGCTTTTGAAGACATTATCTAACTATTTTACCTTATCTGTCTATCAAATCATATTTATCTGATAAACCTAGATTGTATATTCTTGTGGTGTAAATAGACTAGTAATTGACATTACCATGATTTGATCAACTAACAATTAGCTTGCACTTCGTAATTATGCTAAACAGTCTGCAATACCATTTTCAAGGTATTGGAAATAAACCTTGAATTATAATTGAGTTGTATGCATACAATACCTGCTATTAGAGTAGAAATATATATATATATAGTGTGTGTGAAAAATAATCTTAAATTTGAATTCTATACCAATGTATCAAAATTAAACTTATTTTGCATCAATATACAAAATTTTATATCAATGAATTAAAAATGACCTTATTTGTGATTAATAATTAAGGCCTTAAGTTGAGGAGGTGGTTCAATAATCTACTTTTTGTTCTATCATCCCTATATATTTCTATGTGCCCCCTTCTCTCAACCCCTATCTCCATACCTAAGAAAGAAAAACAGAGACATCCCTAAGTCCAATCTTGTTTTCTTTCTGAATAAGACCAATAATAACTTATAACCAACTGCCAATGAAAATAAACATCTGTGGCCCAAAAGAGCAAACTAAAACAATACCCAACCCCCCTTAGGGGAAATAGGACATCATTCTCTTAGGGTTTATTTTGGCTGATTTGGGGTGAATAATACCTTTACAGGGTCCCAAATAAAATTGGGGAAAATGGTTAAACAAGCCAGGAGTAGCATTTGTGGCCGGCCAAGTTTCTAAATTTTCAGAAATTCCAGGCTTAATAAGAGTTCTGTGTGGGACAGTATGAAAGTTAGAACAATTGGAATTGGAAGATTTCTTCAAATGTGTTCTGAGAGCTGTCCTGTTCTGATCAGTAACAGGAGCTGAAGCACCTGACTCTGGAACATGCAGGATATCTACCGGATGGCACCATCTAGCATGTTAAGAGAACTAAGTCCCTCTCTCTTATGGGGAGCAATTGACAGATGGTCATAGCTTGATGTGAAAGGATGTGGCCACTGATATGCTATCCAGGCTGCAGTGGATGATTGACATATCCACACTCATGTAGACAGCATTAATTGGAAAAATTGGAATATTAAAAAAAGGGGCAAATGATGAATTTGGTAGGAAGATTATACGGGAACCCCTGAGGAGTTGGAGAGTATCAATAACAGGTTGGATATGCTCTTAATACATTATACATATGCAAGAAACTCTCGTTAAATAAATGAAAATATTTTAAAAGACAAAATTACAGCTATACATAAAAGATACATATCTTTACTCCTGTGTGACAAAATTGTGGCTCAGAAAATGTGGATTTTTAACTGCTTGAAAATGTTGTCTGGGAGGAGTCGAGGAAGGGGGATGCAATCAGGATGTAAAGTGAATACATTAAAAATAAACAATCTTTTTTACTTAGTCACTCTTTGAATTTTATAATCAATGATAGTCCTTTACAATATGTTCAGAACATAGTTCAGTAATACTCCAGAAAAGCTACAATTCAAGAGCTGCTAATGCCTCTGTCTCAGATACTCTATTACTTGGTGAGCAATCCATGTACCATTGTTCACAAACAGCAGTAGAGAGCATATCAAGGTGCCTTCAGCTTTATGGGGGAATCCAAGACATTACTTTTCCTAAAGAAAGAAGAACCTTGAGTAAAAATTTTCATGACAAAACAAGTTAAGAGCAATGAATATGATTTTGTTATTTGCTTTGTCATGGTAAAGGGGGAAAAAAGCCATGAAGTTTTCAAAACATAGTTGATTCGTGGAGGTGCACACCTTTAATCCCAGCACATGGGAAGCAGAGGCAGGAGAGAGTGCTGTGAGTTCGAGGCCAGCCTCTTCTAAAAGCGAGTCCAGCATAGCCAAGGCTACACAGACAGACCCTACCTCAAAAAACAAAAAACAGACAAACAAACAAAAAAACATACTTGACATTGGTCAAGATCAGCAACATCTGTATATATGATGTTTTATTCCACAGTGTTCTCAGAATGCGAAAATTGTGCATTTAATCCCATGTAGTCATCCTTAAATACACATTCATCTTACCAGTACTAAATTGACTCAATGGAATATATTTATACATGTGTATGATGTATGTATTTCTTATGTATATATGTATGTATGTGCATGTGTGCATGCATGCTCAATAATAATAATTAAATAAGAGATGGTAAATTTGAAGATGAGTCAGAGTCCTGAGGAGGAGTGTACGTGGAGACAGTGTGGGGTGAAAATTATATAAATACAGTATGAATATATGATTTTCACAAATGATAATAATAATGTTATTTGAACCATTTAAATCGGTATAATGTAATTGGTTCTATAAAAAGGCTTTAATAAGAGCATAAAATACATACATTTAAATTTTTGGTATATTTCATTGGTAAGTATAAAAAAGAAATATATTCTTTTAATTAAATATGGGCTATTAGTCACATAAGAATAGATTCTCAAAAATCTACTTGTTGGCAGTATTAATTTTACCTTGAATTATTCTGCATAATCTTAATGGCACTAGAACTATATTTAACACATCTTTTTCATGGAACTATGAAATATTAAGCTTACTATATTGTGACAAATGAAACAAAACTGGCAGTGGAGCATTAAAGATAATATTGAAATTTTTCTCTTAAAAATAGTAAAACAGATGATTCATCCATACAAGCTAAATCTCTACAAAAGCAACCTTCTGTAAGACAATGTTTAGGTTGCTGTATGTTTGTAGCACTAGCAATGTGATTTGGGACGTTTCTTTTAATTGAATGGAGTGGTCTTCAAATAATATCTACATTAATACAGGTAGAAAATCTGTTTGTATGCCTCATTCTTTTGTTATGGCATGTGCGTTCCTCAGCACAAAGTAGGCTGTAGAAGTTGATGAAGAGTTAGCTAACAGCTGAGTAGTATTCCATAGTGTATACTCAGCTATTAAAAACAAGGAATTCCCGAAATTTGTGGATAAATGGATTGAGCTAGAAATGATCATAATGAGTGAGTTAACCCAGAAGCAGAAAGACTCAAATGGTATATACTCACTTATATCTGCATACTAGCCCAAGGGGCATGTCCCACGAAAGCCTTCACTTACCAGGAAACTGGGACAGAGGGGAGGACATCCTATTGGGACTCTAAATGAGAGAAGCATAGGAGAATAGCAAAGTAGAAGGATCCAGAGGGTCCTAGAAACCTACAAATAGAACATTATGATAGGCAGATTTGGGTCCAGGGGTCCCACTCAAACTAAGACACCAGCCAAGGACAATACAGGCGGTAAACTTTAAGCCCTACCCAGATCTAGCCAACGGTCAGAACATTCTCCACAGTTGAGTGGAGAGTGGGATATGACTTTCTCACATACTCTGGTGCCTCACATTTGACCATGTCCCCTGGAGGGGGAGACCTGGTGGCACTCAGAGGAAGGACAGCAGGTTGCCAAGAAGAGACTTGATACCCTATGAGCATACACAGAGGGAGGTGATCCCCCTCAGGAACAGTCATAGGGGAGGGGAATAATGGGAAAATGGTCGGGGAGAGGAAAGAACGGGAGGATACAGGGATGGGATAAACATTAAGATGTAACAAGAATAAATTAATAAAAAAAATAAAAAATTTAAAAAAAAAGAAAGCTAAAAAAAAAAAAAAAAAGAGTTAGCTAACATCTTATTGGGTGGACCTGAAATGCAGATGCATCAAGAAACCAGACAAAAAGGTCACTATGATAACCTGGGCACTAAAACCTTGGAAGGGAAGTGCTGATGGTCAGTCCTGTACTGGTAGAGTGGATAGCAGCTTGTCCTTGTGTGTGGGCACTGATATTGTTTTGTTGCAGTGGCTGATTTCTGACTTTAGTTCTTTCTATAGGGCTGAGGTTTCATGGATTTTTCTAAGTTTAGGTTTGCATAAGGTTTTAGCATCATCTTTGTTTGGTCTATGTTTGGCCAGTGATTGATTTTAATATTATAAGAAATAACAAAATATTGAATTGAAACACAGTATCAATCCCATTGCTACTTACCAGCACACTCCCCATGTCTTGCAAATACATCTGGTAATGCAAAGTTACTCAATTTTACTAATAACAAAGCCATGCAGGATGATTTGACTCTACGAAGGAATTACCTAATTGTGTTCAGAACAAACCATTTGTACAACATTAGAAATGTAAACAAAGTGTAAAACCATTTCATGATAAGGATGATAGGGAAATTTTAACTAGATGAGTTTTGTGCTCTACACATATGCTGCTGCTGCTATAGCCAAAAAACAGTATCTTTGCAGAGTTATTAAGTGCTGCCGGAAATTCAAAATTTCCAGATTACCTTATGAAAGTCAAGTATGTAAATTCTGCATATAAATTTTAAAAATTACGGATTCAGTACACTGAAAAAGCTGATGAGATGACAGTCCCTCTCATCACTAGTTCCTTTTCTATATGAGGAAGTGTATCCATAAAGAAATGGCCCTCTTTTCCCTAACCTAAAATTATAAAAGGGTATATTAACTAAAGACTGAACAATTAAATTGCATTTAAAACTTAATTCTGCTTTTTTAATTTCAAATCTTATAAAGTAGCTGAAGAATATATAATGGAAAGTATATGATAAAGATAACCACTCTGCAAGTAAATAAAATCAAAAGTAATAATAAAAAACACTAGCAAAGTCATGAAGCCTCACCAAGGTAAGAGTGTAATCACACCACAACCTAACAGAAGTACAGAGATGGACATGCCTTGCAATGAATATCTAGGGATTTTTTTTTTTTTTTTTTTTTTTTTTTTTTTTTTTTTTTTTGCATAGGAAATTTGCCCTTGAGATTTCCTGCCAATTCAATGTGAATTATCTGACTTCAGGGTGAAAAAATAGAGCTACATCCTGCCAGCCGAGTGGAACATCCCAAGAAAAATAACCAGTTAAACTATGAAACTGGGAAACTGAGGAACATTTAGGTTGTTTCCAGGTTCTGAGTGGAGAGTGGGGACTGACTTTCACATGAACTCTGGTGCCCCATATTTGACCATGTCCCTTGGATGGAGAGGCCTGGTGGCACTCAGAGGAAGGATAGCAGGCTACCAAGAAGAGACTTGATACCCTATGAGCATATACAAGGGGAGGAGGTCCCCTCAGTCACAGTCATAGGGGAGGGGAGTAAGGGGAAAATGGGAGGGAGAGAGGAATGGGAGGATAAAAAATAAAAAAAAACTAAACTGGGAAACATAATACGCAGGAATAGTACAACATAAGATACCTGTTCTGTATATGAAGAGTTGGTCCACAGCTGGTGGATCTAGCTAGGATAGGTTGTGGGACCAGGTAATGGAGGGGGGCTAATCTTTTGTTGGTTGTAAGCTAGACCTGGTTCTCACATGATATTGATGCCAAGTGAGGAAATTAGCCACAAGCTCTCACAGTCAAGACTAGAGTTACTATGACCAGTCTTCGTCACTCTGGTGCACTGAAACTACACGATGACTGTAATGAGAAAAGTAACACAAACAAATATACACATATATGTACATACACACACATATATATACACATATAAAACATGTATCTCTTTATATTATATTTAATTTGGTATTAAACTGACGAGTTATATATTTGTGAATGAAAAAGTTACATTCATTTCTATGATGATATTTTTAGCGACTAATCTTAAATTTTTGCATAAACATTTTACGAAAGGTGTTGGATAATTTTATGTAATAATTTAATAAGTCGTTATATGATTTAAATTAAAACTACCATTCCTCAAAGAAAATACCAAAATACCCAGGACAAATTTAATTTTGGTAAAATGCTTTAGGAAAGCCCCTTTATTTTTACAGTTTATTTGAAGATAAATAGAAAGGGCTGAGGAGGTGGCGCACTGGGAAATAGCACTTACCCTGCCAACCTTGTTATCTGAATTGGATCTCCAGAGCCCGTGTTGGGAGGATCACTCTCTACATGCACACTGCAGCACAGGTATACCACATTTATACAGTATGCTAACATCACACATACACACAAACAGTAAGAATAATCAAAACATTTAGACCCAGAAAGTGGTCACTATGCAGACATTCTCAGTTTCCTTGGGTATTATGTGCAGCAGCCAGAGTGGCATCCACTGAGATCTCAAGTGTCCTATTTTTGACAATTGTTAGGTGGTTACTCTATGAATATTTACATAATCCAAATTTGCCTTTTGTTTTAAACTCATGAGTGAAATCTGGGCATAGTCTGTAGGATCATTTTGGCACACATTTAAAATAATTTAGTATGCATAAATCAATTGCTATATTTACCTATATGTCTAGACGTGTACATTAAATGCTATTTATTGATAAGATATTAACATTCCATGACTGAATTTATTTATTATCAATGTGATCTTTTGCAAGCACTTCAAATTGTGAGAGGATAAAATCTAGCTTGCCTTACAAATATAATTGTAAACATTTTTCCTTTTATTGAAAATAATGTTTTCTCACATAATATATTCTTATTACTGTTTCCTCTTACTTCTAGTTTCTCCCCATCTCCTGTCACATCCAGAATCAGATCCTTACTGTATCTTTCAAAACAACAACATCAACAACAAAAAGACGATACTATGAGATAATAATAAATAATAATAAATAAAATAAGATAAAACAAAAACAAACACATCAGAAATAGGAAGGACAAAAGTAACAGAAGAAAAGAGACCAATAGAAGACAAAAGAAAAGGATATATATGTAGAGACCCACACATTTGTTAACTCAGGAATCAGATAAAAATATCAAAGTGGATTTTTATATATGATATATATATGTATGTATATATAGACCCACAGAATAAAAACAGATTTTTTAAGTAAATAAAAATAAGTGGAATTAATCCCTAGCCTTCATCCCTACATACCAGCGTCATTAGTGTTGGAAGTCCTCTGCACAATACCAAAGGAAAACTTAAACGTCAACTCAGCGATGACCCTCGACCCCTTTGATCTACATCCGTGTTCTACATGCAAGACATGCCAGCGCAATGGTGGCACAAAGCTGTGGGAGTAAACAAGAATTATCTGGTTTAACTTAATGACCACTCCATTAGATGGAACCCATATGCCACACTGCTTCAGTGACCAAGAACTTGATACTAGAGAGCCCTGGGTCCTAGGTGAATTACTCATCAAGAGTAACAACAACAAAATACAGCAATAAAAGAGCTCTACCATTCTGCTACACTCACAGATCAGTACCTTGCTCCGCCACCAACACAGAAAGTATTCTTGCAGCAAATGGGAACAAGTCAGAGACCCACAGCCGGAAGTCGTTCAGAGAATGAAATACCCTGCAACACTCTGTGCTTTATGGCATATCTCCATCAAATCCCTGCCACTAAGTGTCCGGGAAAGAAAAGAATGTGAGAGCCAGAAAGGATGGAAGACATCAAGAAACCCACTTGCAAATGATAGTTTTATCCGAGAGAGTTTCACGATGGAAACAAACTACTCTTTTTTTTTTTTTTTTTTTTTTAATTTCTTCACTTTACAACCCAATTGTAGCCCGCTCCCTTATCTCCTCCTGATCCCACCCCCCTCCCTCCCTCCCCTAGTCCTCAGAAAGGGGAGCCCTCCTCTCCTAACATCTAACCTCTGCTATCAAGTCTCACCTGGTCTGTGTATCTTCTTCCTCTGTGGCCTGGCAAGGCTGGCCCATCAAGGGGAAGTGATGAAAGTATAGCGGCCAGACTCCATGTCAGAGATAGACCCTACTCCCCATATTATGGGACCCACAAGGAAACTGTGATGCCTATCTACTGCGCCTGAGCAGAGAGGGTCTAGGTCATCCCTATGCATGGTCCTCTGTTCAGATGGGGTAGACCCACAGTCTCCTTGTGGGTGCCATAATATGGGGATTTATCGGTCTCTGCAGCACCCCATCCTCCGATGGGATTTTTTACTCCATTGGTCTTCTTGTGGAGCTCCTGTCACTTCCAGGTTTCTCTAGTCCCCAACTCTTCCATAAGACTCCTTATGCCCCCACTGCAGCCCCCAGAGTTTGGCTGTGTGTCTCAGCATCTGCTTGGATCTTCTGCTGGGTGGAGTCTTAAGGCTAGGCTGCTTGATCAACAGTAAAAAGCCAACCCAAAATGAACTCATAGGCATCTTTGGAGGCTCCTTGTCCCATAATGTCATATCAAGGTTTTACATTTCTATTATTTTTAATGAATAAATAAATAAATAAATGTTTATTCACCGTACATCCTGGTCGTATCCCGCTCCCTCCTCTCCTCCCAGCCCCGCCCTCCTTTTCCCTCTCCTATTCCTCAGACAAGGGGAGCACCCTCTTCTCTTCCGCCCCAGCTCATCAAGTCACATCAGGACTGAGTGTGTCCTCTTTCTCTGTGGCCTGGCAAGGCAGTGAGTCCTGTCATGGGGAAAGCAATCGAAAAGCAGGTAACAGAGTCCATGTCAGAGACAGCCCCTCGGCCCCTTACTAATGGACCCACATGAAGACTGGGCTGCACTTCGGATACATCTATGTAGAGGACCTAGGTCCAGCCCATGCCTGGTCCTTCGTTGGTGACTAAGATTCCACAGACGCATCTGGACCCTGGTTGGCTCTGTTGGTTTTCTTTCTTTCTTTCTTTTTCTTTTCTTTTCTTTTTTAAAAATGTATTTTATTAATTTATTCATATTACATCTCAATTGTTATCACATCACCTGTATCCTACCATTCCTCCCTCCCTCCCATTTTCCCCTTACTCCCCTCCCCTATGACTGTGACTGAGGGGGACCTCTTCCCCCTGTATATGCTCATAGGATAGGATATCTTGTGAAACTCCTTTCACATCTAGGTCATTTTAGGCTTCCACTCCTACCCACTTTTCCACTAGACTCTCTGTGCTTTACCCAATGTTTGGCTGTTTCATGTCTCAGCATGTTTCAAGCTGCTGCTGAGTGGAATATCTCAGAGGACCACTCTGATAGATTCCTGTGTGTAAGCACAGCAGAGTATCATTAGTAGTGTTAATGGTTGGCTCTCTTCCATGGGGTGCATTTTTTAACTTGCATTTACAGTTTCTAATTGATCCCATATAGATAAAGGCATCCAGCTATGCACAAACATGAACCCTTATTCATTTTGATGCCCCTCAAGTACTGTAGGTCTCCTTAGTGTAATTGACCTCTATACAGGTTTAGTCTTGGGACATAGAAAGAATCCTGCCCTGCCGTCTCTGACTAAATGAACATAGTAAAAGGGAACGAATATACATTTACATTCACCTCAATTTTAAAAAAGCATTTCAAGAGATTAGAGAATGTAGCCAATATTCAAAGATACCAACAGCTCACACTTAAGCACGCTTTATATTACATCATCTTCTTATGTGCTTTATTACTTTCTGGCATGCATAAGATTAATTTGCTAAAAGGACTAGAGTCTTCTCAAGACAAAGGGAAATGTAAATAAATACTGTTCTAGCTTTTTCTGAAGAATTACCTTTCTTACATAATCTAGACATATCATAATTATCCTTTAGCATGAGTTAATGACCATGGGTACCACAAACTTCATGTCCTGACAGTAACAAAATATTTACACTCCTTGGTTTTTAGACAGTTTTTATTTCTATGAAGATTTTAATCTCTGCATCCAGATTAATATGTTTAGCTGTTGATTAAAAACAATTTGAGAATTTGGGAAAATAAGAAGCAAAGAAAATTAAAAACTCCCTCTTTCAAGATTGCTATAGCAAAATAAATATATAACACAAAGAAACAAGATGGATATTAAGATATTTATCTTATCATGTATTACATCAATTTCTTTTAAAAAGACTTACTATAGGAGCATATGCTTTATATAGTGACTATAAATATCTTAGAAAAGTTGTAAGTGTAGGTATTGAAATAAAACAGAATTTGTATCCTTATTGTACTTTTATATTTATCCGTATTTTTATTTCTTTTTTATTAACTCCGCTGCATGTTCAGTTATAATTACAATATCATGACAGAAGGAAGAGGAATCCATCGTTTTATTTCCGAAATGCTACTTGTACAGAGAGTAACTTCAAAGCCGGATACATTCTTTCATCTAAACTGTTGGAACTGTACCGGAATCAATCATCCTCCTCGGATGATGAAAGCATCGAGAAGACAGGTGCTCTAACACATAAGTTTGACTTGCACTCTGACTTTTATCTTATTAAATCTTTTCTATGTTTTGCACTACTGACTCCTTCAATATTTTACACACAGTGCTTAGGCCTCAAGTCAAACTTTTAAGTGAACGAATCTCTTCAATTTTCTTCATATGCATTTTAAGGATATTTTTATTTCTAAAAGTTTTACTTGAATCTCATTTTGAGTAGGAAGCTGATGCCAGTTTTTCTTTCACATTCAGTGAATTGTGGCTTCTGGATGTATAATATCTCAAAAAATTCATAGATGAATGCAATCTATTTTTTGTGTAATTTTGTAAATGCATAAAGTGTGATTTGATCACATTGATATCCCACTGTTCTCCTTGAAGTTTCTTACAGTCACCTTCTCCTTTCTCCCAACATCTTATACTTTTTCCTTGTAACTCTTTATATTGTTTCCTTTATACTGTGAGATTATAACATTATCACATCAATTCACTCTACATTTTCTCCTTCTGGTCCTCTCATACACCTCTTCATGCTGTTTTCCAAATTCATGGCACCTTTTCTTCCTAAATATATAAGTACAACCTGCTCAGTCTATGTATAGATCTTCCGTTTTACTTGATCCCATTCACAGTACTTTAATTTGTACACAGTGTGAATCTTTTCATTAATCACTGTCTTTTACACACATACAACTCTGATGAGGCCTGAGATCTGCACTTACCTGTGGGTAGAGATTTAGATTTAGCGGGAAGTTGGAGAAACCATGACCTTAAGCAAAGTAATAGTAGGCCCATCCCTAGTGCCTAGGAGCTCCCTGGGCGTGGGCCCTTGGCCACATTCACAGCAACAGACATGTGTTTTCTCCTGTGAAGCAGGCCTTAAATCTTATATTTTCCTGTCCTAACTCTGGGATCCGGAACTTATCTCCCTGCCCTTCCCAATTCAATTTCATTTTCGTTTTTGTCATTTGTTTGTTTGGCTTGTATTGTTTTATAATATATCAAAAATCTCAGAAGTAAATATTTGCTACTAAAAACTGATAGTAAATATTAAATAACCCTGAGTCATAGACTAGAAAGAACATTATATTATGTACTTATTTGTGATCATTTCTACATGGTTACTTTGCAACTACAGCATTAGCTATTTGTTAAGTTCATACTTTGAATTTGGCATCCAAATTCCTTTTCTCTGCTCACTCCAGAAAAATTAGAAAACTTCAGATTAAATTTACATTTTCCAACCTATATAGACACCATTATGCCGAGAATTTATGAAATATTTTTCATTGTACTTAAGTATATTTATAAAACTTTTATATATGTTCTTCACTTGCCATTTATTTTTCTTAACTATTCCTCTTATTTGCCTTCACTATTTAATTGATATCTCTTTTTAAATGCTGAATATTTAGACAAGTATATATCATTTTATCACATTTAATAACATAAACTCTACTAGATAAAATAAAATCATATTTATTATCTCATCCACCAAAAATTATAATCATCAACTTCAAAACCTTTAATTGCTTAGGTGTTAAAATTATAATAGCTCTTTAAAAATATTTAATGAATAATTTTATACTTACTATAGCAAACACATAATTATATGAATATGAACTACATATTTAAACTACATTACACATACATATATGTATATATATTATCTATGACAAAAAGGAGGTTAAAGCACATATGTTAAGCATAGCAAATATTTATTAAATATGGTAAAAAGTGGAATTGGAACTTATTTGTGAGAGCAGTGCTTTCACACCAATTCATTTCTGGGGCTGTTGCTTTGTATGAGGCTACTATTGCAGCTCTGAAGAATGTACTAAGTGTCATGGCAGTAAAATGCTCTTGTTACTGCATGGTCGTCTATTAGCACAGACTGCATTTCAAGTAGAAAGAATGGCCATGGAGCTAACTTTTCTGAAGTGAGCTTTGTTTGAAAGGCCAACTGGATGATGTAAGTTGCTCCCAGCTGTTTCACCTTTAGCACATTTTCTACTGCTCACTTCTAATTATTCTTAATTTTGTTTCTGAATGAAGTTTAAAAAATAATGATAGTACAAGTCTTAGCTCTCTCTAGTGCATTTTAAGGATGTTTTAATTTTCTCATCCGATTTCACAAGCAACATACGAAACCACTCTGTTGAAGGAGTTTACAAAAAGCTTTCTTCAGATAAGACAAATTCATCCAAAATGTTGGTTGTCAATATGTCTTACTTATTCAACATTTTTTTGGCAGAAATAATGCTAAGTACTCATAATGTAGATGTGGAGATATGAGACAAAAAAAAAAAAAAAAAAAAAAAAAAAAAAAAAAAAAAAAAAAAACAGAATAAGACACAACCATATGCCCGCATTCAAGAACAAAATAGAAGGAAAATAAATAAATAATAGAAAAGGACATTTCTAGTTAGGTAGAGAATTAGTCAAGAAAAATTAAAGTTGGATTAGGAAGTGAAATTTGTAACAAAATTGAGGAGGAAGTGTGTTAGGTCCTTCTAAAACCTTAGCGGTGGGCTACGGCTTGGGACATCAGGGGAAGGACTGAGAGTACAGAGTTTAGATAAGACAGTCCAGGTCTTTTAATACTTTACAGAAACATGCCACATTATAATGCAGCTACTTAGAAACCTGTCATCTAATTATTTACTTATCGATGCTGAGTTCCAAAGAAGCACAACCAGGTGTGGCTCATCCTTGAACCAACACATTACAGTTTAACATCTATTTCGTGAATAACGTTTGTGAAAAATACTCAGTTGATCGAAATTCTGTGCTAGACCTAGAAATATCTGAACTTTGACATTCAATGAATAGAAACAGAGTGTGCCTACACAAAGGATTCAGTTTTGTTAATAGGAACACTGCAGTAAACACTGGAGGTTGAGCGGTGTGTGGTGGTTAGTGTCTTTAACCCTAGGACCCAAGAGGCAGAGACAAGTAGATCTCTGCAAATTAGAGGCCAACCTAGGCCATACCATAAGTTGCAGGCCAACAAGAACTACATATTGAGAACATATCTCAAAAACAAAATGAACTCTAATTACTTAATTAATTAAACACTAATGCCTGTTGTAACTGCTACAAAAAAAAAAAAAAAAAGACTGCAAATGTCAGCACAGCTTCCTCCTTTCCCAAACTCTAGTGTTAAATTCACACTTAGGTGTGTGATTTTTGTCTCCACCTTTGTCACAGTGACTCTCTTTTTTGTGTATCTCCCTTTCATGTGTCGATTTCAAGGTTTCTTTGTATTTTTGTTTAAGTTTATTTATTTTTTAATATACTCCAGTTAAAACATAATTAATTCACTTACTCCTTCTATTTCTTCCAACTTCTTTCATGTCTCATCCCTCCAAATTATTCTCGGTCTCACCTCACTCCCATCCTTATGGATGGCTTGTTTTTTCTTTGATTGTTTCTATGATTTTTACACACACACACACACACACACACACACACACACACACACAGTGGGGGCGGATTTCAGGGATGACTACTTTGCATTCGACAGCAATAATTAGAACGCTCATCCTAGGGGACGTTAATCTAGCTTTAACAGTAATCACTAATTGCCTGTCTTTTTCGTTGTATTGTTTTGGTGTTTTTAGATTTTTGTTTGTTTTATTTTTTGTCTAGGAGTGATAACCTATGTGACATTCTCCCCTCTCTGTTAGTATGACTATTGATTTTGTCATTGCTCCAGATTGTTTCTTCTGCCATTTCTAGGAGACAAAGTCTCACACTAACTTTATAGGCCAACAATTGACAAATAGGACTTTCTCAAATTAAAAAGTTCCTAAACAAATAAGGAAACAGTCAACTGAGTGAAGAAGAAACTTAGAGCGTTATAGAGACTTTTATAGCTGTACATCTTACTGGTGATTGATATACTAAATGTACAAATTTTTTTAAAAAATAAATTAAGAAAGCAAATGAGCAAATTTTTAAAAAGGAGCTTTGATTCTAAAAATAATCCTCAATAGAAGAAATAAAAATGACTAAGAAATAACTCAAAAAGTGGTCATCATTATTAGTAACTAAGGAAATGCAAATTGAAATGATTTTGAGATTTCATCTCACTCCAGTCACAGAAACTAAGGTAAACAATGCAGTTGAAAACAAATGCTAGCAGGGATGTGTGAAAAAGGGAACCCTCATTCACCCTTAGTAGGAAAATACACTGGTGTAGCTACTCTGGAATCAGTATGGAGAATGCTTAAAAAGCAAAAGATAAGTGTACTGTACAGCCCAGTGGGAAGTGGCATGCCACTTCACAGATTTTTGATGAGTAATGTTTATTGCTGCTCTATTCACAGTAGCCAGAAAATGGGAACAGCCTAAACTTCCTTCAGTAAAGGAACAGATGATGAAAATGTGTGCTGTACATGTGCACAGTGAAACGCTTTTTTTACTGTAAGAAAAGTGAAATCATGAAATTTTCAGGTAAATGGATCAGTGCATCTAGAAAAGGTATTGAGTGACATAACTCAGACTCATAAAGATACACTATGCACATTATCTTTCATCTGCAGTTCTTAGCACCCATCTTCAGCAGTAAGTCCATAATTTGGAGGAAACACACAGAATGTGCAAAAGGACTATAGAGGGCAATAGAGGGATATAGGTGATATGAAATAGGAGGATGTAGCTCTAGTTGAGGAAAAACAGAAGAGGGACAAAACAAAACCAAGGTTGTTTGATAAAGACATAAGGAATCATTATTTTATGTTTACCTAAAATTATATAAAATAAACAAAATTTACTTACACACATACGAGCACACAGAGACACATAATATATAAAAATATGTATGTATGTATACACTAATATATATACATATATGCAAATTACTGAAAACTTTAACTGCTTTTTTCATTTTTGGAAATCATTTATGTCCCACATAAGTACATCAGAATAAATATTCTTCCTTTGAAGGTATTGAATACATTCACAGATGAGATAATATTCACAAATTCTGGCAGTTAAGTAGGATATCGGTTTTGTTAGGGGATTTTTTTTTTTTTACCATAAAATACTATTCAGAAGGAACAGGTATGAAAAGAGGAAGCTGGCGGGTTTATTTGAGGTAGAGAAGGACTTGATTTTTAGATGAACAATGGCCTATGCTCAGGAACTCAAAAGAGAAGCTGTGTCCTATGGCCTGAAAAAAAAAAAAAAAACCTGAGCTGTGTGAAGCACATAAGGCAGTAGAGATGCACACATTGTGCTCACTGTTAAATACGCTTCCCCTACTACTGTGCATTCTCTCCTCATCGAAGTTATTAAGTTACCCAGGCTGAAGCTCCACTGTCTTTAAGTGTGATGCCCAATGACACCATGACCTTCAAAATCTCTCCTACAAATAAAAATCCTGGAAGAGAATGGAGGATCTTTCAGGGTATTTGAAGCACCACATTTAGGAATGTGTTGAAAGCTTTTGATTCGTTCCCATATCTAGAATTTAGTCCCATAGTTTTGGAGGAAGACTTTTAAATGCAGTTCCCAATGTTCCTAAAGGATAACAAAGTACTTTGAGAAGAGTCCAGTGTTGTCATTGTCTCCTATATATAACACACTCTGACTTTAAACAACACCTCTAATTTTGATTTTTTTTCCTAATTATAACTGAAGTTATTTCCAAGTCAAGTGTTGAGGGTAATAACTAAAAACTATGACAATCAAGGGGGACAATATTAGAGCAGAGAGAAAAGCACTGTCAGCTACATGAAAGAGTAGTACACCAGCACATTGGACTGATCACACTGGGTAGAGAGTGACTTCTATATTGATATTAATTCACAATGTTATGGTTACTTCCAATCAACGTCATTATTGAGATGCTTGCTTGAAGCTCTTAAATGTCTTGGAGATCTTCCCCACGATTAATTTCAAACAACATTCAGTGTATCTTCACGACAGCACTGTAATATAACGACTCATGATATAGTTACATTCCCATGGGTGATGATGCAGTAAATGGTGAAATCAAGCATCTAAACATATCATTTATTTATTTATTTTTAATATATTTTATTAATTTATTCATATTACTTCTCAATGGTTATCCCATCCCTTGTATCCTTCCATTCCTCCCTCCTTCCCATTTTCCCCTTACTTCCCTTCCCTATGGCTGTGACTGAGGGGGACCTAGGTGAGAGAAGCATGGGAGAATGGGGAAATAGAAGGATCCAGAGTGTCCTAGAAACCTACAAGAACATTATGATGGGCATATCTGGGCCCAGGGGTCCTGCTCAAACTATGGCACCAGCCAAGGACAATACGTGCAGTAAACTTCGAACCCCTACACAGATCTAACCAATGGACAGGACATTCTCCACAGTTGAGTGGAGAGTGGGGTCTGACTTTCACATGAACTCTGGTGCCTCATATTTGACCATGTCCCCTGGAGGGGGAGACCTGGTGGACAGCAGGCTACCAAGAAGAGACTTGATACCCTATGAGCATATACACGTGGACGAGGTCCCACTCAGTCACAGTCATATCATTTAAAACATGAGAACAGGATACTTTTGGTGAAGAGGGATTAGTGGCTTCACATCAGGACTAAAGTCACAACTTAGAAGGTATATCTTAAGCATGATTAATGGAATCCAACCTGAGAAGTGAACTTTAGAAACTGCTTGAAAATACAAAAATGACATACCAAAATTTCCTATTTTATTTTCAATGTCTGGGAAAGGAATACTAAGACAAACGCACTGTCAAAATATGCCATAATTTTTCTAAACATAAATTGTTTTTATTTCACTTGTGATTGAAAATATTAGACAACTATGTAATAATCGATAGATAGTCTCCCCGATATCTAACTGATCTTGTACTTTTTTTCCTCCTTTCTGCCAAAATTTGTTCATTTTTGTAGGCCTCTGTGATATTTTTATGCTCCTCTTGCAGATTTTTTAGAGCCTTGTCACAGGGTCAGCACTGCCCATCTATCCTTGTTTGCATGTGTCCCCACATGGTTGCCTTGTTCACTGTACTCAGCACTGTCTACTTACTGTTCCTCAAACACATCTGTCACAGTCTACCCTTATGTTCACGTGGCTCTCTTATTTTATCAGAATGGTGTTTACCATAATTTATCCTTTCTGTATTTCAAAGCCATCAGGGTTTGTTTTTTAATCCAACTCATGCCTGGAAGGTAGCTCAACTTTAGAATGTTCTCTGAATGCCATACAAAGGTGTCTATGTTTAGTCTGTCTTAATAAGAAGGAGAGTCTGTAATCTGTTGATGTACAAGCAGAAGGGTAGACACTCATTTTAAGAAAATGCCAGCAGCACTGCAACCTCAGTAGATTGACTTCCTTTGACATAACTTGCTTTGCGAGCAACAGCCTCTCTCTTTACTCATACCATTCAGGGGGTAGGATAAGAAGCTCTATTACACTAGATTCATGCCTAGATCAAAAGGTAAATGCCTAGGTCAAAATAGCAGAAATATTAGGTAGAGGAGGACTGTTTTCCAATCAATACTCTGTGATTGTTCATTGTAATTTCAGAACCCATTAATCAATAGCATTTACTAATTTAAATCGAATATACTCTACTTGCTTCCATGGGGACTGTTTTAATTGAACCTTTGAGACATAAGCATCCCTACAAAACATGTTTATTTGTCCCCTTACATATAAGCTTGAGATTTCTATGTCCAGTGCATAGCTTTGGCACTAATTCTTTTGCAAGAACTGGACATTATTTTAGTATTTGTTTGTTCTTTTACTTCTGGTCTCTCTTATTAAACTTCTTGCAGACCTCTATCCTCTCATATCATCATAGTAGAGGCAGTCTAATAAGGGAGAAGTAGATGACGTGGGATGAAATCATGATCTGGTTTGTAACTCATTTTACTTATCTATAAATGACACAAATACAATGCATGGATTAATGCAGCTGCTCAGCCGACTAAATGTGTAAAATATGATTATGGAAATGAGAAAATGAAAACATAAGCAACACTTACAGGTAACAAGATAAAACAAGTATTCCTACTCATTAAGTGTACAGCACACATTTATCTGGCTTCATTTTTTTAATGTATAAACATTCTTATACATGTGCATATAATATACCTATGTATGATTTTAACTATGTTCATAGTCAACAGAAAGAAAACACTAAAAAATAAATTAGATGCAAGACTTTACTTCATGCATGTCTTTGAGTTGAAGCCAAGTTTTTTTTGTGTGTGTGTGTGTGTAGTGTTTGTGATGTTTTCATAGCACATACAAATAGTGGGTTTCCTTATAAATTCATGTATCCATGTTTTTTATTGTGTTAACAGTGGGTGATTTTTTTTTTTTTTGGAAAGAACACTCCAGAAGAGTGTACTACTCTTATTCTTCCCAAAACGCAATACCATTTTGTCTGAACTCCTAGCAATTCCTGTTCACAAAGCATTTCTTCAGCTCTGTCTGCTGGTCGTTGTTCAACTGTACCCTGTCACTTAACAGTGAACGGGCATCCTACCAGCGTCCCTCTTAATATAGCTGAACTCAGGCAGGTTTTATTGTGCACTCTTCATTGGACATGAGTAAGCAGGTTATTTTAGGATAGTCTTGTTGGAAGTTATATTTTAGATGTACTGACAATTTGTATTTATAGAAAGGGATCATTTGATTGGTGTAATTATTTCCGAGTTCATTAGACTTTTAATTTTAATTCAAATTCAATATAAATTTACAGATCATAATGACCTAAATTTTAGTTGAATCAATTAATACTGAGTCTCAGATGAGTAAACTCACTATTCACTTATTTTAAAAACTTGTCAGAATTCTTCTGACATTTTGTTTAAGGTTTTGCAAGTTTGAATCTCAATTAGGAATTTTGAAATGACGGGGAAACAGTGATGAAGAGAATCTTGCTTTGTCGATTCTGACTTTACTTACTACACATGACAGCTTTCAGCTTTTCTCTTCTTAATGTAGAGAGTAAGTATTCAAACTCGTATGTCTTTAGTGAATAAAAGAAATGCTAGTTCATGTAATAGAACCAAATTTTCAATTAATACCTTCATACTAGTAGCTAGTTAAATTGTTTCTCAAAAGCTGATTTTACAGAAACAATTAGATTGTTTCTTTTTTAAAAAATCAGCATTGTTAAGTGCCATAGTTGATAACACAGTTTCTTTGTTTTACTGAGTTTGTTATAGCATATGATATTTTTACAGTAAAATTTTTATGTAAATTATTAATTCATTATGTGTATCCGATTTCTATATTTTCATTTAATATTGTTGCATTATAGCATAGTATACACAGTGATTGTATACATTGAAGTAAGTATGTCTTTTCATGGATGACTGAATATAATTTAGGAAAATATGTCTGTTTGTATGAAACTATTCCATTTTGCCCTCATACCACTTACAGTGGTATAAATAAGTGTCACTGAATACCCTTCTGCTATTTATAGTTCTTTCAGTTCATTACTGGTTTTGCAAGTTATTAAAACTATTGTGAAGTTTCAAAGTATAATAGAGTGAACATTTGTCTCTATTATGCATAACAAAAGGTGAATTATGCTAAAAGGAAACCAGGAAAGATGTGGAAAAACTTATTGGCCCTGGTCATTATCAACTGAAAACAGCTGCACAAGGAAACCGAGCCAATGGGGCAAAAAAGTACCTCTATGTGAATTGAGACACCTGAAATCATGTTTTGTCCTTGGTTGGTGCCTTTGATCAAGCAGAACCCCTGGGCTCAGATCCACCCATCATAATGTTCCTCTTGTAGGTTTCTAGGACCCTCTGGATCCACCTACTTCCTTATCCCCTATATTTTTCTCACCTAGAGTCTCAATAGGATGTTCTCACCTCTATCCCACTTTCCTGGTAGGTGCAGATTTTCATGGGACCTGCCCCTTGGGCTAGTGTCCAGTTATAAGTGAGTATATACCATTTGAGTCTTTCTGCTTCTGGGTTAGGTCACTCATTATGATCATTTCAAGTTCAATCCATTTGTCCACAAATTTCGGGAATTCCTTGTTTTTAATAGCTGAGTAGTATTCCATAGTGTATATGTACCACAGTTTCTTTATCCATTCTTCTACTGATGGACACTTAGGCTGTTTCCATGTTCTGGCTATTATGAATAAGGCTGCTATGAACATGGTTGAACAAATTTTCTTGTTGTGTGCTGGAGCATCTTCTGGGTATATTCCAAGGAGTGGAATAGCTGGGTCTTGAGGAAGCCCTATTCCCAGTTTTCTAAGGTAGCACCAGATAGATTTCCAAAGTGGCTGTGCTAGTTTGCATTCCCACCAGCAATGAAGAAGTGTTCCTCTCTCTCCACATCCTCGCCAGCATGTGTTGTCACGTGAATGTTTGATTTTAGCCATTCTGATGGGTGTAAGATGGAATCTCAGAGTTGTTTTGATTTGCATTTCTCTGATGACTAGAGATGTTGAGCATTTCTTTAAGTGTTTCTCAGCCATTTGATATTCCTCTGTTGAGAATTCTCTGTTTAATTCTGAGCCCCATTTCTCAATTGGGTTATTTGGTTTGATGGCGTTTAATTTCTTGATTTCTTTATAAAGTTTGGATATTAGACCTTTGTCAGATGCAGGGTTGGTGAAGATTATTTCCCAGTCTGTAGGTGGTCGCTTTGTTCTTTTGACAGTGTCTCCTGCCTTACAGAAGCTTCTCAGCCTCATTAGGTCCCATTTATTAATTGTTGACATTAAGGCCTGGGCTGTTGGTGTTCTGTTCAGGAAGTTGCCTCCGATGCCAATGTGTTCCAGGCTCTTCCCCACTTTTTCTTCTAACTGATTTAGTGTCTCTGGTTTTACATTGAGATCTTTAATCCATTTGGACTTGAGCTTTGTGCATGGTGACAAGTATGGGTCCAATTGCATTTTTCTACATGTAGAAAACATGCCACCATCATCAAACCCCTACCCAGATCTAACCAAGGGACAGAACATTCTCCACAGTTAAGTGGAGACTGGGGACTGACTGTCACAGGATCTCTGGTGCCCCATATTTGGCCATGTCCCTTTGGTGGGGAGGCCCAATGGCACTCAGAAGAAGGATAGAGGACTACCAAGAAGAGACTTGATACCCTAGCACCATATTCAGGGGGAGGAGGTCCCCCTTGGTCACAGTCATAGGGAAGGGGGATTGGGGTGAAAGTGGGAGGGAGGGAGGAATGGGAGGATGTGTGGAATGGGATAGAAAATGAGATATAATATGAATTATTTTATCTTTCAATAAAAATGTGTTAAAAAAATCTATCCCACCACAAAAAAAAAAAAAAAAAAAAAAAAAAAAAAAAAAAAAAAGACACCTGAAATCAGACTGAGTCAGCTGGTGGCTGACGTGTGTCAACAAAGCAGAGATTTGTGTATGCCTCATCCCTCAAGGAATTGGCCAAAGACTCTGGTCACTTTATAGAGGATGTATTTACAGTTCTGTTAGTTCTCTAGGCATCATTTTATAGGCAAGTGTCTTTGGGAAACATTACTTTTAAATAAATAAACAGTGATACTAGGATGTTTAATGTGATCTACAAAGCCTATAACTGTAATAAATTTGGTCACAAATATGCAGATATCTTACAAACCAGAACAATGTTGCTAAAAACGCAATTATACAGAGTAAGTGAATACAATAATCTGATAGTCTGAAATCTCAGGTACATCTTTGGAGTGCTCAGTAATTTATTTCATATTATGAAATTATTGCTATCTGAAATATGATCTGTAGGCCAGTGTCAGTATCTCTTATTAGCTGGCTAGAAAACATGAACTCTCAGGCTCAGATATCAGTAAATCACCCTTTGTTTTAGCGCAGTTCTCAATATGGCATGTATCATATGAATCATTAATGAGAATGTTTATGAGTAACAAATATGTTTATGAAGCACCGAGATGCAAAGCTACAGGATATGACGAGAAAGAAAACTCTTCTTGGGTCATTAATCCAGTTTAACTTTATGTAATTGTGATGTGAAAGATGGCAATTTGGTTTTAAAAGATTATCTCTCTGTATATAATAATGCAAATGCTGAAAATAGAGGAAAATGTCTAATTTTCTGTACATATAAGTTTATATTTTGTAGAAAACTATTGAGTCTGGCAAGCATAATTTGATCCCCGAAATAAGAACTCAATTAAGTGTTTAATTTTTTATAAAACTTAATACAGATATTAAAGTTACTATTTATTCATTTTTGTGGCACTGGCTGACTCTAGCACCTCACACATGATAATCATTCTGCCCCTGAGCTATATCTCACTTCATTGTCCCTTGCTGATTATTTGTGTGTCTGTTTAAGCTTTTTAGAAAGCATCTCGTGAAGTTGCTAAGCCAGGTCGTGAGTGGCAAGAGTCTTGTTTTACATTCATTGATAGGTTCCACACTTTAATATTCCATTGTTGGGGGGGCACCGGGGGGACAAGTGCTTCTATTCATACGCATTTGTGCTAATTCATTGTACTGCTTTAAAGAAGCAAAGACCAAAACTATGTAGTCTTCAAACTCAGGAAATCACTATTGATAAAGGCATTGCTATTAACTAATTCAACAAACCAAGAAGATTTATAACATAAATTTGGAACTAATTTAGATGTTTAGTTTATTGTTTGTTAATTAAGATTGTTTTGTGTAAGAATCTAAGAACTGTTAATTTTTTTGTATGTCACCTGATTAAAGGGTGGTTGTTAACAAATTATTAGAGGAGAAGATAAAATTGCTAACGTCACCTAAATTGTTTTATGATTGATCTTGCTTTTGTCATAAATGTTGCCTGGGGGTCAACAGAATGAACTTCATGAATGCTAAACTTTGGAAGTATTTTTCCGTCTATTTGTGATAATCTTTAACATAGAACTCAGGAGCACTGAAAGTGCTCAGTACCCAGCTGGTCTTAACTTGGGTCAATGTAGTTTCCAGAAGCTCACATACAATAATAAATCTCACATATATTAATAAATCACTATGTAAAATATTCATATATGGTCATGGGTACCTGATTCTGGCATAAAGGGGCTCTTGTAGCCTGCACTTAATGGAAATCAAGGCCAATAATATAAAATGAGAAAAGAATTTATAAGCTCATTTTAGTGATGAAATGAAAATGAAATATTGCCAAAAGTGTGTATTTAATGCACTTATCTCCATACTCAGCCCTCAATGATAGTGTGCATTCTTCCCTCTTTCAATGGTGGCTGAACATTATGCACTCGGATTTTGACTCTCTAATCAGTGAAGAAAATAACAGAAACCACTATGTTTGTTTTGTAGTAGATATTAGCTCATGACCAATACTATTAAGTTAAATCTCCAACAATGTCCAATAAGGCCAACATCATGGCCCTATTACCTAAGGGTCACAATATGTCACAGATTATATTAAAGTATTTGAAATATGAAAAAAAAAAAAAGAACTTTCTCCTTAGCTTACGAGACCACATTTCACAGCGTAAGTCCTCTCTATGAATCTCAAAACCAAAACCCATATCTCAATTCATGTTCTTGTCTGTGGGGTGAAAAATTCTATTTCCTTTACTGCTATACAGACCAGTTGTCACATCTTCACTATAATTCCAAGTCACATGGCAAAGGGTACTTGGGAAGTTTAAAGAATATGTTCTGAATTAAAAATTAGCCTAATTACTTCAGTAAGAGTTTCTCTTTAAGGAAAGCAACTCACCATCTCAAATGGTTATCAAAAATGAAGAACTTTATAAAGATTTATTTTGCTTTGTTAATAATATATATATGTATATATATACATATATATATATATATATATATATATATATATTTTTTTTTTTTTTTTTGGTTTTTCAAGACAGGGTTTCTCTGTGTAGCCTTGGCTGTCCTGGACCTGTTTTGTAGACTAGGCTGGCCTTGAACTCACAGTGATCCATCTGCCTTTGCCTCCCGAGTGCTGGGATTATAGGCGAGCGCCTAAAGTTAAATCTCAGAAATTTCTCACTTGCCTATTGTTTCTATTTATTGAATAAACTAATCATCTTGAATTTATTTGAAAATGTTTAAAGATATCTTAAAAATATAAATATATTGATTTCCGAAAAAGTGTACATGTTAATTTCAAGAGAACATAACTGATATGAGATTGGCCCCTATTTACCTGCAAACGCAGTCTCTTCCTTAGACCCTGATTTCCAAAAACTAGGAATTCTGACAGAAGTATATAATTGATTTTATCTAATCGCTTCCATTTTTATAATTCTATCTCAACAGATAGGTGAATTAAAACTACAAAGTAAGGCCTGAGGATAAAGAGTGCCCTGATATTTTAATTAAAAAGTTGTCCAGAAACACTTCAACTCATATGAAAACAAAATAAGTGGATTGCTGCTCTATTGCCTGGTTAGTGGGGAGGACTATGATTTTGCTGTCTTACTTTAGTTTTTTTCTGAAATCGAATATAACTTAGCAAGAAAAATCCCAGTAATTATTAAACAGCAGCACGTCTCTGGATCTGTGACATAGATCCACCTGTGGCTACCTCTGACAGCTTTTCCTTCACGGACTTCTCACTGTCTTGCCATACGCCAGGAATTTATAAAAGCAGTTATTATTTTACAATAAAGGTCAGTATTACAGCTAAGATTCCAAATGCATCAAAAACATTGGATAAAAGTTAATTCACTTTCTTTTTTAATTACATGAAATTCAAGACTGCTGTTCTTTTCCATAGTTTCATGAAATCCAACTATTAGAAAATTCTAAGTATTGTCAGTTTCCCTGCCCTATGACTGCTTAACTATGTCTCAGTCTCATCCCATAGGCAAAATTTAGTTCAAAATGCCTGCCCTTTCCATCTCTTCATATCTTTGCAACCGTTGCAAAGTTTCTGTGCTGAGTTTCTGTGCTGTTTGACCTTAGTTAAGAATTCCGACCTCTGGTCCAAACTTTCTATTCCACTTTAGTACCACCTGTCACACTCACATGGCATTTCCTTGCATGACATTACCCTGTAGTGCGCAACCATCCGTGAAATTGTGTTACAAGTTTGCTTGCGTGAGAATACGGGGAAGCATTACCTTTGTCCAGCATACCATCAGCAAAAGACCCCAACTGTATAGGCAGAAGTAATTTCAAAAGTGAGAACTGAAATCTGTGGCTAAGCAGAAGATAAAGCTCACTCTTTTCTTTTATACAAATGCAAGTGTTGGTGGCTGGTAAATACAAATATAATGTATGTTTATCATAAATATAGTTAATGATGATCACAAAAATGAAGCAATAGCAGTCAGATGTCCTATTTGGGAAAGCTTTGGCTAACACCATTTATAGAGCAAGTCAAGGATGCAACCACATTTTTACTCCTTTAAAGAGTCCATGTTTTGTAGATGGGTAGGTTAATGTGTTAAAAACTAAGTGTGAATATGTTAAAATTTTGCTTATTTTACTTTTGTGTTTATATCAGACTTGGCTGGCTTATAACAAATTATTCTGGAAGGAGTGGTGGAGTACAGAGTAGCTACTTCCACCTAACACTGACCTCAGTCTCCTCATGACAGTTGCAATTAATTAAAGATAAATACTTGTTATACATACTTATTAAACTTCTATTTTAAAATTCCCAATGTAAACAAATAATAATCCAGTGAATCTTTATGTACACATTACCAACCTCCAACAGATCATTGCTCATCTTATTTTATCTTTAAATACTCTTCATATCCCACATACTATTATGAAGGAATCCAAAACATTATGTCATTATGGCAGTGATATTTCAACTGGATATAATTTTGTAGCTTATATTTTTATCATGTTCTATATACCAAATATCTGCCTATACTATTATTTTAACACACAAACAATATAGTCATTTAACACCATACTTTATTTAATAATAAATAAACAATAAATAAGTATACAAATAATGCAGTTCAACCAAATGTAAACATTTTAGTGTGCCTGTAAACAAAACACAAATAAGTTATCAATTGTTATGCTCATTCCTGGTGAAGACTATGGCAATTGTTCTTAGCATTCCTTAGTTACCTTCAGTACTTTGGGTTGGGGTGAGGCCTCCTGAACTATCCTCCTAACCCACCCCGTCTATTTTAACATGTCTATTGTTGTCCTTGTTTTTTATCAAAGGATCAGCCCTGACAGCATGTATATAAGTTATATACATACATATATATATATATATATATATATACATACATATATATATATATATCTTGCATATAAGAATAGTTAATTTTACAAAGGGACCATGGATTTTATAGAGAGCAAGTGAGAGTATAGAAGGGAGAGAAAAAAGGGAGAATTATGTAAGGATTTCCAAAAAAAAACTTTTTTTCTAAAAACCACATAAATCTTTTTCCTTGTCTTACTCAGGAGTCCTAATATTTAGAACCAAAGTAATTGAAAAAATTCAATTCAATTAATAATTTTAGATGAAAACAATTTAGGGTAGTTGGTTAGATTTCTCAACTAGACACAATTAATTCCTAGTCAGGTTTATAAAATAAATAATGTCTAATCTTATAGTAAGAAAATTAGCCTAATGTGAATTCTTTAGATGAGCCAAAAATATTTTTCTTTTCTGTGAAAAAATCTAGTGGATAAATCTTGAATATTAGCACAAATATTTATAAGGGAAACATGTATGTTCAAGATTCTTATGTTTGTCTATGTAATATTAGTTTATATGTATATTTATATGAATATATATATGATTTTATTATCTAAATCTACATATTTAGAACAATTAGAATTTTAGAATGTTATGGACTGCATCCTGTGAACACTATATTTTTAATCTTATTAGTTGATTAAAATACAAAATTTCACAGCCAAGGCTACACAGAGAAACCCTGTATTGAAAAGCCAAAATAAACAATCAAACAACAACTCAGAATTTCAGTGGATAAGAACCCCAGTCATGCAAACTATGATTAATTATTTCATTAATAGATTATTTTGTTTAAAAAGAAATGCAGAAACAGTAAACCTGTAAAGATTCAAAATTACTTTTTTATCAAAACAAAATTTAGCTTAATATTAAGCTATATAATTTATTAACGGCTTATTATTAAAATGACTCAATTTAGATTATATGGGGCACAAATAAGTAATTATCAGGTATGTTGCCCTACACACTCAGAATCCATGAATCTTAAGTAGATATAAATTTGATCGATACCTTGAGAATTCTAGATGATGTATTTTCTGATAAGAAAATGAATACTAGCATACACGATATACTTCTGAGGGGCCATGATGGAAGGACCTTGAGGGTCAGACAGCCTTGGTACCTGTCTGGAAAATAGTTCTTTGCTGTTTGTGTGTACCTAGACAAATTACTTTACTTTTTAAGTGACTGTTATTTCTTCTATAATAATAGTACTGTTGGGAATTTTTTATCAGCCTTATGTGTTTCTCTAAGAAGACACTGAAAGCCTCATAGGAAACACATTGCTAGTCCTGTGTAATGCACTCAACTTCAACATAGCTCATTAACAACTTTCATGAAACACTAAATTGTGTACTCCTGAAAGGAAAAAAGAAATAGGAGCATTGTTTTCTCGGCGTGTATTTAGTTAACATAGAATTACGTTAATCTCCCTCTCCCTTTCTTCTTCCAACATCACTCAGCTACTCTCTCAAACCTCTCCTCCCAACTCTCTCTCAGGCTAACATCCTCTTTTTCTTTATTATTGCTACACACAGACACATATGTATGCGAGCACAAATATGTTTGTGTATAGTTATATATATATATATATATATATATATGTGTGGTTATTTATATGTTTGAACATACACATATCTATCTATATTTTTTACATGTACATATATGCACATCCATCCATACATACATACGTGCATTCATACACATTTAGCCTTCTGGGCCCATTTTGTATATGGTTTCCAGGCTGACCACACTGCACTAAACAACCAATAAGGAATCTCATCTCTGTGAAAAACTGATTTTCCTTCACCAAGCAGTGTTTAGTTGATTGTAGTTCTTTTTCTAAGTGGTAGGAGCCAATAGAAGTTCCCTTTTCTATCTAACGTATCCATTGAGAGTGCTATTGTTCCAGTCTTGTCCCTGCCACTATTTCTAGGTGATTGCTTCACGCAGACATCCTGGTATTGTGGCTGCTACAGACACTGGATCTGCGATATTTGTTTCATTTGAGGCTGGGCTGTCTAGATCTGCTGATCTTTGCACTATGTCTGATTGTTTCTTTTGGTGATGGTCTCCATTTGTGGTAGAGATAGGCTTCCTTTATGACGAACGGTAGCTACATTTCTCTATAAGTCCAAGGATAAGAAGTAGAATGTTTTAAATAATTATGCCGATTGGCAAGGGAGCAGTCATAGGATCTTTTCTAAGCTCCAGGACCTTCCTAGCCCCAGTCTTAATTTCCCTCCAGTCTAGTGGGAGATCGTGAAATTATTAAAAATCAAAGTTGAAAACTGGAATTTTGGATTAGGAAATATATCCTTGTCTGACTCGGTTTTAAAACACTTACCTATTTTCTGCCTTGATGTGTATGGAATGCAGTGTCTGCTGAGTATTAAATGGCTGTTGTATAGATGGAGGTTCAAGAATGTGCACTCCAATCTGAGGATTGACTAGGAACTGATGGATTCTGGGGAGGGAGGGTTAGTTTTATCAGGGATGCATCACTTGAGGGGTTACCCATGCTTCAAAAGATAGTCCTACGCCTTCAGTTGGGATGGCAGCACTAAGTGGGTTCAGTAATATTTAAAAAATGGTACATCAAATTAGGGGTGCAAGAAGATAGGGAGTGGGGGGGCAGCTTTGGTCTTGACCCAAACAGTCTATATGCATGTAAATATTTTTAAATAATAAAATATTGTCATAAAAGAACAGTGTCTCTCAATATATACTCATTATTTATGTAAACTAAAAATTAAAAGCAATATTAGAGATCAATGGAAGAAAAATTAAAAAACAAAAGCAATTAAAATCATTATTTCATGATAGTCATATATCTCAGGAGATAACACACGTTTAGTTAACTATATTTTATTTTAAGATATCTTAATATTGACAAATAATATTAAAGAAGAAACACAAAATGTTTGTCTATAAACCTAGGATTTCAATTACTTCAACAGATGAATTTATTTTGGATTTCTCCATCATCAGTTGTCTTTGTTGCTTTGGCCAAAATAGTACATGTTGGAACGACCACAGGTAGCTAACCTGCTTGACTTGGGACCAGGAATCAAGAGACAGGAAGACATATGGCTGATACCATACAATCACCTCAAACTTCACACTAAGACCACCTTCCTCCCACTAAACCCCACTTCCACCATCTCCTAATTGTACCTCTTACATGAGCCATGCTTCCAATACACAGGCCTTTGTAGTATTTCATAATTGTTTTCATTGTTGTTTTTTCTCTGTATGCCATGTGTTTGTGTGTGTGTGTGTGTGTGTCTACTTATGCACATACACATGCATTTATGTAGACAGGAGGCAGGAGGACAACTTTCATTGGTTTGTGGATTACCATTTTAAAGCACAGTGGCAAATTATTGAGACCCAGGAATCTACTTGCATTTACTTTCCAAGAGCCAAGATTATGAGTTCACATTGAAAGGACTAGCGATCTTATATGGATTCTGCAGATTGTACTTGGACTCCTTTGTTCATGAGTGATGCACTTTAGAGACTAACAATATCCTTTGACTTTTAAGATCCACAATATAGCACATAGGTGTGAATGTCTGCATGTAAAAACCACTATGAGTCATTAGTTGCAAGTGGCATACTTAGCAATCTGCCTGCACCATGAGAGAAGTTTCAGGCTTTGTTGCATATGGAACTCATAGCCTTACAGATGGTCTATATCGTTAACCCACAAGTAGTTTCCGATCTTCATCCATTCTTTCATATATGATACCAGGGGTAATTAGCTTGGCAAGAAGGTGGCATCCACCCCAAGCATTTTTCTCTTGAAATATGATCTTTTCCCACTTATGCGCAGTGAGTATCAATTTTCTATAAGATGCCAGATACATAGGGGAAAATCCTTTTATAATTTTGACAGTAGGGAGCACTTTAAACCCAAACATCCTTTATGCTTTTATTTTTGAGTAAATGCCAACTATACCTGCCCCACAGTTGGCCACTGCATAGCTGCTTTGAGTAAGCTCTTTTTTTTCATTGATCCTTCTGAAGGCCAGAATACTTCAGTTGTTGCACTGCAGGTTTTCTACCTTGGAGAAAAGACACTGATTCAACAGCCTCCCTCCCTACTTTTATGGCTCTTCACTGTATAAAAAATTCAGTGACATTCTTGCTTCAAGCTGGCAGGATGTTTCGCTAGAGATGGTTCTCAGCAAAAAAACAAAACAAAACAAAAATTCACAGAGAAAATGTGTATAGTGTTATTATGAGTTCCTAAGAATGCCACGTGAAAAGCCTGTCCCTTTTACATAGGCAGGATTCAGTAAGTGCTTATCTGAGAGGAACTGTCAAACAGACAGGGGGGTTGGGAAATAAAAGAGAGGGAACAAGTAAGTTAACAAAGTGGACTGTATGAAGTTTAAGCATATCCATCCAATACACTCTGTGCAGAGGCATTGGGGAAAATATTTTAGTGCTTCACAAATCATGTTATTTATTGGCAATAAGATAATGTATGAATATAGTAATTTTATTTTCTATAAAACAATGTAAGAACCAAACATTATGATACATGTTTGCAACTGCAGAACTTGGAACTTGGAAGGCAGAAAAGACACCACAAGTTCAAAGCTAACCTAATCTACAGAAAGAGGCTGTACCACCACATTAGAACATTAAACAAACAAAACAAAACAAAACAAAAAAAAACAAAAAAAAAAAAAAAAAAAAAAAGCTTACTTAAAGAAATGAATCGCAAATGGCATGCAATGACAGCATTGTATTTCTCCGGTTTCATTCCTGGTCTAATAGTCCTTTATTCTATTTTTTTTTTTTTTTTTTTTTTTTTTTTAGAATTAAGTTTTGTTTTTTATTCACAGACTATTTTCAAGAGGTAGAAAATATTATATGTGTGAAGGAGGCTAGGTGGAAGCTATTGGGTCAATAAGAACTTTTCTGCATGCAACCTTCACAATATTTCCACCTCCTATGGGCTTCACAATCATATGAATACAGCAGTGCTCCCAAGGGTATAATGTGGTAGATAAGTGGAAAAACAGTTTTGACATTTGGCCTCGGCTTACTTCAAAATTCTATAACAGAGTCACCCGTACATTTGAAACTCAATTCTTTTCATATTTGACCTCTGAACCAGCAACCAAGTGAGGCTGATGAGAAATTCCATGCCTATGGAAAACAAAACCTTATTTACTGGTAAACAGTACACAAAATTCTTTGAAAGGTACATTGCTCACCAGGTTTTTCCTTTCTCCACTTTCTTTCATTGCTTAAAAACTGTTTTTAGGCTGGCTGTCCTAAAGGTTCTATAATTCCACCAAGCAGCACCAACAGGTAAGGACCAAAAACCCTAACACTCTGGGGCACTTCAGAGTCAACTCTTTTTTTTCTATTAATTAATTTATTTACTCACTTTACATCCCAGTCTTATCCCCTCCCTTCTCTACCTTCTTCTCCCCCCACCCCCTTCCCCTATTCTTCAAAAAAGGGAAGCAATCACACCCACAAAGCCCAGCTCAATCAAGTCACATCAGGATTGATTTCTTCCTCTTCCCTTGTGGCCTAGCATGGCGGTTCAGTCAGAGGGAAGTGATTGAAAACACTCCACTGAAATGCTCCTGTATGGAAACAGAAACAGATTCGCAAATGCTTTTCAATAAACTAGTCTTTCTGTCCTTGACATTAAATAAGGAGGAGCCATCAGTGTCTGTCTCCTGTACTTAGGTCTTGTGCTGTAAATGTAGACATGGTACATGAAAGAACTCCCAGTTTCTGTTCCCAAAGGAAATACAGTTGGACCAAGACTTGAGAAATTTCTGAGATGGAGCTCTGCTTGATGTCATCTTAATGTACTTGTCTTCTTGCCCTCAATCTTTTATCTTCTCTATACTTTCAAATAAGAAAGAATCTGGAAGGCAAAAGAAGCAAAAAAAAAAAAAAAAAAAAAAAAAAAAAAGCCACTTCTAAGTCACTATGTAATTGAAGTGCAAATCTGCAGACAAAAGTTTTCATTTCCACAGAATGTCTAGAGAAATATCATTGCCAAACACAGACTTATGTTTAGTTTAACATTTGTTACTTTTTAATTAATTTATTTTTGTACATAAACATTTATATTATTACACATATATACAATAGATTGGCAAGAAGAACTGTGACATAATCAGGGATTATATAAAGGTTACATTCTTAGTCTCTTGGCTATATGTATTTGACATCCTTGAAGAAGACATCTTTCCTGTCTTGGTGCATCTAAATTTCTGAATTTAAATCAATCTCCATCACATATTGTCATTATCAACATAGATCACTTATCTAGACCTATAAACATCTTAACCCCTAAACAATTATGCTTTATTGTAAAACTAAGCTACCTGGTCTTCAACTCCTTCACACTTGAGAAGGAGGAAACTTGATTATCTGAGTATGCCAAGAGTACAGGTTAGTAGCTTTCCAAATGAAAAGTTGAACGAGATAGTTTTTTACCTGAATAGTCACCCAAAACTCTCTATAACATTGGAGCATCTTCTTCAGCCTTCTGACTCAATGTATCTGACAGTCATATTTGTGAGGCAGGAACTATTGAGGACTTGCTTATCCTGTCTTGGAAGAGTTTGGCCATTGACTCTGCTTGCATCCAAGCTTGCCCTTCTTTAGGCAGAATCTGTCTGTGGTAGAAATGAGGATCTTTTTCTCAGTGGCTCATTTGCCACCTTTGAAGCCATTTCCATAAGGAGGTTCTTTGATGCTCATCATCCTCTTTGAGGTAGGCTAGGCATTGCCAGGAGTTAACCTGTCTCATTGTCAGTGAATCTTTAAAGTAATAAAAACAGTTTAAATGCCATATTCTGCATGTCTCTGGAGTTTTTGAAGACTTTGTTTTTCTATAGAGACATATCTATCTGCTGTACCTAAGATGTATATTCTTGTGATAAAAGTAGACTAGCAATTGACATGACATTGATTTAATTTACTAACATTTAATTTGTATAATGTAGTTCTCCTAAACAGCGTGATAGCACTTTCAAAGCATTGGAAATGAACCTTGTATTATAATTGAGTCATATGTGTACAATAACTCATATTAGCATATTTATATTCTAAGATGTGTATTATATATGTATGTATGAAATTTGTGAGAAGAATAATCTTACAGTTGAATTCTACATACCACTGTATCTAGAATTTATTTTGCATCTATGTACAAAATTCTATATCAGTGTATTAAAAATATATTTGAGTGACAATTGAGGCATTAAGTCGAGGAGTTGATTCACTAATCTACTTTTTTTCTATCTTTCCTGAACGTGTCTATAGTCCCCCTTCTTTCTTTTGAACCATTTACTCCAAACAGGATGTCAATGTCTAGTAGATATCATCAACAAAATATGTCTCTGTTTACTTCTTCCTATTACTTTTGATAATGATTAAAATACAAATGTCACACAGGCTTTGATAGATAAGATTATCAACGCTATATAATCATATCGTAAGATAGGCTACATTAAACAGCGCTTACTATAGTGAAGGGGAAATACTTTTGTAGCCCATCTTTAACTTATGGGCAATAATATTTACATTCAAACAAGAAAATAATTAGGTGGGGATACATGCTGATATGTGCATATTTGGTCCATGGACACCAGGGGAAAGTTTTCAACACTCTTGACCTGGACTGTCATGCTAGTATAAGAACAAATTGTGCCTCTTGGCAGTGATTGCACATGCTTTTAGTACCAACACTTGAGAGACCGAGGCAGAAGGAGCTCTGTGAATTCAATGATCTATAGACCAAGTTTCTGAACAGGCAGGCCTACACAGACAAACCCTATCTTGAAAACAATGCCCCCTACAAAGAAAAGAAATCACTGCATATATTGTGGTTTCTAGAAACTGAGCTTTCGTCGTCTAGAATATTATAAATGGTGTGAACTTCAGAGCAATCTCTTCAGACAGTGAAATAAATGACAGATTAAGAAATGCATAAAGTAACCTGCTGTCCTTCCTCTGAATGTACAGGGGGAAGTAATCTCCCTCAGGAACAGTCATAGGGGAGGGGAATAAGGGGAAAATGGGAGGGAAGGAAGAATGGGAGGATACAAGGGATGGGATAACCATTGAGATGTAACAAGAATAAGTTAATAAAAAAATAAGTAGAAAAAAAAGAAACAGTAAAAAAAGAAAAAAAAAAGAAAAAAAGAAATGCGTAAAGGAAATATATTACAGAAAAACTGCTCATCGGCAGTTACTAGTTGTTATAGCTAGAGCACTTGAGGGAAAACATTCAATCCCTCCGCTCAGAGCTCAGGGAATAGTGAGGAAATTGTAGGAGCCAGAAGTGATGGAGGATGCTAGAAGAACTATACCCTATGAATCAAGTAAGCAAGCACATACGATAACAGAGGCTGAAGCAGTAGGCACAGGACCAACAGGGATGTATACCAGGTCCTCTGTGTATATACAGTACAGCAATTAGCTTAGTGTTCTTATGAGTGTGAGAAGCAGTGGGTCTCTGGCTCTTTTGCCTGCACTTGGTACTCTTCCAGTCATGTTCGGTTGCCGTTTACAGCTTTATATGATAGTTTTTGCTTCAACATATTATCTTTCATTTTGCTTTGTTGTTATAACTTAGAAATCTGTTCTTCTCTCATTAGAGAAAGAAAGGGAATGGATTCAGATGGTAGGGATGGTAGGAAGGAACATGGAGGAATACAGGGAGGGAAAACTATAGTCAGGATATATTGTAGGAGAGAAGAATCTATTTTCAGTAAAAGTAAAAAAATAAGAAAGAAAGAAAAATAAAAGTGAAAAAACAAACAAACAAACAAACAAACAAAGCAAATCCTCAGCTTATTTGGGGGGCAAGAAAGGCCAGAAAGGATGATTAGGTGACCGCCAGGTTTTGAGTAAGAACCAACTTCTTGTTTTATTAGCTACAGAAAGATAAAATGAAAGCTTCTAAGTAAATAGAAATCTCTGTTCTATTTAAAGCCTCTTCTAGCTACACGCAGACAGTACATTCCAAGAGCTGGGAAATTTGGAAACATGAAGGCTGTATTGTTATTACCTCATTTTTGACCTTCATATTGCATATTCTTTTTATGGATATTTTATAACACAAGGATGCATTTTCTCCTATTTCTCCTTTTAAGTTCTCACATTTTTATGTAACTAAACAAGGATGCCCCCTTTGGTTTCTTTATGTCATTCACCATGCTTGCTGACACCTGTTCGTCTTCACGTACACGAATGTGCATCATCTGCAGATTTGTATGTGTGCTCATTCAAAGACCTGACATGAATATAGAATATCTTCCGTAATGACTCTCCCATGGACCCTGGATAACTGGCTAAGTAGTAAGATCCTGTGACTCTGCTATCTTCTCTTTATGGGGATAAATATCCTGGTCACAAGGCCCACCATGTACACAAATAGTGAGAATCAAATCACTTCACCTAGTGCTTTTACAGCAAGCATTGTATCCACTGAGTTGTTTTCCTTCTACTTAAGTTTTAACTTGGCGGTAAATACTTTTTTCTACATTAATAGTGTTTTTCCTAGAAATCCAAAGCAGCAATCAGTTGTTACATCATAACTATGAAATGTATAAAATGAACATGATTGCACCAACATAAAATATTTTCAGAAGGGCTGATCTCTGGAAGACCTATGTAAGAATGTACTCCGTTGCTGGACTAGGGTGCCAGAGGGCTTCTGCAGTGGGACTCATGGTCCATTGCTCAATTTCCATCTTTGCAAAAAAAGAGAAATAGCATATTATCTTCAAAACCTCTCACTGATTTAGGCTCCTTATTTCTCTTTCTTCTGGAATCATGCATATATTAGGATGATCTGGATCACTCAATGCATTTTTCCCCTCTCACATCTTCAAAGCATTATATTTATAAACTTAATCTTCCTTGAAATAGTGAGTGACTGAATATGTGTTAGTTTAAAATTTGCATAAATGACAAAACTATATGATATATCATATGTATGTGCGTGTATGATATTTATTTTAATTATTTATATACATGAAAGTACTCTGTTTGAAAAAATGTCATAACCCCAAATACCACCTACTCATACCCAGCAGGATTAAGAATCTTGCTTTGGAACAAGTTATATAGTTTATATTTGGAAGAAAAAATGTACATACTACGTATAGTAAGGGTTTACTTTTTTTGGCTTTTTTTTAGTGAGGTACACGTGTGAGAGCACAGGCAATAAATGTCCCACATAGGATGTATTTCCATTTTAACACATTCAAAGTAAGGAGCTTGTGTTTCCACTACCTTTTTTCACACCGTAGGGCTCACTGTGTAATATAAATGCTCAACACAGCAGTGAAGAGTGGGAACGAAGGCCCTGGCCCAATGGGTTACTAATTTCCTGTCTCGTTCCCCAGTCCTGTCTCCACAAACCCAGAACTGGCTTGACAAGGAATATCAAAAGGAGATTCACTCTGAATCCCTTCTCTCCCATGTGACCAGGGTCCGGACCAATTACACTCCCGGTGGTTGGGGTGCAAGGAGCAGGTGTCAACCAGCTCGTCTATTTGGTATTCTAACATGATCCAGGGCCTGTATTACATCTCTGATGCTCTCTGCTTCCAGCTGCTCTACCAAGAAAAACATGAAATTAGAGAAAGCTCTTCATTTATCACTGATTATAAACTTACTTAATGATCTCACTCATTAAACATAAACTGTGGAGCACTTTGATCAAACCCAATAACTATCATGGGGCATTTTGTATATAATGGTATAATTTTATATAAGAAGTGGTCCTGCTCCTTAAACTCCTTTACTTAAACTCCAGCTTTAATTTATGTTGTCACAAGTGATAGAAGGAGCAGAATATCACCTTGTATTTGGTAATGAATGAGAGATATAACATTTTAGTTCCATGTTTCATATGTGGATTTCTCTAAGGAGAAAATAAATTTTAAAAGAAATTCAATTTCTGAAAAAAAAAAGGGGGGGCGGTGCATTGTATGATACAAAGTCTCTTTGTTTCCCTTAAAGTTGTCAAAACCAGGGGGAAAAATCGCTTTGGGGCAGAAGCCAGTGTTGCTTGTCATGCAAGTGGAAGGATTTGATATTGGGAATTGTTTTATAAGCTCTGACAATATGAGAAATTTCAATTCTAACCTATAATAAGTAGTATATGAAATAATTTAGATATGCCTGTGGCAAAGGCCTTAGGCATATATTCACACTGTGTGAGTAAGCAGAGCCAGAGTAAGTTTCTAGCAGGGAAAGAGAAATATACATCATCATACTGTTTTGTGTAATGATTTAAGGTTTAGAACATATGTCATATGTGAATGTGATAGTGCACATTCTAATACTCTGCAAGTTTATTATTATACCTGTAATAAGAACATTTAAATATAGCCATGTACACAAGACTTCATATACAAATACTAGGACTATGAAACAAATAAAATATATATAGCTTGGCTTTACTCATTTCTTTTTAAATACTAGTTCCTTGTTGAAATGTCTAAGTGTGATTTCTTTCAGTCATTTTTTGAGACAAGGTCACAAAATGTCGACATACCCTCAACTTCTACACTTTAAACAGAATTGCATGCTAGCAAACAATATTTATATTTAAATAAATATAAATATATATAAATGTAAATAGACACACATACATATGTATATATATATATATACTTTTACATATATTCTTACTGAGATAGCAAGTCAATCAAACTTGTTTTTAGAGTTCATTCAAAAGAGAGAGGAGAATGAGAATACAGAAGGATGTAGGCAGCCCAGAGTCTGCCTTGCCACTGTCTGCTGAGTGGTGAAACCGCTGATGGAAACAATGCATGCTCTGTTTTAAAGTGGGTCTGAGGTTCTGAACTGCACTCCAATCCTCAGATTTGCATGTCAAGCCTTTGTCTCCTGAGTCATCTCCTTATCTCATAAAGTGAATGTGTAAGAAGGCACTAAATAAAGAAAAAAGAAAGGTTAAAAAAAAAAACTACTGATCTCAAGTGTTATAGACAACATAATTTCCTTATTAAGCAAACAAACAAAACAAAAAATGGCCAGGTGTGGTGGGGCACCCCTTTAATCCCAGTACTCAGGAAGTCAGTTGCAGGTGGATTTTTGTGAGTTCGAGGCCAGCCTGTTTTAAAAATCAAGTCTAGGATAGCCAAGACTACATAGGGAAACCTTGTCTCAAAAAACCAATCAAACAAACAGACAAACAGATACAACAACAACAAAAATAAAACAAAATAACAGCAGAAGAAAACATAAATAATTAAAACTAAACCAACCAATCAATAAAAATTAAAAAAAAACAAAAAACAAAAAAACACTATGGTTGTTTCGGTCCAAAGCTCATGTATGATCTGTGTCTAGGGAACAGCCCTGATGTGGAAAGTCACTTTTGTCAAGGTATGTCTGAGCTAAACTTCTCATGTCTGTCACTGATGCTGTTAGTGTCTAATTAGAATTTTATATTTCACTTCCTCTGGAATCAGTTGGATTAAATTTCTACTGCTTACAAGTAAAAATGATGGTATGCATCATTTTGATATCATCATTAACTTCTACTATATTCTGCTAATCATCAAATCCTATCTCACAGCTTGTGTGAGAGTCTTGAGTTTTTTTCCCTTTATCCCCACACAGTGATTATACACTGATATAGATTTTGGGCCCCTTATGTTCATCTTCAGTGTTTTAATTACTTAAGTTTGAACCCCGAGCCTTGTCTAGGCTAAGAAGCATTCTACAACTGTGCTACACATGGTAGCCATCCTCATAGCACCAGAGATTTCCATGCACCTGTCTTGCTTCAGACAGTTTAGTAAGTTTACTTTCTCCTTAGAATAAATTCCTGAGTCATTGTTTAGCCAGCACTCTTACATTGTGAACTGTTGCTACTTGTCAATACTCATGATTTGTCTTTGGTACCGTCCTCATCTTTATCTATGCTGGCTTTTGTGAGTCTTTGAGCACAGTGGGCATCTTCTTGTAACAGATTTCAAGGTTTCCTCAGGTGAAGGATACAGGCAAAATGTGGTCTTCTGTTTACTTTCTCATTTGTCTTACCCCTGCTCATTCTGTAAGAGTCTGCAAGAATAAATCAATCAATCAAAAACAGATCCTTAGAGAAAAGTTTCTTTGGCTTAAACAAATGAAAATGTAATCTCTAATATCCTTTCCTTCTGATCTTAATGTAATGGTAGATTTCTAGCAACCTAATGATCATTTGATAAAGTGAATAGACAGCAAAAATAAAATTCTGCTTTTATTATGGGGATTTTGTGTGAACAATTTTACTCAAAACCATTTCTGTAAAAGTGTGTATGCATAACTATACTCTATACTTCAGTTTTAGAAGCTTTTAAGCCTAAGAGACCATTACTCACCCCAGGCCTTGTCATAAACTATGTTCTGTGTTTTAGTAACTAAAATTTATTGACAGCCAACCTTGCTGTGACAACTATGAAAAAGAAGCAGCCAAAATATGAGGAAAGAATGTCATCCTGATTGAACACATGAAGGAACAAGTATTTATTTTCCACTTTCCACAATGTTAGCTGGAAAATTACACTCAGATCATCAAGAGTGTCTATATTTCTTTTAAACTAGTTAAAATGCTGATTCTTTAAACTTCCACTTGCATTAGTCTTAACTTTTATTAAGCATGGCTAAAATAATCTTTATATGGTTTGGGAAATCTACAACGGAACACCAAGTCTGTAATTCTGCCCTTTTGTGAGTAAGAAATGACTGATGAGGAATGAAACTGACTGACCTGTTCAGATGTCCTTGTCAGCATGTGCACATAATTGGGCAAATTAATGGTGTTTTCTAGTGGGAAATTTTGCCTTTAGAATGTCTTCACATATATTAAACTGAGTGTAATCCCACCCTGTATTCTTAGCAAAAGTCCTTCGTGTATAAGTAATATGGTCTCATATATCTCTTAGGGATCATAAATGTTAATCCCAGCCAGAGCACCTTCTAACCCTGCAAGCATTACTCTGTGCATATATGTTGGTGATTCTGTACTTGCCTATTTCAACTGGCTTTTTGTCATCCCTGACTTCCTTGAAATTATTAGAGAATTCCAACCTGGTTAAAGTCTGATTCACCCAAGATTCATTTGACGATGGTTTTTATAGAATCTATAGAAAACAAGAGTTGGTTATCAGGAATGGAGGGATAATATTGAAAGTCTGCAGTTTCCTATCAAATCTGTGACATTTATAAGGCAGCCTTATTTCCATTAAAACTATATGAAAAAAATAACAACCAAAAACTGAATCAGTGTTTTCAAGGTGAATAAAAATGTGTTTTAATAAATTGCTCCTGCATCTCTTCCCTGAATTTCATGTTCATGCTGCTGTGAACTGTGATACCAAGGTTCAGGAAACATGCAGGGTGAAACAAGCAGGTTTATTCAAACTCAAACCTGAAGAAAACAGGGAAGATTTTCCTTTATCTCCATCACAATCTCAGGGAGGAATATTTTTAGGGGTGACAATTATCATTTATCAGAGAAAGAGAAATATAGGTAGATGTAGATAATTGACAAAATCCATGACTTACATGGAGATTCTATCTTTCTGAGTGATGTGTCTTCTCCAGGTCACTAATGGGAGGCTCACGAGGAACTGGCGTTAGCTATACACGACATGAAAAGAAGCTGAAGGAGGCTAGTTGTAAAAAGAAAAGTTGATGAGAGCAAGAGAAAGGGAGGAGGGCAGTGTCAATGAACACTTGTCATAGCTCCCTCTGGTTTTATCATTCCTCAGTCTTGAAGGATTTGACATGTAGATTATTGGCCATCTTTATAAGCAACGTAAGAGGATGCATACTTATAACTGAAATAAAAATTGTATTCAAAATACAAATAGGAGCCAAGCCTGGAAGCTATCTATGGCTTTTCCTAGCAGGATATATAATATGCAATATGAATACTGCAGAGGGTCTCTTTGTCTCTAGTTGATTTGTTCAGACTTTAATTTATTAAATAAAATTTATTGTATTCAATATATAAGAAATTTGTCATATTCCCTTTCACTTTCCTTGCTCCACATATGGTAGAGTGTTCTGATCTTAGCAATTTCCCCCATTGTCTCAAAAGGATATTTGTTTCTTAAATCATGGCTAATTAATCATTCTCTGTTTTGGTTACTATGTGCGTCTACACAGGTAAATTCCAACATTAGCAGTTTCTCTGATACCAAGTAAGGCAGTACTTCTAAACCTTCACAATGTTGCAACCCCTTAATACAGTTCCTTATATGGTGGTGACCACCAAACACAAAATTATCTTTGTTGTTATTTCATAACTATAATTTTGCTGTTATGAATTGTAATGTAAATATTTGTGTTTTCTGATGATCTTAGGTGACTCCCGTGAAAGTGTCATTCAACACCCAAAGAGGTCATGACCCACATGTTTAGAAACTAATGAAAAAATACATATTATAAATAAATAGAAACCAAACAAATAAATAAACAAGCTACCTTTGAGCTATAAAATATGGGCTCACTATTGAAATGATATATATATCCTCCTGAGAACAGTTATTCCTATTGAGAAAGTTTTATATGTCATAGGTCCAAAACAAAAACCAATCTGTCTATAAAATAAGCTTAGTTCACTTGAAAATATTGTATTTGGAGCACCTCATTAAATTACCATCCCAGGATGAGGGTAAAGCACATTTTCTTTTACATTTAGCAATTTTTAAAATTTTTTTTAAATTTAAATTTAATTTAACATTGAGAAATAAAATGTTAGGGATAATATCAAAAGTCCCAAGTTATTTCTTTCTTATACATTAATTTAGTAAGAGATTACAATCCAATAACTAAATTTTAATAACTTACTGCATTTTTATGTTGTTTGTAATAATAACACCTTTAATATTCCTGAGGCACAAAACACAGTATTGCAGAGAGTTTGAATATACTTTATAAGAATTACTGTTTATTTACATACTGGGAATACACACCTATAAATCTTAAAAATAATTTTCAGTATGATTTAGCAGTCAGGTAGCTGCCGATAATAGTGGCTCAAACCTTAGTAAAAGGTAAGCTTTGTGCATAATATTTTAAAATATTCAATTATGATAGGCTTCTGTCTGTGAGCATAGCAGAATATCCTTCATAATGTCAGCGTTGGCTCTCTCCCATGAGGTGGGTCTTAGATTGGGCCAGGCATTAGCTGGCCATTCCCTCAATCTTTGCTCTATCTTTATCTTTATACATCTTGTAGGAAGGGTAGATCTTGAGTCAAAGTTTTTATGAATTGATTGATGATCCCCTCCTACCACTAGAAGACTTGTCTAGATAGATGATTTCCCTTTCAGTGTCTAGCACAGCTATCATCCTTTGTGAGGCTCCACCAAGCAGTGCTTCGAAATAGATGCTGAGACCACAGTCAAACATTGGGTGAATCATAGGGAGTCTTGTGGAAAAGTGAGAGGAAGGATAGAAGGATCTGGAAGTGACAAGATCTCCTCAATAAGACCAACAGAGTAGACTAAGCAGGCCTCAGAAGTGCTTGCAGAACCTAAGGCACTAACCAAGATCCATGCATGGACTAGACCTAGGCCCCCTACACAAATGTGGTGAATGGATCACTTATGCTTCATATGAGTCCCACAGTAAGGGGAACAGGGGCTGTCTGATGTGGATTTTGTTGTCTGCTTTGTCTTTAAATTTGATCACTTTACACTCCGATTGGAGCCCCATCCCTTGTCTCCCGCTGGTCTCACCCTCCCTCTCTAATCCCCACTTCCCCCTCCCCTAGTCATCAGAAAGAAGTTGCCCTCCTCCCATATCATCTGACCTTAGCCTATCAAGTCTCATCTGGACTGCCTGCCTTCTCTTCCTCTGTACCCTGGCAAGACCAATGAGTGGGCACAAGAGTCCTTGTCTAAAACAGCCCCTACTCTCAAATTATGAGACCTCCAAAGAGACTGTGTTGCCTCTCGGCTACATCTTAGCAAGGGGTCTAGGTTCTCATCATGCATGGTCCTTGGTGTTCCTTCAATCTCTATGACAACACCTGCCCCCTCCGTCCCCTTCCCCGTCCCCGCCTGGATTTGTTGCCTGCTTTTTGATCACTCCCCTCTCCAGGAGCTGCCTTGCCAGGCCATAAGAGAAGAGGATACAACTTGATGAGCTGGGGTGGGTGGGTAGGAAGGGCTCCCTTTTCTGTGGACTAGGGGAGGAAGGGTGCGGTAAGAGGAAGGGAGGGTAAGAATGGAAGAAGAGGAAGGAGTGGGCTCTGATCAGGATGTAAAGTGAATAAATGAAGTAATTGATTAAAAAATCTTAACTTTCAATTCATTTCGAAACGTGGGTGAATCTTCAGCCTCCGCACTCTCCATACACTCTTAACTCAAAATATCATATGATGACTCCAATAGAGTCTTTGAGTAAGTCTCAAACTCTCCTCTAAGATTTTACAGTGAGGCCTCCTCTACAGCCTACAATTCTGTCAGCTTATCTTCCAGGTTCCCAAAACAGCTTATTAAACTCTGAGTGCTCAGTGGCTTTTCCAGCGACTGAGATTTTGTGTCTAAACTCCATGTCGTGTCTAGACAATAGCATTTCACAGTATGTTTCCCAGTCTCCTGGCTCTTACAATCTTTCTTCCCCTTCTATGATGACTATTTGTTAAGCCTTGGGTAGTTGGATGATGGACTGATACAATGTCTCGACTTTATCTGATCACATATGGTCACTTATTCTCAGATCTTTCTCAAGGTGTGTTTCTCTGCTACAATCACTGCCCACTGGAATAATGAGCTTCTCTGACCAAACCTGGGAGTAGCACAAATCTATGAAGAGTACAACACTGGACACACCCTCTTGGCTGGATGGAGTATAGGATCTAGTGCTGCAAATGTGATACTTTTACAGGATCTATCGATTTCGTTTAGTTTTGTTGACTTTTGCTTATTGGTAATAGTTAAAACTCCTCTTTTGAACCGACTTTCCATTGATACTTATACATCATTTATTATAGGATAAAATATTTGTAAAACATCTTTTATCAGCTAGTTATATCCTAGATAGTATAGACTATATAGTCTGCGTTACTCCTCTGTCAACTATTATTGACCACATAGGTATAACCAACCCATATTTCTATTGGAAATAGAAAACTAATATCAGAGAGCAAGAATGAAAGGAATGCTGTATTTGTATACATCAGGTTTATTATCGGTCTGTAATCCTTTATGTATATTTCCTTTTTACAATATAACCACATTCTGCATAATGGCTCTTCAGTGAATACATAGGCTGCACACAGAATCTTGGAGCTATAGGCTCTATTATTTGTCTTCTGTGTGTGGTAGGCTGCTCTGTATGTCCTCTGCAGTGTTTGTGAAAGATTAAATTACTAATAATGCATTTATAATGTATGTTAGTAAATGATACATGGATATCTGTGTGTGTTCTATCTTTGTTTTTAAGGAACTTATATCCAACTTTTAACTAGAGAAACGAATTTACTATATGAAATTTCAAAATATATGTTATATAGAAATGTATTTTTATTGTTTCTTTAACAGAACTTAAAATCTCCAGCTTTAACCCAGGGTAAATAAATAAACTTTTAAGAATAAGTATTGCAACATATGCCTTAGTCCAGGGAATACACACAACTAGGTTCATTATAAAATTTTGGATTAATTTAATAAAAGAAATTATATTTGAAGTGAAAGCACAACTTTATGAATAATGTTATATTAGGTACAGCTGATTTTAAAGGTCCTTAATACAAAATATGTTTTGAAGATGTAATAGGAAACATTTTTTGGAGGAAATTGGGATGCGTAATCATTTCATATGTATATTAATCATGAGATAATTAGAATAGTACCTACTTTATGAATGAAATTTCCCTTAAATTTAATAATTCGCATGTGCTCGATTAACTTTTCACTATTTTTTCTTTCTATATCTATTTATAATAATGAATGTCCCATAGAGCAATTGGCTATGCTAACTCAGAGCGTCTGCCTTAAGTGACAGGTATGACATATCATGAAAAAAAAAATGATCTTGTTTATTCCTCCAGAAAAAAAGCAACATTATTGGTTAAACACCCAATAATACAAAAGGACAGTAACTAAAATAAAGAAACAAATGTCATCTTGTTAAGTGTAAAATTGGTCATTTCTTGCCTGAAGTATAGCACAAAAGCAATCTTAACTCTTTTCCAGAGGGGATCATTTTGCAAGGAACTTGTTTATTGTTTATCCTGTTTTTTTTTTTATATTATCTTAAGATTCTTATTAAGGATTCAACTAGGAGCATGGAGAACTTATTACTCTGTATGCAAAATGATCTACAATACCAGATTTTATGTAGGTGTATTTCTTCAGCTGTGATAGCCATCTAGTCTGTAGCCTCTATTTTTAAATATGGTTACTTTGCTCACAACATCAAGGAAACAAAATTAGAATTAAATTTGAAATAAAAATGTTACTGTAGACTATGGTCTGGCAAAATAGAATGGTTGCACTGAGTGATTTGTAAGTCAACTGTCTCTGTTTGAAAACAAATAAACTTTATGAACTAAAAATTGAAAACTCTGAGAAATGTGTATTTTTGTGTTCTGAAATGAAAGAAGTCAATGTTGTACGCCAGCAGGATTTTTAGAATCTCACTGAGAAAGTAAATAACAGATCATCTATGAAAAATGGGACATCTGGTGTTGAAGGATTACAAGTAATGAGCACCTAAGGCCTAGATACATTAAATTGGCATTTATAATTGAGTGGATTTTGTCTCTTCTATTGTCAGTAGAGAAACAGTATAATCTAAGATAAGCGACATTTTTAATGCTTTGACCTACTTCATAAAACCATCTATGTTACATTTGCAAAAGATGCCAGATGATCAAAGAGAGCAAGACTGTCATTTTATTCATGCTATAAAAGTTCAATATGTGCAACAGCATAGAAAAAGATTCAGCTCGGCGCAGATTCAGGGAAAAGGCTTCTGATGTGTTTTTCCAATAGGCTTCAACTTACGCAGTCCATATATTTGTTCTGAAAATATAAGATCTGAAAGTTTCTAATTTATAATTTTAGAAAAAGGAATGTTTATATAGTGATTTAAATAGATGCAGTCTTCTCAGCCCCAGAGGAATATAGGTTGGGGAAAAAGTGTAAGTGTGTATGTGTGTCTGTGTGTGTGTTTGTGTGTGTGTCCTGTGTGTTTTACATACATTAAATTTATAGTTTCAACATTTAAATTAATTACTCACTTGTATACATAAAGTAGGAAGCTAAAGGTAACACTTCATTAAGTTTAAGGAATAATGCCAACCTGACTTTAAGAATCTTTCTGAATATGAGTACAGGTTGCTTCTATTTTAAGTAAACTTTGTCACCAATAGTCCTAAACATACCACAGTGATATAAACCATAAACAGCTTCTTGGGGGAATTTTATATACTCAATCTGTAACTGAAAAGTGGAAGAGGAGATGGAAATAGGTTGATCTGTCATGTTGTAAGCCTCCCAACAGTTTAAAATATTTCTGTATCTTGAAAACAGATGTACTAAACACTTTTTCTGGTATATCTTTTCAAAGAAGTTGAATCCCAAATAACTTTGAAAAATAAGAATAGCATCTTGCCCCAACACAATCGTGCTCTTTTTCCATCCAAATGAGGACAAGCTTATGCCTATTAATATTTTGTAAAATAATTAGGTTTTTCCTAAGTGTTAGTTTCCCTTCTTAGATTTCACCGGATTTCCTAGTGTTACCTTGTCCTGTACTCAATGTTCAGAGGAGAAGTTGAGATCATAACTATGTTAAACATTTCTGCTACAAATACTGGTTATAGATAACATTCTCAAAAAATCAATTTTGAAAATTTTAAGAAATGTTAAAAAAAATATTCCCCAATAGCCCAAGAGAGTATATATAGCAATGATTTGCCAGTATACTCATTGTTAAACGCTAAGATTATGATAAATAACCCCATATCATCAGAAATTCTGAATATGTTTCAACAATAGCCATCACCCTCTTACAGATTTTCCTATTTCTTTAAAGCACCAGGAACGTTAACTGATGCCATTTTGTGAAATATGTTTCTAGTTTGACTATAGCAGTTCCAGATTATGAACAAATGTTTGCTCTTGGGCAAGGTGATCGCAGTTTGGAATGCAAGCAGGTGTGCTTGTTTATTGTTTGGCTTTGAAATGAACAAGAGAACATGGACTTCCATTAAGGAAATATTCTTAATCTTGCAGCTTATATTTTATCTATTTATTTCAGATAAAAGTTTAAGCTCTTGGCTCTTAACAACCAAAATAACAAGTTAGTGATTTGGCTTGTCTAAATGCATAGAAATGCACATAAGTATATTTATATGTTGATAAGTATATATAAATAAATTATGAAACACACATACACACACATATATGTATGTATATATATATTCCAGAAATAGTTTATCTTCTTAAAATGCCATTCAAAGAGAAAATGTGTTGAAAAAAATAAGAAAGAAAAAAGAAAAGAAACCATGGCGTACTGATATGGTCATTGATTATTTATTATTCTGCACAGTTCATATCTATTTTATAGTCTCTAAGCATTTGTTTATTATTTGGAAATACCTGTAAATCTTTATCACATGTCATTATAATCATTTCATGTGTAGAAAGACAGAATAATATGCTAATAAGGAATTTTTTTACTTTTACTTTCAATACAGTTTTTCTGTATTTTTTAAACCTTTTTTTCTATTAAAAGTAGCAAAGTGAAGGCTTTCGTGGGACATGCCCCTTGGGCTAGTATGCAGATATAAGTGAGTATATACCATTTGATTCTTTCTGCTTCTGGGTTAACTCACTCATTATGATCATTTCTAGCTCAATCCATTTATCCACAAATTTCGGGAATTCTTTGTTTTTAATAGCTGAGTAGTATTCCATAGTGTATATGTACCACAGTTTCTTTGTCCACTCTTCTATTGAGGGACACTTAGGCTGTTTCCATGTTCTGGCTATTATGAATAAGGCTGCTATGACCATGGTTGAGCAAATTTTCTTGTTGTGTGCTGGAGCATCTTCTGGGTATATTCCAAGGAGTGGAATAGCTGGGTCTTGAGGAAGCCCTATTCCCATTTTTCTGAGATAGCACCAGATAGATTTCCAAAGTGGCTGTACTAGTTTGCGTTCCCACCAGCAATGAAGGAGTGTTCCTCTCTCCCCACATCCTCGCCAGCATGTGGTGTCACTTGAATTTTTTATCTTAGCCATTCTGATGGGTGTAAGATGGAATCTCAGAGTTGTTTTGATTTGCATTTCCCTGATGACTAAGGAGGTTGAGCATTTCTTTAAGTGTTTCTCAGCCATTTGATACATTTGACCATGTCCCCTGGAGGGGGAGACCTGGTGGCACTCAGAGGAAGGACAGCAGGTTGCCAAGAAGAGACTTGATACCCTATGAGAATATACAGGGGGAGGTAATCCCCCTCAGGAACAGTCATAGGGGAGGGGAATAATGGGAAAATAGGGGGAGGGGAGGGAGGAATGGGAGGATACAAGGGATGGGATAAACATTGAGATGTAACAAGAATAAAGTAATTAAAAATAATAGTAGCAAAGGTGGTGTCTGACTAGATAAAGTGATCAGTGATAAAGAACACTTGCTGCACTTTCAGAGGGTCAGATTTGGGTTCCCAAAGCCCACACCAGTAGCTCAAAAACACCTGAGTCTTTAGCTCCAGGAAATCTAGTGCCCTTTTCTTGCATCTGAGAGAACCTCTGCATACATGGACATACACATTATTAATAAATAATCAGTAAAATGTTTATAAAGTAGGGAATGTACTTTATAAAGACATGATAACAAAAATCCAATGCGGGCCTTAAAAACATTGACATATACAAAACACAAAGTCCTTTGAGTTACTTTTTCAATGTGTATGATTTTAAGCGGAGCAATTTTACGTTAGGTAGAACTGTTTAATAGATTGTTTCATGTTAGCATCCTTTGTGTAAGTGTACCAGTTTCTGTATCCATTCTTCAGTTGAGGGATATCTAGGTTGTTTACAGATTTTTGGCTATTACAAATAAAGCTGTTATGAACATAATTAAGCAAATGTCGTTGTGTGGTGGGGCATTCTTCAGCTATATGGTCAAGAGTTTTATAGCTGGGTCTTATGGTAAAGCTATTCCCAGGTTTCTGAGAAAGCACCAGATTGGTTTCCAAAGCAGTTGTATAAGTTTGCACTCCCATGAGCAGTGGTAGAGTGTTCCTCTTTCTCCACAAACTTGCCAGCATGTGATGTCACCTGAGCTTTTTATTTACACAATGGAATACTACTCAGCTCTCAAAGACAAGGCTGGTGGATTTGGGCCCATCAGACCTGAACAAGCTGATGCACCAACTAAGTACAATGCATGCAAAGAATCTAGACCCTCCGTTCAGATGTAGCCCTTGGACAACTCACTCTCCATGTTTAGGGGTGCAAGAGCGGGGACTGCCATTAACATGGACTCTACTGCCCACAATTTGATCACTTTCCCCACCTCGGTGGAGGAAAAATTGTTTTAAACACAATCTAATATACTCCTCAGATTTTTCCTCTAAGGCCAGAAGGGTTCAGCTATTGTGTGAAATACTGTAGTATTTGAAATGATAAATTAGCACCTGTAAATATGAAGCATGATCTTCTGGTAGGAGCTGGTAGGCTGTGGTCAGATGGTGAGGGAGGAGGACCCGCCATCAGAGGGCTAGGGGAGGAGAATACGGCAGAAGAGGATGCTACATATCAGCATCCTGAGGCAAGTCTGAAATGAATCCCTTACGATTATAAGCAGGAGAATTTCTCTTACCTCCCAGGGTGATTGCAATGCATCTTTTCCTCCCTTGGATTTTGATTCTAATTCTTGTCATTGCTTACATAAAAGGTTTGACTAGTGAATTAATTGATACTGAATGTAGTTAATTTTCATTAACTGTATAAATTATTTTCCCTAAGCTTCTGTACAGGCTTTCATAAAGTTTGTTACTTTTGTCATTTCTGCTTTGAGATATTAATATTTGTTTTGTCTTTGTTCTTGATGAAGGGAGCTTTTCAGAAAAATTAAAACAGTACATTTGAAGTCAATCCTATATTAGCCAATCATAGACAAGGATTATCTTTGCCTTATGATATTAATATTTATTAGCACAGAATCAATTTATCAAAAATAGACAGAGGTGAATATGGGTTGTCTATTGTGTTAATCCCAGAGGTTTCTAAAATACTGGTAGAAACTGTAGATTCAACTTGAATTGGTATATAACTGAAGGAAAGTGAATTTGTTTACCATAAAATATTTAATATTCCTATAGATTGATCTCAGATCAAAATTTCTACTTTGGATTGGCAGCACACTTGAGAATACCACAAACTTGGAAGAAGGCCCAAACTTTAACACTTCCCAATGCAAAGGATTGGGAGACTTCTTATCCATCAAAATATTCATCCACGGGCCAATTAATGACAAAAATTTGAAAATGTCTGCCTATCCAGATGTCAGATGTGATAGCTCTCCAATCTAATGATGACAACATGAAGACTGTGAGAACAACATACATGAATTCTAGGGAGTGCTTAAAATTTCAATACAGAAACATTATTATAAGTAAGGATATTCTGGAAATAATTTATTCCTTTCCATATATGTTTGATTAGTTAAATTGTAATATTCAACATAAATTTTTTTACAATGGTTGCAGTGAAAACAGTAAGAATGTGTGATTTCACAGTTTTGTTTTTTGGCAATTCATTAAATCATCATTTTCTGTTTTCAATGAATTAATCAAGCATCTACAGATTTCACATTTAATTATTATTATATAAATAAAGGTGTTAAAAAGCTCCAGGATATTTTGATTATTCCAGTTTCATTTGGATTATATAAATAAGCACAGATCCACAGAGAAATTTTAACTGCTAAAACCCAACCCTTGGTTGAGCCTGGGCAAAAATTTACTAAATTACTTATTTAAAATTCTGTCAAGCAGCAATCAAGAGATTGGGTAATTTCTGAAGTCAATGACTTTTGTTGGAATGTCATAGTCAATCACATGATAGAAAAGAATGATTAAATCTATTTTGTATCTCTACACTACAGTTATTAGAGAAACCATAATAGCTGTAATGAGAGTCAACAGTTCTGCAGTGGAGGCGATATGGAGTCTACTCTTATTTTTGATTAGCAACAGAGTAGCGGCATTGAGATCTCACTGATCAGTAATGTGGACTATTCTGGAGCAAGAGCTGAGGTTACATAACCTGACAGGGAAAAATGGGAATGTCATACTTAGTAAGATCAAACCTCTGAAGTCCTCTAAGTCGCATGACTGTTCCTTTTTTTGTGGATTACATCTGAAGGCAGAACTGAATGATCTACTTTCCTGTTCATACTTCATGTTCTACTATGAGGTTTTATAGCCTTTCAGAGAAGGGAGCTCACTAACACAGGGAATTTGATTTTTTCTGTGTGTCACGGATTTTAAACTCATAAATGAGCCATTAAAGACAAGGACATGATTGTATATTTTCAAATAACTAATATATATGTTACTCCTTTTAGCTAGTTTCAAATAAGACCAATTAGGAAATAGTTCTTGAGCATGTCTTCAGGGACTGTAGTCTTCAGGGACTGTATCACTTAACATGGTATCCTTTCATAACAGGGTTTTCCAAATGATAGGAAAATTGGAACAATCTGAAAGTGTTTTCAAGTCCCATGGAACGCAATGAATATGATCTTTTCTGAAAATTCTATGGCAGTATATTATGAAAATGTAGAATTTTGATGTGTAACAAACTTGTTTATTTGGTAGCAGATTGTCAAAGTGTCTTAAGCATCAAATGCATTCATTTTTGCAGCTATGTGTTTTGGTTTTTCCTATTTTGTTTTCTTTTTGTTTGTTTGTTTGGGGTGTGTGTGGTGTGTGTGTGTGTGTGTGTGTGTGTGTGTGTGTGTGTGTGTGTGTGTGTGTGTGTGTGTGTGTGTGTGTGTGTGGTGTGTTTTAGGAGGGTTCAGTCAAGTTGCCAAAGGCCCCTTGGGTCACATGTTTGTGTGGACATTAGTGCCCCATTGTGTTCGCTTCTCCTCCTGGAAGGTAGAAAGTGGTTAAGTTGTACTGGTGAAGGGACTCTCAGCAGAAAAAAAAAAAAAATAAGACTTTTTTAAAACTTCTTGTTCTGTGTTTAAAGTTTGTTGTTCAAAAATATTCCCAGTTCCAAGTTTAAGGGAATATTTTGATTCAGTGTGTAAAACTACTCACATGAGAATTACAAATATATTACTTGTACCACATGAGACTTTGTGACAAATATATTTCACAAATATATGTATACCTACTTAGTATGAAAATATTTCCAGTTATGACTACTTTTTATGTTGACTTATACTGTATTTTATGTTACATGATAAAAATTAATATATAGTAATTACATGATTAATTTTTTTTCAAAATCATCTCTAACTAGTTAGGATTGTTAATCCCTTTAAATATAATACACGTTTCTGAGTTTCGAAAGTTTGTTGTCCAAACCGATATTTTCATATTGAGTTATCTTTTAGAAAATTTGAAACTATATATTTAGATTCTTTAATGGCATTAAATGTGGTTGTATTAACCTCTAAAGTTTGAAGTTTTAAACACCTTTGAAATTTTGACTTGCAAAGCATACTGGTAAGTCAGATGAATTTCTCTGTAGACTTAGCAATTTTTTTGTTTCTTCGTTATGGAGGATTGAACTAGTTCCAGACTCCATTTCCAGTGAAACAAGACCCGCCATTACAGCTGAGGGCAACCATTTATTACACACACTTCATTTGATTCTCTTATTAATGCTGACATCCGTTCAGGCTTTAATTACCACATTACCACAACTGGTCCCTTGTCACATTTCTCCTCATCCACTGTAGCATGAACACAAAGGGGAGAAAATGCATTCTCAGGTAATGATAAGGTTCTTTGGTAATGACATGCATATTTTGGTTTGAGAATAGAAAAGATTTGTTACATGTAAGACACATGTTTATTTCTGAATCTTAATTTTTCTTAAGCTAAACTATTTAAAGGTATTTTCATTTTTACTTGCAAGACAAAATCTATGTCAATAGTTAATCTTATGTACTAAAAAATTGGAAATGCATTTGTATAGTATTCTAAATTAAATATTTTCTTATTTAAGTACATCTCTTATTCAAAGACATTTTCTCTTTATTTTATTTACTTTCATTTTTTTTTTTTTTTTTTTTTTTTTTTTTTTTTTTTTTTTTTTTTTGAAGAAGAAGGGCCTCCCTATGTAGCTGAGACTGGTCTGAAAATCCTTAGACATTCATAATCTTTAGAATTTTTTAATTAATTAAAGAAAGATAAACAGTTATATAACTTTTGCAACAAATATCCATGCATTATTTCACAAGAAAAACAATTCTATTATATATTAAAGTTGTAATAATTATGTTTTCCTCTGATCCTTAAAAATAGACTTACCATCTCTTATTGCAACGTTAAAAATGTTTATTTTCTTTAAAGCTTGAGAATATGATGTTAGTCTGCTACCAACACAGATTTCACCCTAGTGACAGATCAGCCTGTTTCAACTGAAGAATAAGGTTCTACTTATAACTACTTATAACTGTCCATAACTATGGAGAGAAAGGACTTGCCAAGCAGAGTGTCTCCATCATCTTGTCCATTCTCCTCAATGAATCTATATTGTCAGAATTATCATTTATTGAAAGCATTTCCAATAGATGGTAGCCCTGGGATTAGCTATAAAAATTATACTCTGGACATCATGTGTTTCTACAATGACATACTCACTACTCTATACTACCTACTGATCTTGTCACCAAGTAAAGGGAATGAAATCCCTGCCTTTTATTTCATGTGAAATGAAACAAATATTAATTATAAGAAGTATATGTTAAAAATAAGTTTTTCTTTAAAAGAACATGAATGATGCTAACATGAGCAGGGACTAGTTTGGGGTACAATTAAAATTTAATTGCCCCCATCTACATTGCTATTGAGAAAGTTGATGCAGGGATATTAACGGTTGCAGACAAACCTGTCATAATAAGGCTATGTTTCAAAGACCAACCAAAAAATAACATTGAAAGAGAAATTGAATAGAAATTGAAAAAATATACTAAGAAAACATAAAAAGGCTTCTGGGAGGGTTAGAGGCCAAAGTAGACTTGAATGGTGCTTGGAGAAAAAAAAATAAAGCAATGATATTCTAATTACACAGACTTAGTGACTTTACACCTGAATTCACCCTTCAATTTTGTAATACGGGGAGTTCAGTAGTACAAAACTGCTGTTCACAACTTTATTATACTGTCTCTCTGTAACAATACCTGATTCAGTAATATTATGAAAGGTAAAGATATTTCCTGACTCATGACATCAGAGGTTCAAACTGAGGATTAATTAAGCCAGTGAGCTGGAGTAGAACAAAGCAGAGCAAACCTGGTCAGGTGAGGTAGGAAAGACAGCTGCCAGCCAATGCCCAGGGCTCACATTTTAACTGTAGACAGCAGTTGAAACATATGAATTAATATGTTTGATGTACCATTTAGCCTAGACTTGGTATTGTGACTTTAATTGTTCAGCTATATACATCCAAAAGATTAATGATTTTTAAAAAGTATCCGTGAAAATACAATCCTGAATATACACCAAGTAAGAAATGTGTTTACCTTCTAAAGATGGTGATAAGAAAGCATCATAACTTCAGGCGCTAACACGCATGGTCTCAGTCTAGGTGATAAAAGTCTAAGGTCAAACCAAATCGGTTTCTCTGAGCACTTGGTTTTTTTTCCTGTTCTTTCTGCCTTCTCTTTCATGTCTTGCTTTTTATAAATGACTTCTCTATTTTCCTCTTTGAATGAGGACATGCATGGATTAAAATTTACCAACTTAGTTACCTCTTAACCAACCCTATACACAATGCAGTCTAATTATGAAGTTAACATCTGAGCTTCTACATGTTAGATAAAATTGCCTCTTATGGCACAGAAAAGCTTAATTCAGTGCTGAGAAATATTCAAAGCAACATTGCTGTGAATATTTCTATATTTTCTAATATTAAATTATTTTGTTTGTGAAAGAAATCAACCTTGACTATTGAATAACAACAATTTATATGCATGTTTCTTGATTCTAATAAAATTTTGAAATCTACACTTGTATATGTCATTACTTTTGCTTTAAGCTTTGAATATGTTCATTAGGCTTTGTAATCCTTGTAATTTTTCTGGGTTATCATAAGAAAATAAAATATTTATTAATGATATTAGAGCAAACATTCAAAATTAACCCGAGTAGAAATGAAAAACTTAAATATTGTAAAAAAGCAATGTAAAATAATGACATGTTCACCATTTTAAAGATCTTAGGAATGGAGTTAGTCAGGCACAGCTCTGTCTCTCCCAATCCATGTGCTCTTTATAAGCAAATCCAACTAGCCATGTATAAAAATATTCTGAAATACATCATGTATCCTGGAAATATAAAGACATTTTCTCACACTAAATATTATAGTATAACTTTTACAAAGAATTTATGTTATACTATTTATTAGAAATAACAAAAATATGACTTAAAGAAAACACATGTATTCTAATGCTACACTAGAACTGAGCATCTTCAGATTATGGCTCCTGTAGGGAACCCTTGAATATAGCACACCTACAGATACCTGGGAAGGAAGGTACAAAGGTTCCCAACCGTCTCTCATAGTATCCTTAAAATCATCAGTGGTTAAATGTTCACTTATCTAACAGATACAGTCAATGTCCTGGTTGCTGGAGCTCCATTGGGTTTTCTTCCAAAGGGAGTTTGGGGAAGGTGCAACTTCATTCCCTGGATCCCATGTGACTCGTCTGCTCACCACATGTTTCAGCTACTTGCAGTTGACTTGAGAGCCTGTTTATGGCAGCTTTGCTGCACATTCAACAGAAAGAGTGAGTTTCATGAGCACTTAGCTACCCTTAGACATAGATGGTCCACAGTTGAGATTAGCCATGCCCTAAAATGTCTCAGTTAAATTTTTTCTAAATTAGTCCAGGCTAAGTTGGGGTTAATGATATAATGTCTCCAGAGTTACACTCACAACAGAAAGAAAATTTAAGTTTATTGTAATAGTGGCTGTTTCCACATAAATAGACATAAATAAAAAACCTTAAGATAGAAAACATTTCCCAGTTAATACATGTAACAATGTCATAGAAAATATTTTACCTTAATAAAACAAATCAACAACAATAAAAATCTTTGTTAAGAAATCAACTTTTCTTAATAAAAAAAATATGCCACAAATTTCTAACATAATAAAAAAAAAGGGTTTAAGGGAGGGCTTAAAAATAGAGAGGAAAGAGATGACTGCAGAGATAAAATTATATAATAATATCAAAAATAAAACAAGTAATAAAAATTTACATTGAAATAGTGAAAATATACATTTTAAATGTTTACATGATATAAGGGGAAATGTGTCACTTTTAAAGTGAAATAAAACTGTAATTTTCTTTTCTCTCATTGCCTGGAAGCTTGGTAGTCAAATGAGTCATTTAAACTCATTTTTTTTTCATGTTTTCTCAACTATAAAATGCAGGTAATCACATGAACATCGCAAACTTCATTAGAGCTTCAAATGACGTAACATGCTTGTGCACCCTGAAGAAACTAGTTCTGTTATGTGCTTCTACATATTTCTTCTTCTGGATTTTTTGCTTGTTTTGTTTTTAATATGTTTTATGTAAGAACGATTTGCCTGCTTGTAGTATGTGCACCAAGTATGTGCCTGGTCCCTTCAGAGATCAAAAGAGGGCACTCATCCCTCTGAGTCCTGCAGTTATAAACAACTATAAAACACTATACAGGGGCTAAGAACCAAACCTTGTGCCTCTGCAAGAGCAACATAGCCATTGAGACATTTTCTAGCCCCATTGTTTTTGTATTAGTTGTTGTTTATTATTATTATTATTATTATTATTATTATTATTATTATTATTATTATCATCATCATCATCATCATCATCATCATCATCATCATCATCATCTTATTATTGACAGAATCCTGTACTAGGGATGGAGAGATGGCTCTGTAGTTACAAGCCCTGTCTTCTCTACCAGCAGACCCACGTTCTTTTGTTAGCACTTATGTGGCAGCTCACAACCGTTTGCGACTTCAGTTCCAGAGACCCTAGTGTCCACCTCTCTCGCTTCCATGAACATCAGGCAAAGATATAGAGGCAGCAAAACACCCATATACACACACACACACACACACACACACAAAATTGATCCTACTTGCTGTCAGTTTCTGTAATTTTTTTTGTTTTGTTTAGAAAGTATTTTAAGGTTTTGCAAAATCACTCAGTCGTGTTAACCTAACACTTAGAAGTTTTGCAAATGACTGAATATAGAACCAGAGTAGCAAAGAGATGGTAAAAGTCAACCAAGGACTGAAACAGACTTTCACTACTTAAAATTATGTCATGGATATGATCACAGGAGAAATGAAGAATGAAGCAATCTAAACCTGATATGAATTTAAATTTTTTAATTGAAGAAACTTAAATTCAGGTTGAATAATGCAAAAATGAGGGTAAAAATTAAATCCACCAATTATTTTTATTGCTGTGAGGATGTATTGATTGTTTATATGTGTGCATGTATGTAAAACCCAAGGGGAAAGAAACTTACTAATTGCAAAAATATCAGTGAAAAGGTCAACACCAAACTGCACACTGAAACTAGCACATGGTGGTAAGTAAAGCTCTGATTTATTCCAAGTGTCAGGAAAAATTTATTTCCGACATAGTAGTATATGCATTCCTGAACTATAAAGTAATGTGAAATGAAGAAACAAGCCCAATTTGGCAAATATAATGATTTTATAACATGGAGCCTCACTTTGAAACAACTGAATACTGTAATTAAATTAAGACTCTTTCTCAAAAAGTTAAGATGGATAACTCCTGAAGAGTAATAGTGAAAGGTGCCTTCTGGTCTCTACACATAAGAGCACATACAAACACGCACACACAGACACACACACATACACACACACACACACACACACACACACACACACACACACACACACACCACAAACAGTAAACTAAATAACTTAAATAGGATATTTGTAACTGACATTACTGCAGAGAAATGAAATAACATTAAAAATAACACACACACACACACACGGAGATCGTGGCCACCTATTTATGTATATGGACTGAATTTCTAAGTTAACATTTATATCATGTAATTTCTGGGTGAGGTGACTTCACATGACTTGAGAGTTCCTTGGATAGCCTTCAATATTATTTCCCTGTGCATTTGTCTCATGTGTTAGCAGAAAGTTCATATTGAATTAATATGTATATTTGTATAAAACTGTTTATTATATTTTTCTTCCTCAATTCTAGTCAAACAAGTTTTTAATTCTGTTTTATTTTGTACTGTAGATAAATTGCTAGAAGAGTAAGTTAACTGTTACTGCAGAAGTGAAATTCAGCATTAAAATTACTGAAACAGATGCTAATTTTTATACAGTCTGATAGACAGTCTTTTTATAAAGAAATCTACTTATGTTTTTTGTGATTTATATACTAAATTTGCTTTCCATGTGTGAATATATGTGTCCTCAGTTTTTACTGTTAACTGTCTGATATTAACAATATTCAGTCTGCTTTAATGATTTCCAGTGTTAGTCATACACTATTACTTTTAGTTACCTACTAAATTCCTAATTAAATTTAACTTCAGAAGACAAAAAAAAAAAGTCCAATATTTAAGCACTTTCTGTGAGGTGCTTTGTCTCATCATAATGATCTCATTCTTTGATTCTTCACCTACGTTCTCTATATAACTTCAGTAAATCAAGATGACTGAGATAAATGTCAATGTTCACCTTCAAGAACTTTGAGAAAATCCTCCAGTTAATTAACATAATCTGCTTTCATGACTGATACCCAGGGCTCACAGGGGTTCTCAGAGACTGAACCAGCAATCAGGGAGCCCGTACGAGTCTGCGCTCGGTTATCTGTATAAATGTTACAGTTGTACAGTTTGGTGTTCTTGTGGTACACCTAAAAGTGGGAGGGGGTGTCTCTGACTTTTTGGCCTGCTTTTGGAGTCCTTTTCTTCCTACTGGGTTGCCTCATCCAGCCTTGATATGAAGGCATGTGCCTCGTCTTTTTGAAACTTGATATGCATTGTTTGGTTGATATCCCTGAGAGGTTGTCCTCTTCCCAAGGAGGAGTGGATGGAGGAATGGGGGAAGAGGTGGGAGGTGAGGGATTGGGAAGAGAGAGGAAACTGGGGTCATGATATATGAGAGAAAGATAAAAAAATAAGAGACATAATGAATATTTGGTATTTGATTTTAATATACATTGCTTTTATTTTATGAAGGGTGACTCTTGATAATACTTATCATTTCTCAGTTCAAATGAATAAAATATTTACAAACCAATTTCAGAATTAATGTGCTTTCCTCTATGACACATGCTATCATATCCCCTTTTCTATTCATAAGTCTAGTTTCTCCACATCCTGCTATAGCTTTTCTCAGGCATGGTAGAATACGCCATTCAGGGTCAGTATCATGGGCTGGGCCAGCCACATGTGGACAGACCCCCACAGTCAGACTGTTAAAAACTGAATGATCTCTGGCATCCCTCTGAAAGTTTTTACTATGGCTGTCTTTGAATTTGTCTTCTGTAAGTGATGTCATTGTGATTATGCAGCATGCTTTTGGAGGATGTAGAGTGTCAGCATACTTAAGACTTATTTCAGGACACCCTTGTCTGTGCTCAGCAGCTCCTTCACTGCCTTTCCTTCGGTTCTACCGGTATTTGCAGGTGCTTTATGGAGGTATGGGGCTGAGACAATAAGAAGTGAAGACAGAAAGGGAGGTGGGGTGTGGGGCATACACGAGTCAATATATGCATTTCGGTTCTTTCTTCTGGTGGTCATTGTTGAGAAGCATCTGGGCAGAAAGTAGTCAAACCCAAATCAGACTGTCAAATTGTTAACTCAGTGATGCATTCTCAAGCTACGTCTCCAGCTGCAATTTCCCCAAGAGATTGTAGTTTCTTGGCTCTAGACACTTCCCTAGGTAAGAGCAAAGGATCCTGGGAAACAGAGGCTGCATTCCTTGCCCTTGGGCATTATGCAGAGTCCCACAGATGCTACAGCTAACAACTCAGATAAATGAATGGAGGACCCTATTTTTTTTTTAATCCATCTACTTTTCCCTTAAGTGGGATATGTTTGAGGCTTGTGTTCATTCTCTTTCCAGAACTTTCCACACAATTGAGCTTATCATAATAACTGAGGTACTGAGAACCTCTACCTGGCTTAAAGTTTCTTTTATAATGATATCCCAAACAATGACATCTAAATAAGGGACTGACAAAGTGAAGAATCAGACAAAGATTTGACAGAATGGGTCAGAGATACAATACATCCAACTCTCACGGGAGAAGCTATTCAAAAGCAATGCTGTTGAGTTCAGTTGAGTTAGTGTAGTTCTGTTCAGTTTTGTTAAATTAGTGTAGTCAGTACAATTTGTGCAATTAAATTTGTGGAGTTCAGAGTCAGTTTTTTCAAGTAGAGCAATTCTGTCAGAAGCTGGGAGAAGCCTGATTGAATCAGTGAGCTTGGTAAGGAGTTTGAGCCACAAGAGCTGAGTTGAATCAGCCAGCCAGAGTTCAGAAAAAGCTAGAAAAAGTGAGTTTATTCAGCAGTAACTCTCAGAGGCTGAGACATTTTAGACCTAGGTTAACAGACATAGGATGAAAGCTGAAGGTCTAGGATTACAACAGATTAAACTGTATGGCAGCTAGAAGCTTCAAAGCTTAGGCGTAGGGAAACACTTTGGGCTCAGCCGAAAATATGTGTTCACACAACTTGGGTATGATTCTCATCTCTTCCCTTCATTTGAGGAAAGAAAAGTTACTTCTACAAAAATGTTTTAAAATATTTATCTCTGAAAAAAGTATTATAACAAACACAACAACAATACTTATTAAATGGCAGAAGCAATATAAATATACTTTTTACTATTTTTGACAATGAAGTTGATTCTATTATGTAATTCAACCAGGCATATTAATAATCATTGATTAATCTGTCTTCAGACAACTTATCATCAGAAATATATTTGTTTAAACTGCAAATATGTAAGTAATGAACTATTTATAAATTGTTTATTCAAAAATTTCTACAACATTTTAGTATCATGGAAAATTAGAAAACAAACTGTAGAACCAACGAAATATACCACAATTTTTCAAATTTTATGTGGCTTTAAAACTGTTACTGAAATAAAAGGAAAGAATACCCATACTCAATTTCTATTATTTTCAAAACATTTACTAATCAGTCACTGAGAGACCAAAGCTTCTACTGAGACAATGTACAATTCGATGTGTTGTTATAGTAAAGTCCTTAGAAATTAATATTTCAGAAACATTAATGACCACTGTGACAATTGATTTGCTTCACAATTGTTTTACAAAAGGTCCACCCATGGAACTGAGTAAAACCACATATTTCTCTAGGTTCTCCTAATTCACTTTTATCCATTCCTTCATATATATATGTGTGTGTGTGTGTGTGTGCGTGCGTGTGTGTGTGTGTGTGTGTATTCATATGGATAATAATTTAGATTTTTCATTCATATTCTTAATTTCTCTTTATCAGTCTTTGAAAGTTCTTCATTAAAATCATTTATGATTGTCAACATTAATACACGGACCAACAGTCTGCTTCTCTTATGGATGGATCAGATTGTATATTTGTCTCCTACAAGGTCGAAGTCTGATAATAAACTGTCTCTAACTTTAGTCTTCATCTTAGGTAGGTTGGCAGCAACTACATCCCACTGCTTTCTATAGCAGACACTTTGCCTATTTCTCTGTTAAATATAATGCAACATTAAGTTTTATACTATAACCACATGAAATTTAATCTATTCCCCAGAGCTCAATGTATCATCTTTTGTTAGTAATATTCCCATCTTTATTGACTAACGTCTGTGTAAGGAGTTACTTAAAAGTTATTTGAATGTAGCAAACCATGCACTAGGATTTTGCATTGTGCTTCATAAGTGCCCAGTCAGTGACCATTGACTTAATGTCTCTTTTAGTCTCATTGTAGATGATGTAAATTAAATCAAGACAAAGTGAATCTATTCAATTGCTTAGCTTTTGAGCCACAAGCACACTGAACTCTATCAGTAAATGGGTGTTGGAACTTTCCTGTAGGTCAACCTTTGTATTACTTTGCCAAATTTAAATAAACAATGTCAGAAATGGAGAAGAATTGTATTTCAATAGTTCTTACACACTTAATTCAACATTCAACCCTCCATTAGAAAAGGCTATTAAAAAAATCTAAAAAGAAAAAAAAAACTATTTCAGTTGTGAAATAGAATAAAATGTTTAGACAACACTTTGGAATGCAATAATACAGTTTAGAAAAAAATCAAGAAATAAAAATCAGAGGTAACACTTAAGAATAAAAGGTGATATGTACCTAATAAACATTCAGTTTAACAAAATTTAGGAAATTAAGAGATAAATTTGGCAAATAATTTCTACTGAGAATCTTAAGTGACATATTTCAATAAATGTTAACTTAAAAGCATAACCTAAACAGCCACTCGTTCTATAAAAGAATGATCCTTAGCCTTACAAAATAAGAAGAAAAAGAAAGAAGAAATATAAGAAATACCCCTTTTCAAGGGGTAGGGGAGGTGGGGCATGGTGAATAGGGACGCTATGTGGGACTGAGAGGAGAGAAGGGAGGAAGCTACAATTAGGATGTTAAAGTGAATAAATATTTCTTTAAAAAAGAAAGGGAAGCGGCATTATTTTTCACTAATGTTACCTCCGGAGTTAACCAGTGAAGCTTTATCTGTATCTATCTATCTATCTATCTATCTATCTATCTATCTATATATATATATATATATATATATATATATATATATATATATATATATATATATATATATGAAAGATAAGTTTTGCGTTATGAGTGTTTTAAAACTTCTTCGTAGTTAATAAATCATGTAATTAATATCCGTGATCATCACACAAAGTTTTTGGTTGGGGACAAGAAGATTGTGAGTTTGAGGCTACCCTGCATTATAATAAATGAATAAATAAATAAGAGAGAGAGAGAGAGATAAGTAGATGACATCACTATCACAATCACTAGCAAAAGGCTAACACTGAAGCCATGGATCCAAGTATAATGAATGATTTCTCTTCTATTGGATGGAATTATGAATCTTTTGCATTACAGATATTTAGGTCAGATATTACTGGTTCTGAAAGAAAATTTCATGTTCATTGCAATGTGTATGTGTGTGTGTGTGTGTGTGTGTGTGTGTATACATACATGTGTGTGTGTTACATACAAATACATTATGTGTGTTATATATGTATATCATGCCTGTGAATGAAAGAAATATAACAAAAATATCAGTTGCCTATAGATATCAAAGTAAAGATGTCTAAAGCAGTTTAAATTACAAGAAAGTTTTGCTGAAGAACCAATTAAAGGCTAAGTCAAGAGAATATTAAAATTGAAATAAGTCAGCCTACAAATGTACAATGTTTTTCTATCTATCATAAATAATAGTTTTCTTCTAGCATATGATTAGTCCACACACCAGCTGATCATTAAATCCCATGTAGTAACCAAAAGACAGATCCTGGGTTAACTGTAGTGAATTTTTCCCATACTACCTAGTTGTCTGCAATCCAACTTATGAATCAAAACATTAATTAAATCTTATATATTTTACGCCTTCCATGTACATGTTTCTGATTAATAAAGTTAGCAAGGAACTGGGCAAATGTCTCAGTGACTAAGAGAGCTTGTTCTTGTGCATGAACCAGATTCAGTTACCAGCATCTACACAGTGGCTCACAGGCATCTTTGTCTTAGTTGCCTTAGTTTGTGACACCTTCTTCTGACCACCATGGGCAGCAAGGATGTATGTGGTGCACATATATCCATATATAAAAAACTCACGCACATAACATAAAATAAGTCATAATAATAATATTAACAACAGCAAATTAGCCAGCAAGACAAGGCCAGGTTTGGTTTTTTTGTTGTTGTTGTTGTTTGTTTTGTTTTATAAGACAGGAGTTTCCTGTATAGCCAAGTACTTTCTGGAGCTCACTCTGTAGTCCAGACTGGCCTTGAACTCAGATATTTGCGGGCCTATGCCTTCTGGGTGCTGAGTGCTGAGATTAGAGGTATATACTATTAGGGGTGACAATTTTTGCCATATCAGTGTTTGAATCTTCTTCATAGTTACCAAATCATATGATTAAGAGCCATGACCTTCACAAGAAGCTCTAGTTTGTTAGGAGCAAAAGGGTCATGAGTTTGAGTCTAGCCTTAGTTACTTTACATTTAAAAAAATAAGTAAACAAACAAATAAATATTACTGTCAACTAGTAAATGCCTAATGCTGCATTCATGTAGCAAATATGGCTACTTAAAACTTATGACTAACTATATCTCTTTTGTTCAAAGGAATTATGTATGCTTTGCATTACAGTTATTTAGATCAAATGTTACTGGGTCTGAAAGAAAATTTCATTCTCATTGCATTTCATGACTTGAATATCTAATGGAAAGAGTGAACTGCTGCCAATTACATCAGTTCTATTTCAGTCTGTCTACACGTTCCTGAAATAACACTCAGAAGCTTCAGTTCAAATTGCTGAGTAAAGAACATAGTCCAGCACACTGGTGTTTCTTATTATTATTTTTATTCTCTTCATATATCCTACATTTTGTTCCTATTTTTTAAATTCTATTGGATTTATTTACTTTATGTGTGACTATATTTTCCTGCATGTATGTTTGAGCATCATATCCCTGTTCGGGCCCCCTCACCTGCAAAGGTCAAAGGCATCAGATACCCTTAAACTGGAATTTTGGGTGGTTTCCAACTATCACTTTTGTACTAATAATCAAGCACTGGTCCTCTGCATGAGCTCTTAAGAGCTGAATAATTGTTCCAGCTATATATTCCTAATCATAAGCAGCATTCTGAGTAGACATAGAAAGGGATTGCTTCATCTCAAATTGGAGAGTCTGTGCAGCTGTTTTTTCACATCCATCTAATGTACCTGTGTATGTTGCAAAGTAACTTTTCTCAGTACCATCACTTCAATAAATATCTTAAGAAACCATCAGAAAATACTCTGATTCAGTGATGGAGATGGCATATTTTACAGTTACTTAGAAGAAAACTAGAATTCTTATTTAGTGTATAACATAAACTTATGTATTATCAAAATCATAAATAATATCTCCAAATACAATTAAAATTTCAAATAAACTAGTTTCTCAAATAACATGCATCTTAATTTGCTTCCTGATGTTTTCCATTTAGGTATTTACTTTGTGTGTATGTGTTTATGTGTGTTTATTTTATTTTTTATTTATTAACTTATTCAGATTACGACTCAGTTGTTCTCCCATCACTTGTTTCCTCCCGTTCCTCCCTCCCTCCCACCCCGACCCTATTCCCCTCCCCTAGGTCCACGATCGAGGGGGATCTCCTCCCCCACTTTATGGTCACAGGCTGTCAAGTCTCATCTTGGTAGCCTGCCTATTCTTTCTTTGAGGGCCACAAGGGCTCCTGTTTGTGTGTTTTATGTGGGCATACATGGGCCACAGCCTACATGTGAAGGTCACAGGGCAACATTCTATAGTCAGTTCTCTCCTCCCACCATTTGGGTCTCAGTCATGGAATTCGCGTCATCAGGTTTGTTGGGAAGTCATTTTACTCACTGAATTATAGCATCTGTCCTAAGGCTTGCTTCAAGAAAAAGTCATTGTTTTGTAAAATTATATCAGATCAAGCTGCCATTATTGAGTATAGGCTGAAATCATGCAAATATATATAAAGCATCCCAAAAAAAAAATCACAATACACATATGTAGTCATATGTCCATTACACACCATCACACAAATCTGTGAGTGTACATCTGTGTGGGATATGAAGTTTCAGAACTGCATTAAGAGAATGATAACTGACTTGGGTTCTCATACTATACCTTCAGACAATCACTACCATTATTTTTTGTCAACATTTTTGGGTATGGTGGTTTGGTATTATTAATAGGGTAAAACGATCCATTGTTTCTATAAAATTTTGCCTTTGTGCTATTGATTTATTTTGTTGAATGCTTCTGTGTTGAGAAGAAAATTAAAAGTCTATATTTTCTTTGCTCTTCCCAATCAAGTTCACTTATGAGACTATGATGATGGAAACCACCTATGTCAATTAACGTAAGCCATGATCTCAGACAGCAAAACACGCTACAAGGTACGAGAGACGTAAGCACATCCCAGCGGCAAAGTGACAACCCAGACACTGCTCAGGACTGGAGGATGTCTGTGGTTCTCATTGGTGTTAACTGGCAGTGGAATGAAACAACATGGAAACAGAATGAATCAATTCCTTTTGAATTTCATTGGCCAAACAGAGATTTAAAGCGCTGTTTATCCCTAAGCAGCATGACTATTTGATTCTCTTACTGGCTACACTAGCATTGAAATTTTGTAAGCACAAATATTCCGGGAGCATAAAGAAGTACTGATGGTGACCCAAGGACTCACTGAAGAGAAGGAAAGGCCAAAGCTAGGAGGACTCCAAGAATTTAAAATTAAAGTAAAGAGAATCCCAAGACAAGAAAATAAGAGGACAAGCACAACTGAAAATGAACTTGAAAAGAGTTTCCAAAAGTGTAGATGCAATGACAGACAGCTGAACAATAATGTAATATGAAGTGACACTCTAGAAAAATTCAGAGATTTGAAAAATTTAGAGTAAGAAATTATTCTGATAAAATTAATCCATTTTAGAAAATTGTAATCATAGTCTCAAAAGAATGACAAAATGCTCATTCTGATATAGTGTAAGAAAGATTTTAATCAGGACACTTTCTACAAAGATCACTTTGTTTATAAGGATCAAAACAGCATAATGAGAAAGAATTTAACAGGATGTTGAATACAAGGAAAGACACCCAGGGTTTGATTGGAATGTAACATCTATTACTTCTGGATAAAAATTTGTACTTTTTTTTTTTTTAACAATTTATTAATCTGTTTTAGCACAGAATTTCTACCCATAGGAAATAAAATACCTACCAGGGAGCTAAACAGTTGCTCAATTAGGTTAAATGAAGCATTTTATATATTAGTAAAACATGAGGAAAACCTAAACTAGTCTATTCTTTAGAGCAATAACACACAAACTATAAACATACCCATACAATCTGCTGTCTTGCAATAATTTTTACTGTAATAATGTGGGGAAATTTCCAATGTAAACCATAATAAAATGGAATGTCTTAGTAATGTGCAAGGGATCCATGAATAATTCTGACATTTAAAGCAGTCTTTTAACAGGTGAACTTTTGATGAAATTTTATGTTATCTGTATATCATAATATTGAATACTTCATGATCAGATAAAACAAATCCAAAACTAGCTCTGTTGTATTCATTTGAACTATTTCAAAGTTATCTTAATAAAAAAGTAACAGTCTAGAGAGTTCATACACTATGTACTAAATATTGTATTGGTCAACATGATTTCAGATAATATCAGTTAATATCTGTTAGAGTTTAATATTAGGCTTAAGATTTTTGTACAAAATAAAAAGATAATACTACTTTAAAATCTCATCTTCAACTGGGGCATTTTAGCTTTTTTGAAATTCATTTTATACAGGTCCTTAAATGCCCTCTTACAAGCCAATTCCTGCTGTCACCCTCCCTGGCTTGCTTTTACATAAACACAAAATTAACAGCCCAAATCACTTCAGTCAGTACTGTTCGTATTAAGTAGGTGTTTCTCTGAAATAGTGATATACATATTTATTTAGAATTATGATGATATTTATCATTTAATGTTGTGTTTCATTTAGCATAAGAAATATTTTATGAAGTGGAAGCAATTTACAAATATATAATGTGTCAGGTAATGTGTATTTCAGAAAGAGAAGATGCAATTTGGCAGATTTAAACATGAGTAAGGACAATTTAGTCTGCCCTTGATGTACATTCCTTTATATTGATGTGGTATTTCACAAACCATTATATTATGAGCCAAATTCTTGATATAATTAGGATGTAAGTGATGTCAATATCTTATTCAACTACTTCTATACTTTATTTTCCTAACATTTGAAATTGTTTTACATTATATATTTATGTGTGATAGCCTTTATACTAAGTGTATAATTAAAAAGAAATATATATGGGTTCAAGAAAATATTGAGATATATAGTTACTATGAACATTACTAGTACTTCAGTTTATTTTGCTGGTATACTTTAAGAATGCTGTGTGCTATATGGACATTTCAGTACATTTGTCTCAGAATATTACTAGCTTTGTTTAAATAGTTATGAATAAATTGAATCTTTGTATCTTGCTAAACAAAAAATCACTATGTGCTATTTGGTATCCATGAATAATTGCAAATCCTGGTTACTCAAGGGATGGAGAGGGAAGAAGAAAGATTGAATTTGCTTTTAAACTATTTTGCTTATCTCTGTAATAAAAGAGGAATTTGAGTGCATTTCCTATTATTTACACATACCTGTTAGAAAGCATATTTGCAAGTAACTCCAGAGTGTTTGGAATGTCATGAGGTGAAATACATCTTGCTAATGTGGGTCATGAAGCCCTGAAAGGGAGACAGCAATATCAGTTCATATTTACAAGCAATGCTCTAGAGTCTGGTGTTCAATGATTCGCTCAAACGTCTATTGTTGTGCCCACCTTTGTCTTTGCACTAGCTTCTAGGACAGCTTAGTTATAACATCATACCTCCCAAAGACCTTGCGCAAAGGAAAACTAAATTGTATTCTTTTTTTCCCTTCTTTATCCATGTAATCACTCTATAGTCTGATCCCAGCGCCCTCTCTCCTCTCATCCAGACCCATTCTTATTTCCCTCTCCCCATTCGCAGAGAATGGTACCAACCCTCATTGGTACCTAAATTTGCAGCAGGACTAAACTTACCCACACCCAATGAAGCCTGACAAGGCAGTCCAGCTAGGGGAAAGAGATCCAAAGGCAGGCACCAGAGTCAGAGACAGTCCCTACTCCCACTGTTAGAAAATTGTATTCTTTGAGACTACACTGTAAGCACAAGGAAATTTAAACTTAAACTTCTAGAATCTAGCTCTTGTTTTTGTCTAAAGTCATATTTTCATTCCTGAAACCCCTCATGCTTATTAATATTTCAAACACATTTGCACATTATATAATGTGAAAAAGAAATAAAGTATTGTTACTAACATTACAGTGCAATCTCTTTTTATCATACAAAGTTTAAAAATCCAGTGGTTGGGTGGAAGCAAAGGTTTTTTTCATGACTAACACCATATAACCTCTCTAGTTGCCTGTGGGAGAAAAATGTAACATCTATTTAAAAAGATGAGCGTAAGTATACATACTTAAATAAAGACTATATTTCACAGGAAAAGAGAGCAAGTTTCCAGCAAACATGTCCTATTTCTGGAGACTGAGGAGACAAGCATGTGAAGGCTAATATTTGTTTTACCTTATTAGATTATGGTCCAGTGAGTATAATTTCCTTAGCCATAAGAAAATAAGTTGGTTGTGTATTTGTTCTCTGGACACACGCTATTTGTTTACTAGATATAGTGTTACATTTAACTGAGAACATTGGTTGTTTAATTTTGTTTCCTGTATTTGGCAAAAAGCTGGAGCACTCATCCCCCTGCTAATATAAATCATGAAGCCCTCACTCCCATTTCTGACATTTATATTAACTTTCTTTTCCATTTACTGGCTCTTACATATCTGATACCACATGCCAGTTTCTGAGAACACTGAAAACTGTTTAGGAACTGTGATTAGGCCCTCTTTTATTGTGCTCAATGGTTTTGTAGTTTTAAGAAGGAAACTATAGGTCTTAATTTTATATATGAGTACTCAAGTAATACTTTCTAATTCATAATAACTTGACAAATTGATAATGTTAATATATGGTACAGTGTATTTGCAAACAATATAACTGCTTATGGAGCATGGTGAGAAAGAAGACTTTTTCAAGGCTTCTTTGAGTCGTGGTGGGTCTGGTACTTATTGTAGCTCTAAGGAATACAGAAGATGGATGTAAACAGCCTCAGAAAGATACATGAAAAATGCTGTTGGTTATATAGCTCAGTTAACAGACTTCTCAGTTAGCATGTATGCAACTGTAGGTTTAATCACAACAGTGAAAAACTTAGCTGCCACGGGTCTGTAATACCATCATTTAGGAAGTAAAGACAATATGATAAGACATTTAAGGTCATCCTTGGTTACATAGCAAGACACAGAGTAGCTTGTGATACAAGAGAATTTGTTTCAAATAAAAATCAGATAACTAACACAAGCATTTAGAGTTGTCAATACACCCCCTAGAGACCAATAGATCAAAAATATTATTGATTCCTTAATCAATGAATGATAAAATGAGATCGAAGTTTAACAATATGACTAATTATGAAATATTTATGACTATGAAGCCTGATAATATGAAAAAATGATCTCTCTTTTGATAACATCTCCCTGTTCACATAGAAATAAAATTTACCGATAAAACATGTTCGTAAATATGAGGAAGGTGGGATTGTAGGAAAGCTGAACTTCTCAGAATGTGGAGTGCCTCTCTGCCATGATCCCACCTAAGAGTGAAAATCCTGTCCATACTTTTCACAAATGCTCATTCCCTGTGAGTTATCTGCGATGCATTAAATGTTCTTATTTATATGATGGCGACCACCAACAGTACATGGCTTACTGAAGAGGAGAGATGTAGGAAACTGGAGGCAACCTCTCAGTAACATCCAAGAATAGGCACACAATGGTTAGCTTGTTTATTTTTTAATTTCAAACTTAAACATCATTAAGCAGCTTTCTCCGACTTTGGTATTTGAAGCTGCATTCAATACTCTTGCTGCCTCAGCAATCAGTGCTTCAGAGATCTTGTGAGATTGCAGAAAGGGATATATGCAGCAAGAAGTGGAAGACTGAGAACTTCCCCTTATGGATAACACTGTCTTGACGATTAGTCTGTACTCCTTGTCTCTTGGAACTTTGTACAAAATATGTCCAAATGGGCCTGAGAAGATAGCTCAGTGGGTAAAGTAGTCACCACAAAGCCATGAGTTTATTCTTTTTTTTTTTTTTTTTTTTTTTTTTTTTTTTTTTTTTTTTTTTTGGTTTTTTCGAGACAGGGTTTCTCTGTGTAGCCTTGGCCATCCTGGACTCACTTTGTAGACCAGGCTGGCCTTGAACTCACAGGAATCCGCCTGCCTCTGCCTCCCGAGTGCTGGGATTAAAGGCGTGCGCCACCACGCCCGGCCATGAGTTTATTCTTGCATCACCAGTACCCATCTAAAAACTCCCCATGGTGGTGTGCATCTGTAACCCTAGTTTTGCTAGGAATGGCTAGATTGAGCTGGAACAAGGGAGTCTGTGGGGCATCCTGTCCAGCTAGGCCAACCACTGACACATTACAGGTTCAGTGAGAAACTTATATCCAAAAAATTAGACACTGACATCAAACTCTGGTCTCCATACACATGTCCACAAGCACGTACACCACAACACATGAGCAAATACATATCCACACTACACATGTATACACAGGAATTCTCTTCCAAAGTAACTATGCAAACTAGAGCTTTCCAAAATTTTCTTTAAAAGCCCTTGACTGCAAATAATATTGGAAATTGTGCGCAGGTTGAATCATTATACACATCTATGAAGATTTGGTTTCCTCGGGACATTATCAACTTCTCTAAGACTTTTTCAAAGGAAAGGAATATAGTTTTTTGAAATGTGCCCCAACTCTGTTGTAAATATGATAACTTGATAGTTACAATATTTTGTAAAATTTTAACCATGTAAAGGGTTAAATGTCATTCCAAGTCATGATGGCATAACTTACTCGTTTACAGTCTCTTATAGGAACAATTAGACATTTTTTAATATTCTCCATGCCTTGGTCCAGGAAAGTTTTCTTCCTTAACACTTCCTATGTTCAAAAGTTATTGTTTCCTCAAAATAATATACAACTTTAACCCAATTTTCTTTTACAGATAATTGTTTGAGATTTTAGTTTGATTATTTAATTTCTTCACTTCTTTGAGTCGTGAATTTAGTTCTTAAAAATATATATCTTTAGCTAATATCCTCCACACAGTACCACAAGCCTTCAGCAATATCTCCAGTTTTGGGTTTATGTGAATGTTTTCATTTCCATGATATTGATGTGTTTATGAAGAAAGCTAAATTTTCTCTTATTCAGATTTTCATAAGAAACTGCACACATACACAGACATACATGAATGCGTGTACAATATACTTATATTCATATATTTATTCTTATACGAATTGCTGGTCAATTTCTGGCATGTGAGGGCAATGACTACCAGTATTCTGAAGAATTGAATAGAATTTAACAACTTCTTATTTCTTTTTGTGCTTCTACCAGAGTTGATGGGATAAAAATAATAGTCTGCCCAGCTGCAAGTCACAATAATAAGTGGGTGCACTTTGAGGCCTAATTAAAGTATTAGTATCACCACATTCAAAATGATTTATTATCTGGTATCAAGATAAATGTTTGTTCCTAACTTCAGACCATTATTAGGGATGGTATTTGACTTCACAGATAATTTTAGGCAAACTTACATTTTGATCTTTTGTTTTCAAAATATATAAGCAGGCTACAAAGATGAGACTTGATAGCTTATGACTATATAGTGGAGGAGGAGATCCCCCTCGGTCTTAGATGTAGGGAGGGGAATAGAGTGAAACGGGAGGGAGGAAGGGAGGGAGAGAGGATACAAGTGATGGGATAACAATTGAGTTGTAATATAAAAAAATTAAATAAATTTAAAAAAAACCAAAATAATTAGAACAGGAAAGCACAAGTAGAGATATTTTTTTTCAGGACAAGAAAAAAATGAATTGTTGGCAGAGATAAAGTTAATAACAGCACTTTAAATGTGTTTCCGGTAAATGGCATGAGAATAATTCGACATTCTTCATTCTTGAGAGTTTGACATGGCTTGTTCTACTTTCAGTCCTGTTGATGTGGCAAATGCCCTGGCAGAAGGCAGCTTTGGAGAGGAAAAGGTTTGCTTCATTTTCCAAATCCAGGTAACAGTTTATCCTTGGGCAAGTCAGGGTAGCAAGGGACTCAAGGCACAAACATGAAGGCAGGCCCACTTGCTGTTCCACTCCACATTGTCAAGGACCAAAACAACTCCCTCACTTTGCAGTGCAAAGCACCAGGAACCATGGAAGATGCAAAGAATGGAGAAACAGGAGCCGACACTGGCCAGAGAATTAATTAGTATGTCATAAAATAAGCAGGCTACCAAGATGAGACTTGATAGCCTATGACCATATACTGGGGGAGGAGGTCCCCCTCGGTCACAGACCTAGGGGAGGGGAATAGGGTGAAAGTGGGAGGGAGGGAGAAATGGGAAGAAGCAAGTGATGGGATAACAATTGAGCTGTAATCTGAATAAATTAACAAAATTAAAATTAAAAAAATTCCAACTGCAAATAGCATCTTCATTCAATATTAATATTTTTAAATTTTATTCTTATCTTATATATTACATCCTGATCACAATTTACTCTCCCTCTTCTCCTTCCAACCCACCCCCCCCCCCCCCAGCCCTCTCCTACTGACATACTCCCTTTTTTCTCTTCAGGAAAGGGCAGACCTCCCAGGAAAATCATCCAACCACGCTATATCAAGTTACAATAAGACTAGGCACCTCACCTCATATTAAAGCTGAACAAGGTAACCCATTAGGAGAAAAAGGGTCCCAAAGGCAGGCAAAGGAGTCAAAGCCAGACCGCCTCACACTGTTAGGAGTCTCACAAAAATACCGAACTACACAACCGTAACTTAAGCACAGGGCCTACATCAGAACCATGCAGGCTCCCTGATTGTGTGTTCCATCTCTGTGAGCCCCTATGAGGCATGGTTAGTTGATTCTCTGAGCCATTTTCTTCTGATGTCCATGCAGATGGCAGTGGCGTACACCTCTAATCTCAGCACTCATGAAGCAGAAGCAGGCAAATTTTGGAGTTCTAGGCCAGCTTGGTCTACAGAATAAGTCCTAGGACAGCCTCCATGACACAGATAAACCCTCTCTAAAAACAAAACAAACAATACAATTATTGGTATTAATATTTGAGATGAATTTCTTCTCTTAGGAAGTATTTCAAGAAATATCTCCTTAAAAATACTTTTGAGGTATATCTTTGGCTACTGCTGTTGAATATTAAAATATAAATAAATTTCAAACAAAGCATTACAGTACTAAATGAGCTAATATAATTTATAAAATGATGACACATATACACACCTCACTCAACATATCCCTTCATTATGTATCTCATGTTACATATGATTCATGTGCACCATGCACTTATGTGTGGTAGTGGGCTTAACCTTCTACAACTGTGAACAAAATCTAAGTTCAGTCTTAGAATTTAGTGAAAATCAACAAGTAAAGTTTTAGGAATCATGATATGTATGCTTTTACCTGTAATTAATACGGAAGGGAGAAATGAATGTAACAATATAAATCTAGTATTTCATTTGAACTCTTTCCAAAAGAATAAGTGAGTGCTTTAATCTCAAAAGGCTATTATAATTGCAACAATGCTAATGGTGTACCTTTTATTCTTGTAACTCTTTCTGAAATATGAAGATTTAGTTTCATAAATTCCCAAACAGTTTAGTACTTGTCTTTATATGTAGAGAGAATTTTGTTTTTCCACTTGTAATTGCTGAGGACCCAGAAGCTTTCTAGAACATAAATTCAACAATATATCAACAGAATGCATTCTGCCTCTGCTTATACCTTTAATCCATGCAATGTGAGTATGTCAATCTTAAGGGATGTAGTCCTACTCAGAGCATCTCTGAAAAATGTTTCTATAGTCTGACCTTTGTGAGTCATCAACGTATTAGGGCAATTAAAGAATGTTACCTTCATAGCCATTCCTGTAAGGTGTGACAGGCATCACTGTTGGTGGCAATTGTATAAAAGTAATGCCTCTAAGAAAATATTCTGTGTCCCCAATTTCTAACCATGGTGCAACAATTATTCTTAATTTTCAGACAGATGCATAATTAAGTTCTTGACATCATCGGCAATTCTAGACACCCCAGCACTTAATTTAGGTTAAATTAATTTGCATTCATTTTTGACCTACAGTCATCGAGAAAAGTTTAAATCATGTTCAATATTCTTGGTTGAAAAAGCAAGAAAATGGATGAAATATATTATTTAAATATCCATTTAATGTTATAAACGTTAAAGTTATTTTTTAAAGTCATAACATTCAGCTTTTGGGAAAACTCATCTATGTGCAAAATTTTTTACTAAGGAAAATCTTTCATTTCCTAATGGTGAAGATTAAAACATGTCCACTGTGGTTATTTTCGATTCCTTAAATGCAGTCACATTTTGTGTCTGTTAGTCTGAAGATAAGAGCACCCACAGAGACTCTGAGGACATATAATTAACTCATTGATATCAACCATTATAAGTTGCATTAAACTATTTTCATAATATACACATAGAACACAGTTCTCATTAATAATAAGAATAATAAAAATAAACTTTATGCTTTTCTAAAATTTGTTAAATTAAAAGCTCTGTGTTATATAAGAACATGATAGTATATAACTGAAATATGGGAACATATACTTGATTTGGCTGTCCAGCATTTAATCAGGAAAAGGAGAACTGAGTCATGTAAATCATACACACTGTCACTAAAGATGACAATAAAAACAGGAATAGAATAATTATAGCATAAGCTTTAAGGTGTGGTACCTAGTATCATATACAATGAACACATAGTCTAGTTAAATTTACTGTAACCTACAATTTAAAATTGAAAATATAATTAATTAACTACCTAATTAAAAAATCATTGAGTGCCTTCAGTAATTCTGTTTTAAAAGATCATCATTTTAATACCCACTTTAGAATTTAGACTAATTATTCAATTAAAATTTCAGTGAACATTGACCTTATAAAACCTCTATTCTGGGCATTTACATGTAGTCTATTAAATATTCTTAATGAACGCATGGTCCATCTAGCGTGCCTTTGATCATTTTAAGATATCTCTCCTTTTTCTATTCTGAAATTAAATTAAACCCCCTTTCACAGGTGGATCAGAGAGAGTGGCTTTTTAATAAAATAAGGTCAAGTTGTAACTCTGATCTTTTTATTAGATTTCTTTCAAATCCCGGAGCTTTGGAATCTTGCCATTTCCTTACACTGAACTAAAAGTTTCTTTTCTCTCTCTCTCTCTTTTTTTTTTTTTTTTTTTTCTTTTTTTTTTGGTTCAGCTATGTCTAGACAGTTCTTAATTGTTCTTGTCTATGTGTTCATGAGATCAGACTTTGTAGTGCAGAGTATTTTCATTTTATGATGCATTATCATCTATTGATGTGGAAAAGAATTCTGATGGGTTTTCATTTGATACCTTAAAATGTGCTTTAGATGCACACACTGAGGCACACATATACACAAACATGCAGGGACACTACAAGTGGTGCTCCACCTTTTATAATGGATCCAAAGCATTTAAGTTGTAAATTGAAACAAAATTAAACTTACAGAAAACAGTCATACTGTCAAGCTGAGTGCATGGTGTGCTATGACAGACATGAACTAACTTATGATATGGCACCAGGTAAATATTTCTAAACTCTTGAGTATAACTTAGGTATCAAAGTATTTTAACTCTTTCCCCTCTATCCTACCAAGGCAATTAACATTTGTTTCAGGCTCTTTGGTGAATGGTAATGCTTGCTTTGTATATGTTAAATAAGTCTGAATTCTTGCACATGTTTTTTATTTATTTAACAAACCTTTTTTTCCAAGAAAATAAAGAAAGCATCACTTCAATTGTTACATAAATTGTTATAAATTCCAAAGAGATAATAAATGAGTAGATGAGTTTTGTGGCATATTTGTTCATTTCCTGTTTTCTTTTATTTTACAATGATTTCTTTCAAAACCTTCACAATGAGGCTAGAGAGATGGCTCAGTGATTAAGGGCACCACCTGCTCTTCCAGAGGTCCAGAGTTCAATTCCCAGCAACCACATGGTGGCTCATAACCATCTATAATGTAATCTTATACCCCCTTCTGCAGATAAAGCACTCATATGCAATAAATAAAATAAATAAATCTTAAAACAAAACCTTTGCGAATGTTAATAGTTTATCAGTCACATTGGTGAGCTTCAATTTTTATCTGGGGTTCGAATAAAAAGTTAAATAATCATAGAAGGTCTTTGTTATTTCACAACTAGAGATGTCCCGTAGATTGCGGAATTCCACACGACAATGAGGACATAACTCTGCGTCATCAATTCATGCATGTGGCAGAGTTAAAGACTAGAAATATGGTTGGATTACTTTTTCATCCTGGATGCTACACAAACCAGTCAAGCGATTAAGGAGACAGTACATCCTGTCTTGTTTTAGAGGGCCCTGTAGACCGGATCAACTCCACTGCTCTTACTTCTTACATCGTGTGTTTTATTAACTAGAAAGCGTGGAGTTTACAGAACAGCACTTTTATTGCTCCCTTTTCCTGGAAAGACAGCAGTGGGATCCTTAGCTTCTTTATTACAGAAGAAGTCAGGTATTTTACACACAAATAAAAACAACAGCTGCCACTTGAGACAGCTAAAGTTAGATGATGGATAGTGTGAGCACGAGATTCCTGTTTTTTGTTTTTGTCTTGTTTTTGTTTTTAGCAAGGACGTTCACTAAACTGTAGACTTCTGCCTATCACCCAAATGCTGCCAAGACTATATAAATAGTTGTTAACATGCTATGTCAACGTGGTAAAGGATAACTAGTTTGTCTAGTACTTTTGAATACTTCTTGTTAGTTCATGCAGTAGAGGAAGGTAGAATAGAAGTGAACTGCAGGAAAATAGATTTTATTCAAGTGTACATCCTTATTTCACAGATCTGAATTATGTTCTAATTGCAAAAATGTATTTTTTGTTGTACTATGCATGTATAATACACATATATACACAACGTAAGGCTAGAGATGCATCTGATGTTAGTCACTATTTCTCGTCCGTGAAAATACTCTACCTTGCAATACAATTTCTAAATTAAATAGAGACATTGAATCAATCATTCTGAATATCTGTTGAACCACCAGCCTGTTCTGTTTGTAAATAAACTTTAAAGAAAAGCCATACAGTATGACATTTGAGGAAGTGGAAACACTATCAATATCTCACTCTATTAAGTTATAGTTGAAAAGATGAGATCTGTGCTTGTGAAACGATACATTTAAATGCCTAGTAGTAGCTTTCAACACAGATGAAACATGATCTTGGAATTCAGCATTAGGCTGACAAGGGAATTGAGGGAGTAATTTTTCAGAGAGTAAATAATTTTTTAATTGATCCTTTTAAGATCAGAACAATAATTTCTAATACATTATGGAATCACAACCCAGTGCCTGGCTCCTTGTTAAAAATTCAAATGTCTACAGAATAAATAATAAGAGTGGAGATTTTTGTTTTTGTTTTTGTTTTCTGAGACAGGGTTTCTCTGTATAACAGAGCTCTGGCTGGTTTGGATTCACATTCTAGACCAGGCTGGCTGCAACTCACAGAGATCCACCTCCCTTAGCCTCTCTAGGGCTGGTATTAAAGGCATTCCTTACCACGCCTGTCCCATAAATGGAAAATTTTATTCCATATAATAAACATATGAGGTAAGTAGAAGTACGGATAATGAAGATTTCTTCCGAGGCTCTTAGTCTCAGTGATTAAAAGAGTTAAGAACAGGCTCACACAGAAGTTTGAGGACATGTTTACAAGAGTTTGAAATAAAAAGCATAGGGCAGCAAAGCTGTCAACTGCTTAGAGAAAGAGTATGAAGCATTAGGACAAAGAGAGGAGCTTGAAAAAAATAAAGCCCGAAGTATAAGCCCAAAATGTTCAAAGAAAGTATAGTTAGAAAAAAACACAGAAAGAAGGGAAGAAAGGAAACAATTCAGAAAAAGCAGCTTTACCATGTGGCACACCTATTTCTGTGTAAGACACTGCACTCAGGGAAAGACTCCTATAAGGAACAAGCACACCTCACAAGAAAAGATTACTACTGCCTTCCCTTGGCCCCTCCACCCATCATTTTACCAAGAATTAGGATGGACCTGCTTTCCTGAGATATGGTTTCCTGGCTTGGTGATTGGCTGGCCCAACTGGATGAATTCTTAAGAGCAGAGAAAATAGCATGTCTCCACACAGATATAGATTCCATCCTTTTGGCTGCTATGTAGCAGTGTTCCCTTTGTGGGACTTAAATGGTACAGTAACACTATACTGCCATCTAAGCAGAAATATTAGAAAGAAGGAAAGGTAAACAATTCAGGAAAGGAGGCAGAATTTCAACTAAGATACATCTGGGGAAATTATTTAAAAATCCATTTCTTAGATTACTCAGGAGTCCACTCATCTGTAGCAGTTCCTGAGTAGCAGGCTTTCATGACTGTTCAGTTTAGAAATTTTGTAATTAAAAAAAAAAAATAGTATCTCATATTTTTTGTTATCCTACAAGGTCTTACCCATTTTGTCAGTGAAGCTCCATAGGGAAAACACTCCTTTGCTTAGAGTACTTGGGATCCCAAGCCCCTCTATGTTAAGCCAAGGCTGCCTACTGAGTATGCCTTGCAAAGTCAGACATTGTTGTACAGCTATAAGGGCATAACTAGAAATAACCATTGGATCATTCGATTTGGGTTAGAGTGACAAAATTCCTGCCATAAACAATCTAAACACAGAAGCCGCAATTTTATTTGATAGTTTGTGAGGTTTATGTCCATAATTGGCTGATTCAGCTATTTTATGGAAGAAGGGGCATAAAAGACCAGTGGTGTTTAAATTATCCCCAGGAAGCAGAAAAGAGGAAGTCTGAGCAATAGGCCAAATGTAAGAAATCACTTTCTTGTTGTTTTTTCTTTCCTTCTAATTCTGTGTGTGGTGGTGGTGGTGGTAGTGGTGTGGTGTGTGTGTGTGTGTGTGTGTGTGTGTGTGTGTGTGTGTGTGTGTGTGTGTGTGGTCTGTGTGCACATGTATGCATGGAAGCAAGAGGTTTACATTGCTTTCTTACTCAAAATGTTCCTCATCTTATGGAAATATACAAGATCTCTCACACCAATCCAGAGGTCACTGAGTCAGCTAAATAGGCTGCACCAGGATCCCTTGCCTCTGCCTCTAGAGCACAGAAATTGCAGGCCTGCGGTCACACACAACAAGAAGCAAGAGTTTTATCCACTAAGCCAAATCCACAGGCTATAAAATAATCTTCAAAGTCACAGACATTTATATCCTCCAACCAGGACCCTCCTTTAAGAGTTCCACCTCAACTCTAGTCTAATCTTAAGTCCGTCAAAGGGTTGAACCAGAAATGAAAGCAAAGTTGTACGGTCTAAGCTTTTTCTCTAAGCACTGCTTGTGTCACTGGCAATGCAAGAACTGGCTCTAATATCTGAGCTTTGTGGCAGGAAACTTCATATCTAAGCCATAATAACAAATCAGTTTGATTAGCAAAGGTCATTATCTCATAAACCACCTTACCACCCCTCCTCATTTTTATGACTCTATATGAGTGTCATTGAGGCATTTGAAATCATCAGACCTTTTAAGGTACACTCACTGACCTTAAATTTCTTTACAGAAATGAAGTCAACATTTTATGTACAACCACCCAACTTTCTACGATCAGGTGTGAAATCTTACATTGCTCTCTCTCTTTCTTTCCGCCTCTCACTTGTCTCTTCTGAAATAATTAAAGGGAGCTTTATTTCTTGGATGATAACATCTCACTAACCCCTGATTACTTCCAGTACAGTTCAGATGAGAAAAATTCAACATTGCCAATTTTATCTCTTCTTGTGACCCAGACAAACAGGCATCTAATTCATAGATTTTTTAAAAAATAATATGAAGACAAGAGTTTACAAAATCAAAAGAAAACAGTTAATCCCAGAGATGAAAATGTTTTTATTTTACCTTTGATACTGTTTCTTGAAACTGTTTCCTTCTTTCAAAGATATATTTATTTGTTTTTATGTTATTTTCATTATTTTGCTTTTTTTTAAAAGACAGATCTCTCTATATAGTCTTGGCTGCCCTGACACTCACTATGTAAAACATTATGTCTTTGCATTCACAATTATGCCCCTGTCTCTGTTTCCCACTGCTGGAATTAAAATATGGCACCAATATTTATATTTTAATAAATTATTGAGTAATACTATCTTTTTTATAAAAGCATAAGACATCCTGAATTTCTACAATGGAATATAAATTTGCATGCAGCACTCTGTTCTTTGAAGTATCAGTGCTTTCTGATTGATTAGGCACAATGATCAGAAACAACTTTCAAAGAACTTGATTTTCCAATCACATTATATGCTTACATTTGTTTGTTATACTTACATACATCAATATATAATATAATATACAAATCATAATGGGTATATTTATCCACCATTCAAAATAATTAATCCCACTTCACTTAGGTTTGTGACTATAGTAAGTGACAACATTTGCAGGACATCTGTTTTCTAATAGACAATTTATTTTGGTTTCTTCTTCCTCTGGGTTTCCATTTGAGCTTATTGGTTTATGAAAGCACTTAAGATACATTTTGCAATTGAGAATGTTATAGTACTATTTATGATGCATAGGAAACATTTTCTTAAAATATTTTTAACAAGAGCTATCCTTTGTTATCTATTTTTGTTTGAATAGTTTCATTTACATGCTTAATATATTTTGTTCTATTGAAGACATTGTATACTATGGTACCTAAGTTACTCTATTTATAACATTAATAGCTCAACACAAGTAGAAATAGATTAAGACAAACTGACAACATATTTTAAATATAATATCATCATTAAAGAAGAACTATAAACACAGATAAACCATCTCTCTAATTTTAGTACAAGGCAAAAGAAAAATATTTCACTTTTGTAAATATTAAGGAAACTTCTATTTAATTTTATGTATATTTTAAGAAACTTTATTTTAGTTAAGGTTCTCTAAAGTAACAGAACTCATAGAAAGAATATATATTGATAGGGTATTTATTACTTTGTCTTAGAGGATATGGTCTGTCTTGTCCAACAATGCTGTAGTCACATAAGAAAGGTGGGAAATCCTGTAATTGTTCTTTCATAAGACTGGATGTTGTATCAGCTCCGGCTTTTCCCTTCAGTCCTGAAGCACTCCTATAAGCTTTTGCTCTTCAGTCTAAAGAGGCCTCCTGATGAAGTTACTTGTAGTACCTGAGAAGAGACCATCAACCACCGGCTAGAAGAAGCTCACCGGCAAGTAAGAGCAAACGCAAGGAACAAAGTGGCCTTGTGCCTGGCCTGACAGCAGACACTATTGCCCTCCTTTAGAGTAGGTGTTAGGCTACAAATACTCTGATCAAGAAAATCCTTCCCAAGTGTGCCCAGCAGCTTGGTTATGTAGAGTAGATACCAGGTGCAGGTAAGTAAATAACCAAGATTTGCCATCACATCGACCTCGGAATGATTAGTATCAATCCTTTTTCCCATTTCCAGCAACTTTTGCAACAGGGGTGCGTTATAAGCTGTGATGATATGAACGGATGTTGAAGTATCCTGAGATCACTAATATGTAGACTATAGGATAAAGCAAGCGGAATTCAAACAATTCAGTGTCTCTATAGCGCAGAGCGCGCACGGGGTTATCTCCCACCCATTTTACCCTTCATTTCCTTTTTTACTTTGGCCCCCTTTCTCCGTCTTTCCTTCTTTCCCTGCTTTTCTTCATTTCGGTCTTAGCTAAAAAGTTTGAGCTTTGATGTTTGTTTGTTTGTTTCCTCTTTGAAAGAATTCGTCAACTTTCTCTTTACAAAAGGTCAATAAGAAAAAAAAAATGGCAATCCTTTGTCTAGGGACAGGCTCCAATGAAGTGGCCCTTTAACACATTAGCATGTCTAACTGGTAATTGGGACTGTCAGGTTCTTGTTTAGGCAGCCGTGTGGTTGAGAAGTTATGGATATAGCTTCCGTGCATTGTCAGGAGACTCTGACCCCTGGCACACTTCCTGCTTCTCTGAATCTTAGAATCAACCCTCCAGTAGCCTCTGTGTCAGCTCCTGACAGCGGGTTCCTGTCTTGAGTCCCTACCTGACTACCCTCAATGGTGGGTTATAAACTAAAAGGTGAAACAAAGCCCTTCATCCTTACCCAGAAAAATTATTCCTCGTCCAATACGCTTGACTGTGACAAATCTGATTCAGGAAAAGAAGGCACGGAAGGGATGGGCCAGCTTGACTTTCTTTAGTGCATCTCACATGAGTGTACTTCATTTATATAGGTCAAGAGATGTCAGACTTTTATAGACATCCAAAGTAAGGGACACCTATACAACATTGGCTAATTTCCCTCTGTCATTAAAATCATCTGTAGTAGAATCACACGGCAGGTATTTATGGTGATCATGTCTTGTCTTTGTCTTTCTTTTCATTAAAATGGGTTGCCATCAACCATGTGTGGCCTCTATTACAAAAGTGGGTCATGTTTTATGCATATTTAACTTCCTTTGAACTTTTCGTAAGGAAATAATGACCTTGAAAACTTGTGGTAACAGTACAACATTGCAAAGCAGAGGCCACTGCCTCTGTCATTAATCACCCCAGGTGACTGCCTGGAGCTACTGTTGACTTTTCAGAAGGAAAAAGTAAGAGATAGGAAAAAAAAAAAAAAGGTGAACAGGCTCATTACAAGCTACTCTGTCATAAGAAAACATGGAGCACCTGAGTGCTCATCCAGCATGCAGAATCTGTTTTAATCTTACTTTCAATATGCAATTTGACACGGTTTTGTTTGGAGCTTCTGTCAGATTGAATTCACTATGCTAAGACAGCCAATAAGAACTTAGTTCCCCAACAGCTACATATTGCTTGAGTATATTAGCTTTTTTTAAAAAAAGATTTCTTTATTATCATGTATACAGTGTTCTGTCTGCATGTACATCTGTAGGCCAGAAGAGGGCATCAGATCTTATTATAGATGGTTGTGAGCCAACTTGTGGTTGCTGGGAATTAAACTCAGGACCTTTGGAAGAGCGGGCAGTGCTCTTAACCACTGAGCCATCTCTCCAGCCCCAAGTATATTAGCTTTTTAATTGGGCAACAGAGATATAATTCAGGTAGAATTGCAGCAGAACTGTCTCAAATAAGTGAGTCGGCTTCTCTTGTTTTTCATGTTCATAAAACTATTTTTAGAGGTTTCAGGAAGTTATTCAAAATTTTGGGAAATTTTGGTTTAAAAAAAAGTCACTTAGTCACCTGTTAAATTCTTTCTTTCTGGACGAGAATAAGATCAGATCTGTAACACAATCCAAAGTACTCAGAATAAAACAAGATAAATGGAGAAATTGTTAGCTTTAATTTTGGATTGCATTAAAATATAATGTAGAGAATCTAAATTCTCAGCCTTCAGTAAACTTGTATATTCAAAATTAAAGACACAATGGGACTTTCTGAAGTTTTTTGTTTGTTTGTTTTGATTATGGATCTAGGACAAATAATACTTCTGCAGGGGCCCAAATAAAATTGGGGAAAATGGTTAAATAAGCTAGCAATAGCATTTGTGGTCTAGTTTCTGAATGTTGAGAAATTCCAGGCTTAATTAGAGTCCTGTGTAGGACAGTCTGAAATTCTGGACCAATTGGGATTGGAAGTTTTCATTGAAGCTGTCCTGTTCTGATGAGGAGCAGCAACTGAAGCACCTGGTGATGGAACGTGAAGGACACAGGATGTCAGCATCCAGCATGCTGAAAGGAATGAATCCTGCCAGGTCTGATCCAGTGTCCGTAACTGCGTCTTTTGTTCAGAAATTTTCTTGCAAGCATTATACATTCCCAAAGTTATAAATGTATGAGATGTTGGGGATGCACAGAACGATAAAGTCTGGTTCTTTGCTCTTTGTATGAGCAGAAGAAAGACATCTGTAAATCTTCATTTATGCCGTAGAAATATGGCATCTAATAATAAGTCATAGGGACTCTGTAACCAACAAGAAGCATTGGCTGTGCATATGTCTCAGCCAGTCCCAGAGCTATTCCCATGTAGCGGGATTAGCAATATAAGTCACCTGCTTGTTCTGCAGTTTGAATTCTTTACATCCCTGATGTAGTCCCCTCCTTCACTGTCTCCCAATCCCACACTCCCTCCCTCATCCCCTCCCTCTTCCTGTCCTGATCTTCAGAAAGGGGAGACCTCCTCCACTAATATCTGACCTAAGTCTGGAACATGAATGCTGATAGTCAAACTCCACCAAGACAGGGTAAGCAAGTCCTCAATAGTTCCTGCCTCACAATAAATCTGTCAGATATATTAGGCCAGAAGGCTGAAGACGATGCTTCAACCCTATAGAGAATTTTGGGTGACTGTTCAGGCCGCAAACTGTCTCTGTCATCTTCCTGTTTGGGAAGCTGCTAACCTGCACTTCCTGTATTCTCAGATAATTAATTTTATTCTTCTCAAGTCTCTGATGGGTTCAAAGACCAGATAGTTTAGCTTTACAATTAAGGTTTTTTTGTTTTGTTTTGTTTTCTGTTTAAGATACTTTAGGTCTAGATAGAAGTTTTAAGTTGATAATGATGAGATACAATAGATATTGATTTACATTCAGAATTTTAGGCTCACCAAGATAGGAAAGATATTTTATTCAAGGCTGCCAAATACAAATATCCAAAACACTATGAATGTAAGATATATATATAATTCCCCATTGTGTCATGGTTCTTCTTGCTGTAGGTAGTTTATTGTATATATGTGTAATAATATAAATGTATATGCAAAAATTGTTTAACAATAAAATTGTTAAAAAAAAAATAAAGAACAAAGCATGTATCAAGTCAATTGCTCATTCAGAATATTATATCTAAGTTATTTATGGTGTGCATGGGGGAGTAGACAGCTACTTTCTTCTTCAATGACTTCTTCAGGCTGTTTCAAGGAACTCACTGATTTATGAAAATGGATGGTCCATGACCTTCAGTGAACTTACAGTCTCTGTTTCCCAGCTCTGGGATTCTAAGCACTTACCAATGCAGCTGTCCTTTTACAGTGGCCAACACTTCACCAAATGGGCCATGTTCCTTTCTCCTAAACTGTTTCTCATGAATCATATTACACTTGCAATTATATACTTTATGTTAGGATTTTTAAACTGAGGGATTTTGTGATTTTTTAAAATCTTCTCTTATATCTTCAAAACAGCAGATATTCTGTATAATTTCAATTTAAATAGTTTAATGCCATCATTACTTTCTAGGTCTGTTACTGATATATGTCAAACATGACATGTCAGAAGTTTACAATTTTTTTTTTTTACTTTAAAACAGGCAGATTCAACTGATCTGCATCTACATTGACCCATTGATAGAAACATACAACTATTTAAACAGTTGAAGTGTGTTTAGATCAACTGAGAGAATAAAACTTTAACTTAAAATTAGTTTTTTTTGAAAGTGCCCAATTTGTTACTGATGCTTAGCAAAGCAGACATAGAAGGTGTTATTTATAGCACAGAAGGTTGGAGATCACTGATATCTTGGATGTCAGTGTACTGACTCTGTTAGCACTTTGCTATACACGCCCATGTAGGAGTGAAGTATTAAAGGAGCTGTAACTGGGAGAGTGCCTGTCTTTCTTTAACAATCTTCACATTGCCATCTCTTGTCTTTAATAGGGAGACACGTTCTTTGGTCTCTAAATCTCCTGCCTCTGTGTGAAGATGAACCTCATTTCCTTGAAGTATGGTTCCTGTTTCATCTCAAGGAAATGAAGTTCCGTGATAACAAGTAGAAATATTTTATTATTTTTAGTATATAGTTAAGTGATAATATAATTACCTCATTTCATCACTCATCTTTCTCCCTCAATCTTTTTGCATCGATCGTCCTTCTTCTCTCTCAAATTCATGGCCTCTTGTAATGTAATTATTGTTTCACACATATATACACATATATATGTATAAAGATATACACATTTCTAAATATATAACTTTGGACCATACCTGCTGAAGGATTTGTTGCATGCTTATATATATATTTTGTATCATATATTACCATGTAAATTAAGTATAACTATATCACCAAGCAAAATATAATTTTTACATAAAATATAATATATTAATGTAAATATATTAGTTAGTATAATAAACATATTCATGTTTATGTAAATACTAATATTCATGAATATATGATATTTTATATAATTTACATGCTAATATAGATTATATAACCATGTAAAGAAGTCATACACACACACACACATATATATATAATGACAGGTTGATAATTATTATTGGATATAAATTGAGGCCTTATTTTATCTGACTTATTTTATCTGAAAACTTATATAGAGTTTCTTAATGACAGTAACAGAGCTAAATTATTACATATTTTGGGGGCATATTGTCATCTTTTTCATCTGTACACTGCTTAACCACAGAGCATCTAAGGCAGTGTTAGTTCAAAGCCAGATGCAATCTTATGAAAACAGAGAGCAATGTATTAAAATATATAATCCAATGGCCTTCCATGCCCACCCTGGCTCTGACTAATGACAGGGAGACCTTGTTTTTATTATAAGTTTAGGGCACTATAGCTGGGAAGACGCTTAGCGATTCTGACCTCACAATAGGTACCTGGCTTACATTCCACCCCACAGCCTGTTACCTGCCATCTTGGTCTCTCCTCTGTCAACTGCTTCTCCATTTATGTGCCTCCTTCCTCTCTGCTCCCACCTGAGAAACTTTCTCCCACCTCAGAAGTCCCACCTTTTACTCTTCTGCCCAACTATTGGCTGTTCAATTTTTTATTTAACCAATCTGAAAGCGATAGCAATGTTTACAAAATACTAAAGCAAGAGATGCTTCATATTACTGAATACCAGAGTCTGGCCTGTAATCAGTTCTGCATCAGCACAGACATCAGCATTCATTATTTGAATAATATAAGGATAATCTTCATACAGTGCACAAAAACATCACTCCAAGAAAAATACCTGACATGGACCTCTTGCCTCCACATGTTCAGCCATAGAAATATACGTAATATATGTACATACAGGAGCACACACACACACACACACACACACACACACACACACACACACACACACACATACCACAGCTACCATTGAGAATCTTATTTCAAACTTCTCAGTCATATTTGCTTAAACATAAAAAATATAGAGGATAACCGCTTTGTTCATTAAAATGTCTAAGTAAAAAGCAAAACTCTCATACAGGGGCCATGATTGTCAATAAGTGAGTAAACTTATTCAAAGCACTGTTCATAATGAATTAAAAACAATTTATAAGTGATTCATTTTTCCTATTTTAGGGAAATAAAGGCAAGGAGACAGATGAATTCTATTAAGCAATGCAGAACAATCTATATTAAAAGAGATAGCCATCCTCTAAGGAGAACGGTGTCATTGATCGGAAATGTGGAGTAAACAGACATTCAATTTAAAAAATTCCTGAGCTTATTTGTATTGTTAAAGCCTTTTCTTAGGTGCTTTTCAGGCATAAACAGAAGGCTAACTTAACTCTCATCACATTATAGCGTTGAGCAAACATACCTGCTTTTGTCTCTAACATAACATTTGAAAACCTCACAATTGAATTTTTCAGCAAATTGGAATAATTTAAATATTGATTCATATGTTATCAATAGTAAATACAGGAAATACAATCTACTTCAGATAGAAGTGTGGATACACATGCTCACAATCACTCTCATTTTCTTCAGATATTAGTTTATTAATTTTATGTTTAAGTGATGATTAAGGTAACCAAAATACAGAAATATACTGTACGATTACTTTGAGCCAAGTACACATTTTTTTATTTTACTTATACAAGACTAGGCCTAACAGCTCTATCAGCAGGGGAGGAAACTAAATTATTGGCTGAAAACACAAAATTATTTTGTCTATAAGACCCAATACTGATGCTGAAACAATTTTTGATAGATTTCTGAGAACTTAATTAGGATATTTTATCATAAAGAGACACTGTTCTGCATAACAGATTTATTCTTGAGGTCTTGTGTTTCCTTGTATATTTATGGAAGGCAGACAAAATGAAACATTACATAAGGTCACATCCTTGAATTTCTTCTCTATGCCAAGAACTAAAACAGATCTTAAAGTGCTTTTCCACAATCTGAAGAGTTGACCATGTATTTGATTCTCATTATTATAATATTTTTACTGAATCTTTTGGAACTTTCTGCAACATATCTTGATCATATTTCTTGCCACAGCTCCTCCCTACACCCTCACCAATTATATCTATTTCTTTAGAAGGCACAACTGATCAAACAGTATTTGCTCTGATCTTCTGGTTCTTGCACACTTTTAATGTCCTTTTCCAAAATATTTCCAGAGCTTGCAGAGGGAGTCGGCTCTAGATTTAATAACTTTGGTCAGGCAACCTATGGCCAGTTAAACTTTGTATTTTGACAAGTTGTGGCTTTCCCTAACTATCTCTGCCTGCTGCTATGAGAAGCTTCTTTGATGAAAGTAAGATCTCCATTTATTTATGGATATAAGAGTGTATATTTAGAATGCAATCATGAGGCAGGTGGCGATGATGAACGCCTTTAATCAGAAGGCAGAGGCAGGCAGATCCCTGAGACCAACCTAATTTACGGAACAAATTTTAGTACAGCCAACATTGCTCAGAAAAACCCTGTCTTGGGGGAAAAAAAACCACCAAACAAACAAAAAGGCAAAACAAAACAAAATACAAAAAGTATGTAGTGATGAATTATACTGAATTGTTGCTTTAATAACACAAAAAAGCAAATCAACTATAATTTAATGACATATATTTTAATGAAAATTTTATGGGTATATGAGTTAGAGAGCGAGGGGCCAGGGGAAGAAGAGAGAGGCAGAGATAGTGAATTTCTATCTCTGTGTGTACTTTGGAGATGTGTAGTAACATGCAATGTCACCACACACATGAGCCTGCCCTGCATAGGGATGGAAACAGTGAGTTTACTGCTGAAAATCATACATGATAACTCTCTCTATATATAATTTCTCTGCTTCCATTTAATAATGGAATAAGAACACTGAATTCTAAAAATTTACTTCAAGCAAAATATTTATTTGCTATTCTTAAATTTATTTACTTGAAACCTCCTGTGTCTTACCCTCACTTTCTCGCTCCTAAATATATAACCTCTTCTTTTTTAGTTACTATTGATATTTAATATATATTTCTCTGTGTTTATAATTTTACACAAATGTATAGCCTACTGAGTCCATTTAGAACAGTAGTTCTTGACCTCCCTAAAGATGTTATGCTTTATTATTGTTCCTTATGCTTTGGTGACCCCCAAGCATATAATTATTTTCATTGCTATGGAATAACGGTGATTTTGCTACTGTTATGGGTTATAATGTAAATATAAGTGTTTTCCAAGGTTCTTAGGCGACCCATGTGAAAAGGTAGTTCAACTTCAAAATGGGTCTCAATCCACAGGTTAAGAACCACTGATTAAGAAAGGAGTGTATGTTTTCTGTAATTCTGATGCCTTAGTTGAAACAAGAAGGGGTAGCTGTACTACAGAACACAACAGGAGAGTTAGAGAAAATGATACTTCATATCTTCTATATCTCTTGATGCAGCAGAGGTAACATTTTCTTTGAATTAAAAGGAAAATAATTAGCTGGGTGTGGTGGCACATGCTTTTAATCACAGCACTCAGGGGGAGGTGAGTCAGTTGGATCACTGTCTGTTGCAGGCAGCCTGGTCTACAAAGCAAGTCCAGGATGGCCAAGGCTACACAGAGAATCTCTGTCTCTAAAAGCCAAAAATAAATAAAATACATACATACATACATACATACAATAATTTTGCTTCACATCGTATATTTTAAAATGTTATAGAATATTTTAGAAAAGAAATGCTAAGGTAAATAGTATCAAATAGTTATAATAATGTAATTATTAATAGGCAGTATAATTTTCCACATTCTCAAAATGTTAAATTTTTAAATGTGGTATTTGCATTTGTCTTTTAGAATAAGAATTCTGTATTTGATATTTCAAAGTACCATAAACTAAAGAGAAGAGAAATGAATTGCTTTGCTCTTAAAGGTTGGGATGTAAGATTTTGTATGTTAAGTGAAAGTCAAGCTTTCAAGAATAGTTAACAAATGGCTGAGAAACACTTAAAGAAATGATCAACCTCCTTAGTCATCAGGGAAATGCAAATCAAAACAACTCTGAGATTCCATCTTACACCCATCAGAATGGCTAAGATAAAAAATTCAAGCAGCACCACATGCTGGCGAGGATGTGAGGAGAGAGGAACACTCCTTCATTGCTGGTGGGAATGCAAACTAGTACAGCCACTTTGGAAATCTATCTTGTGCTATCTAAGAAAAATGGGAATAGGGCTTCCTCAAGACCCAGCTATTCCACTCCTTGGAATATACCCAGAAGATGCTTCAGCACACAACAAGAAAATTTGCTCAACCATGTTCATAGCAGCCTTATTCTAACAGCCAGAACATGGAAACAGCCTAAGTGTCCCTCAGTAGAAGAATGGATAAAGAAACTGTGGTACATATACACTATGGAATAGTACTCAGCTATTAAAAATAAGGAATTCCCGAAATTTGTGGACAAATGGATTGAACTAGAAATGATCATAATGAGTGAGTTAACCCAGAAGCAGAAAGACTCAAATGGTATATACTCACTTATATCTGCATACCAGCCCAAGGGGCATGTCCCACGAAAGCCTTCAGTTACCAGGAAACTGGGACAGAGGGGAGGACATCCTATTGGGACTTTAGATGAGAGAAGCATGGGAGAATAGCAAAGTAGAAGGATCCAGAGGGTCCTAGAAACCTACAAGTAGAGCATTATGATAGGCAGATTTGGGCCCAGGGGTCCCGCTCATACTAAGGCACCAGCCAAGGACAATACAGGCGGTACACTTTAAACCTCTACCCAGATCTAGCCAATGGCCAGAACATTCTCCACAGTTGAGTGGAGAGTGGGATATGACTTTCTCACGTACTCTGGTGCCTCGCATTTGACCATGTCCCCTGGAGGGGGAGACCTGGTGGCACTCAGAGGAAGGACAGCAGGTTACCAAGAAGAGACTTGATACCCTATGAGCATATACAGGGGGAGGTAATCCCCCACAGGAAGAGTCATAGGGGAGGGGAATAAGGGGAAAATGGGAGGGAGGGAAGAATGGGAGGATACAAGGGATGGGATAAACATTGTGATGTAACAAGAATAAATAAATTAAAAAAAAAAAAAAGAATAATTAACAAATGCACCGTGTCACTAAGCCGGACCAATAGTTCCTGACACTAGCATTATAAGGTAACATTAATAAGAAACCTGGATTTTCAGAGCCCAAGGTGCAATAGAAATCTTTCAATAGAGCATGTGCATAAGAATACACCTGTCCCAAAAACTCAAGTGACACCACATGCTGGCAAGGATATGGAGAAAGAGGAGCACTCCTTCATTGCTGTTGAGAATGCAAACTTGTACAATCACTTTGGAAATCTATCTGGCGCTTTTTCAGGAACATTGGGAATAGAGTTTCCTCAAGACACAGCTATTCTACTCTTTGGAATATACACAGAAGATGCTCCACCACACAACAAGAACATATCCTCAACTCGGTTCTTAGCAGCCTTATTTATAATAGCCAAAACCTGGAAACAAATGTCCCTCAGTTGAAAAATGGATAAAGGAACTGTGGTATATGTACACCATGGAATACTACTCAGCTATTAAGAACGAGGAAATCATGAAATTTGTGGGAAAATGGATGGAATTAAAAATGAGTGAGTTAACCCAGAAGTAGAAAGGCTCACATGGTATACACTCACTTATAATTGGCACTGGCCCAAAAGGCATGTCCCATAAAAGTCTTCACTTATCAGGAGATTGGAATAGATGTGAGGATATCCTATTGAGATCCTGGTGAGAGAAATACAGAAGAATGGGGAAATAGAAGGACCCAGAGAGTCCTAAAAACCTACAAGAAGAACATCATGACAGGTTGATCAGGGTCCAAGGGCGTCTGCTCAAACTTCCGCAGCAACCAAGGACAGTACAAGCATAAGCCCTGAACCTCTTCTCAGATCTAGCCAATGGACAGGACATTCTCCACAACTGTGTGGAGAGCGGGAACTGACTCTGACATGAACTCTGGTGCCCCATATTTGACCATTTTCCCTTAGTGGGGAGACCTGGTGGCACTCAGAGAAAGAATACGCAGGCTACCAAGATGAGACTTGATAGCCTATGACCATGAAGTGGGGGAGGAGGTCCCCCTCAGTCATAGACCTAGGGAAGGGGAATAAGGTGAAAGCGGGAGGGAGGAGGGAACAAGAGGATACAAGTGATGGAATAACAATTGAGATATAATCTGAATAAATTAATTAAATTAAAAAAAATACACCTGTCTTATTACTGGTAGCTGGTATAAAGGGTAATATATTAATGATTACAATACCAGGAAAGGCATAGTTCTGTGTTTAAAAGATAAATACAAAAATAACATTAGTCTCTCACATAACCTTAGCTTTGGGACCACTTAAATCTGGAAGAAAAGGAAAGCATAAACCAGTGGCAACGCTATCAAAGCAAGTATCAATCAATACAGTTGATTGAAAATACTGTTGAGTACTCCCAGCAGATGAAGGTGTGAATTTCTCCGTACATCATCTTAATGGCAATATTTTCCACAAAGCGACATGGCACACTCCTTTCATATTTCATGAGTTCTATTTGCCTGACTTCTAAGTGCCAAATGTGCTGGTGAACAGTGCCTTAATATTCATGGGGTTTTTCAGATGTCTTCAACAGTTGTCAAGTAGAGAAACGGCTTCATCAGTAAGGAATTTGACTTATGATTTTTGCCACACATAAAACTGTGTAGTCATTCACATATGCATTCTCTCTGAAAGGTATTATTTGCATGCCCAGCTTATATGAAAATTATACAGATATAAAAATCTTCATAGGCCCTAAAAATATTCCATATACTACTTAGCTGTATGTATACTTAATATTCCAGGAAATTTTGTCAGCCTCAGACATTTAAAGGTTGAACTATTTTTATAAATTCAGTTTGAAAGACACAGGCAAGTAGGTATCCTGACACTTGCCAGGACTGGACACCATGAGAACACAAGTGACACATACACGGGGACAAGTTTTTATCTCTTACTCTTATATAATTGAAACATATTTAATATTTTGTTTAGGAAAAAATAGTATTATTTGGTTGTGAGCCATCTCTTCAGCCCTCAAGCAAAAGATAAGAGAAGCTCCCTTCATCACAAAGGTTTATCTCTGTAAGCATATTCTATATATCTTGCTTATGGAACTATAAAGCAAACTAAAATATCCTCATGTAGGTCATTGTTATCAATCTTAAAAGTTTTATTTTTTCGTGCATTAACAGTAATTAGTCACTGGGCAGCTCCGGCTTCATGTGGGTCCCCTGATAAGGGCTTAGGGAGCTATCTTTGACAAAGAATCTGTTGCTGGCTTTTTGATGACCTCTCCTTGGTGCACCTGCTTCACCAGGCCACAGGAGAAGAGGATTTCCTCGGTCCTGATGGGACTGGATGAGCTTGCCTGCTTAGGTTCTGGCGGGGGGGGGGGGGGCACTCCCGTTCCCTGAGGAACAGGGGAAGGAGATAGGTGAAGAGTGAGGGAGGGTGAGTCTGTCAGAAGAAGATGGAGAGGTTACAACTGAGATGTAAAAGGAATAAGTAAACTAATTTAAAAAAAGAAAATATAAAATGCAACAATATAATATAATACATATGTATTTAAAAAGGAAACTTCCTTATTGAAAAATAAGGCTACAAGAGCAGCACAAAGGAACAGCTGTAATCCCAGAGACAGGAATCAAAAGTTGAAGACCAGTGTTAGCTACATATCAGGTTCGTATCTCAAAAAACTATTAAAATAATAATGAGGCTACTTAGTCATCGTCTTTTATTTTAAAAAGGGGGGAGAGGCTCTAAGTCTTAGAAAATTTTTTAAAATATATTTTGTTAATTTTTTCATATTACATCTCAATTGTTATCCCATCCCTTGTATCCTCCCATTCCTCCTTCCCTCCTGCTTTCCCACTCCCATGCCCTATGACTGTGACTGAGGTGGACCTCCTCCCCCTGTATATGATCATAGGTATCAAGTCTTTTCTTGGTAGCCTTAGAAAACTTTTAAAGGCAGCAACACGTCTATTTTTAACATTGAGACAGGGGACACCAGAGCTGACAATGTACATTTTTCACATAGGGGTGTGTGTGTGTGTGTGTGTGTGTGTGTGTGTGTGTGTGTGTGTGTGCGTGCGCGCGCGCGCGTGTGTTATATATGTGTGTGTGTGGTTGTTGTATTGTTGTTGTTGCTGTTGTTGTTGCTGTTGCTGTTGATACATAGAAGAGAGTACGGAGCAAAGGCATCAGTCCATGTCTTCCTTCCTTTAGGACAGGGAGATTTCAGTAAGCCTGATAAAAAAAAAAAAAAAACAAAAAAACAAAAAAACTCTTGAGCCATTTTCAAGTCAGGTGGGATCTAGGTACTGAAAACCTGTACTTAAAGCCTCAAGTCGATGCTATAAATTATTGACCGCCAGAGTTTGGGGAATTTTTTTTAACTTAAAGGGGAAGTATACTACGTACTGCCTACCCCTACACCTACCGCCTTTAAAACACACATAACTGCCTAAGACACAGCAAGGGAGTACAGATACGCTTTCACTTTGAGGAGCTTTTCAAGGCCAACGGCATGAGCAGCTTCAGAAGCCTCAGTCTGGGAACGGATTCTAACCCGTCTCTTTCCAGTTTGCGATCCAATCTCTCTTCACAATCCTGAACTTTCTCCATCAGGTCCTCAACATAGATGGCTGACACTCCAGTCAAAGTGACTCGCACCGTCATCACGAACTCGGTAACCCCAGGACTGGAGTCATTGACTATCGTAGGGTCCCCTCGGGTGCTGGTCCGGCCGTTGGGCCTTATCCGTCTGCTGCAGCTGTCATCTACCTGCCTGGCTTTCTCACTAGTGCTCTACGTAGGTGCCTGGAAGGGCACCTTGGGCAGCTGGTGCCTGTTCTCCTGGTGCTTCTGCTTCGCCATGACCCTGATGGTCTTGAGTGTGGAGTTGACTAGACTTCAGAGGCGCTACGCCAAGTCATGGCTGGAATTCCCCATCACCTGTGCCTGCTATGGTTTCCTCTTCAGTCTGTCTTCTTCCATCATCTATTCGACCACCTATGTGCGGTTCATGGCTTATGGATACCCCAGAACACAGGCTATTAGAGCCACTGTCATCTCCTGCGTCTCCTGTGTGGCTTATGCGACAGAAGTGACCTGGACTCTGGCAAGGCCTGGTGAGATCCCTAGCTACATGGCCACTGTGTCGGGGCTGCTCAAGATTGTTGAATCTTTCGTAGGCTGCCTCATCTTTGTCTTCATCAACAACCCACAACTTTACATGCATATATCAGCCCTGGAGTGGTGCGTGGGCGTCTATATCATATGTTTCATCCTAACCATGGTGGCCATCCTGCTGAATCTGGGACATTGTATCATCCCCTTTCCGACTTTCTTGACGAGCATAGCTTTCCTGTCTGTCCTCTTATACACCACCGCCATTGTCCTGTGGCCTGTGTACCAGTTTGGTGAGGGGTTTGGTATCTCGTCCAATCATTTAATGGGTTTGAATTGTCATTATAGAACTCCCTACTCAGTGTGTAACTGGGACCGCCAAGTGGCAGTGGCGGTCTTGACCGGTATCAACCTGTTGGCTTATATAGCTGATTTTATCTACTCAAAATAGCTGATTTTGAGGTCTAAGGTTCAAAAGAGGATCCTTGGCATATCCCTGCTGTAACGCCTTCATCTTTCTTATGCTGTTTCCTCCTGTCTGTTTTTCTTTATAACATCTTCCTGACTCATTTTTCTATTTCCGGTTTGTTTATCTTCCCTTCCCTTCCCTTTTTTTTTTTTTTTTTTTTTTTTTTCCGGGATCCTTTTCCATTTCCTATTTTGCCCTGGAGCTGTTTCTTCACAGCACTCATCTTTAACACTTTTGTTTGTCCAGTCTATGTTTTTCTATTCGTTTTCTCATCTGTTTACTTCCTGTTTACTTCCATTCTTTCTCTTCTCTGGGAGAGCCCTTAGACTTCCAGTTGGTTTATCCACTACTCCCACCCCAAAGGCGTTGGCCTCTTAAATCCCAGACTCCTTTGCTGCTCTTCATGCCACGGACTTAAGAAGTGGCCTCCTGCTAAGCCATGATGAAATGTTGCTCTAAGTTTCCAAGTTTCTTCTTTAAACACTGTTATTTTTACCTTACATGTTCCCTCAGTTAGTCCTTAATTTTTATGTCTAAGCTGAAAAATTATAACCTATCAGGAATTTCTGTCTGAAGTTCCTCTTTGTTTGACTGATTACTACTGGATGAGTTTGATCTCAGACTTATTATGCCAAGTCTTATTGATCCCACACATGCAATAGCAAAGCATATTTTATTTCATGTGCTCAACTGGACATCATTAATCTACTACACAGAAACTTTTTAAAAAATACATATCAAGTGAATTATTTAAATATCCTACATATATCATCCATATAATTTATGTAAACACAAAACTGATAAGAGCTCCTAATAAAAATCTACATTATTTTGACTTAAGTTAAGAAACTGAATGTTGTATTATGTTGTTAAATACAGTTTGAATATATAAGCAAAGTGCATCCATACACACACATACACACACACACAGACACACACACACACATTGCATCATATAGTGTTGGTTTAATTCCACCGTTTTCTACTTATGTTAATACTTCCTTTGGTTGCCAAGCTTCATTTTGTTGAACTAATGAAACCGAACTTATGATACTATTTTCCTTTAAGATATTATATACTATAAATAGTTGAGTTTTTCTCACATGTAATCTTTTCTTACTTAGGAAATAAAATGCTAAGGTTATTATCATACTGTACTTTGCAACAGGATTACATTAGCAAACACAAAGAATCATTTTCTTACATGTAGGAAGACTTTTTTTTTCACAATTTTCACATAGACATCATCAATATTGATGTTAACTGCTAATTGATGCTCTTTCTCAAACATAGCACTTAAAACAATTTGTCACAGTGTTAATTATACTTTCTCAACTTTCAAGATGGAGAGAAAATACCAAGCACTTAATTAAGGAGAGCAAAGGAAACTCTAGCTTGGACATCTATGGGTCTATCATAAAAACTTTTAAACAGTTGTTGGGAAGATTTAAAAATACTTGTGCATAACTGTGAACTTCCTAATAAGGAAGTCTCTAAACAAAGGAGAATGGATTATGTGGATTAACTTGAAACTGTTTTAAGAAGACATGATATTACCTAGTTTCCATTTTGAGACATCCTGATCTTAGTTTCATGTTCAAAGAATGGAAAGAAAATTATTGAGTGTGCCATGAATAATAATTTTTACAAAAATAGGGAAGGAAATAATATTTACTGGCCTTTAGGAGGCAAATAGATTATAAAATTAGGTTGTGTATTTCCCTGTTTTCTTAGAAGCACGGGCTACACTAGCCGTTTCAGGTCAGGGTGACGTGTATCCCCAAGAAGCTTCTCCAACAGGGTAACTCAGAAGGGCTCTGTAGGGGAAGCTGGAGCCTACCAAAGACAGGACTTCCCAGTGAAGCTGAGCAAATACTTTAGGAGAGAAATGTGAGAGTGGGAAGCGGTGAAGCAGCCCCTGGATACTCACAGAGAAAACTACAGAAAACAAACACCACTAGCTAAATGGCCCAATGGTCAACAATTGTAACAGGTTTCATTTCAAAGTAATGTCACAGAGAAGCTAATTTCTGTGTGTATAGTTGCTGTGACAGTCAGCATCGGAGCTACTAAATAAATCTTACTTTAGATTTTAAATGATAAAAATGCTCTCACAACATATGTTTGATTAAATGAGTCAACAAAGTATCAGTATATAGAAACAATTTCTTTACAAAACAGTAATTTAGTCAATCATAATGAGTAACATTCTGGGAAGAAACAGGAAAATCTACCCTTGTGATTACTGAGACTCATATTTTTAAGGAGTAGTATATTAGCCTGGCATAGTGGTTCATGCCTTTAATCCCACCACTTGGGAGGCAGAGGCAGGCAGATCACTGTGAGTTCAAGGCCAGCCTGCTCTACAAAACTATTCCAGGACAGCCAAGGATAACACAGAGAGACCCTGTCTCAAAAAAAAAAGTAGTATATTATGGAATTTATTGAAGATTAAATGGGAAGCAGTGAATTAGGTATGCATAAAAATATCATTTATTGACTCTACTCTAGGCAAGACCCATATTTTATGATAATATCCATGGTTAATGCTTTACCATTAAAACACATTAAAAATATTTCAAAGGTGTCTCTCTAGAAAGATTTTTCTCAGATATTCTCTTTCTTTTTGAACTGACTCCTCAACATGAAACCAATACTTCCAACTGTATGTTTGAGGTGCTGAGGCAGAGGGACTGAGTGGTTTTACAAGACTAAGGCTCTATGGTAAGAGTTTGAAAGAGCTAGCTTTACAACTATAATAGCCATGATCTTTGCACATGCAGTCCTTCCTTCCTCCATTGATATTTATGATAAGCAAATTATCAATGAGTCTTTGGATCGATGCACCAGCGTCATTATTCCGTAAGAACTGGGTGTAATGAAACACCATCATTTGGCTTAATTTGCTGAGGGGTATTGCATAATATATATTCCTCAAACTAGTCCAGTTATATTCTTTATAAAATAGTTTATAAAAACTGTAGATATATAGTGTGGTACTTTTTAAAGTTCTTAGGAATCCAAGAAAAATTACATCCATTATTTGATAATTGGAGTTCTTAATCAGCTCCATTTATTCATCTCACAGAATACAGATTATGACATTACTTAGGAAACTGTATTTATTTATTTATTTATTTATTTATTTATTATGAATCAGACCACTGTCAGCCTTAAGAATAGAGACTGGTCTGTGATGGTGTTCATTTTCCTATGGAATTTATTCTGCCAAAGGCAACATTTAACTTTTTGTTGGAAGTATGTTTACTGTTGAAGTTCTTACAATTCAATGCAAGTCGAGCTAGCTATTTCATGGGAAAGTATTCACACTGTTCTCATACAATGACTCACTAACAATATTTTCAAGAAGATATATAAAAACTCTGAAGTCTTTGAGCACAGTCTGAAAGAGCTTTTTTTGTAAACCTGTCTTAGACAATTCAACCATTGGCAAGTCAGTCCCATTATATCTGTTGAAATCGCAAACATCATAGTTTATGCAAACTTATAGGGCATCTAAGCCTATTTAAAGACATTTAAAATATATATATATATATATGTATATGCATATTTTTGAGAGTTTCAGTACAATTAAACACGTTCACCACATGCCTGTCTGATGCTAATGAGGCCCAGAGAAGAGCATCAGATCTCCTGGAACAGGAATTATAGACTGTTATGAGCCTCCATAATGTGTGCTGGAAAGCAAACTCAGGTCCTTCAGAAGAGCAACAAGTGTACCTAACTGCTGATCCACCTCTATACCCCCAGTTTCATGAATGACATGACCATCCTCCATTTAAGTAGAGTTATTTCATTGAGCAAACATTTTCTGATTACTCACTAATGTGGTACTTTGATATAGGTGCATTTTACAGATATCGACAGTAATTCAAAATATTTGGAAGACATGGTTTATTAAAGATGGCAACAAATATATTGCTGTTTCCATTGAGAAGTGAGACTCCTCCCTTACGTTTCATTCTACTTCTGATTGATTGTTTTGAACAGTATAATGCAGTAGAAATAGTGTTGACCTTTCTTAGTCTAGTTCAAAGAGTGCTTGCTGTTGGTGCCTTCTTCCTTTTGAAACTTTGACCTTCAAGTAAAAAATTTAACTTCATGAAATTCCTGTACTGCAATGAAGCCAGGACTGACCTGCCTGCTGGAAGAACTATTTGAAAGACCAGATGTCAAAGGTCTTGGTTATGAGATTTCCATTGAGTTACAAATGTTTCCTAAAGGGAATGTAAACTGTTTACATCAAGCATTTGTTAATGGATCACAATATCAGGCAATTAGCTGAGACTTGGAACTACAGCCGTTCAATATAAGGCATATGACCGCTCCCTGTTTATTGTTGTTGTTGTTGTAGTTAAAATTTTTTCACAAATCTAAGTAAAGAAATAATTTAAGAGTGATGATGTCTTCCATTTTGAACAGTGTAGCCCTATCCCCAATAATAAGCAAAGCCTTGCTACACCTTAGGTTCTGTATTAAAGATGACAACTTCTGCTACACGTGTACATAATCAGGAAGTGACGCACTTCATAGAAGAGAGAATACACTCTGAAGGGTTTGTTAGCTGGGTTTAAAACAACCACAATCACTGTCTTGCTATAGATTTTCATTTATGTCCTGATTTGAGAGCGTTCAGGAACATGAAGCATGTTGACCCAAACTAAACTTTCCCCCTGGCAACAGGCTCTTGCCTAATCATGTGAGTCTCCAATAAACCAGGGCGATCCTGAAATAACTGCAGCTATTCTTCCAGTTCTAATATTTGGTAATGTTATAATTCTTTAAGTCTCTACAATTTCCTTTGGCCTCTTTATATAAACATAAATACATTATGTGTTTAAAATAGTTATGCAGCTAGCATCAATTTTTTTTTGAAGATCATTTAGAACTTAACATGACTCTAACTTTTGGTATCGTATTTTGAATATACAGTCAATATCAAGACAAGAAATGACGAAATTAGCCTGGAAATATAGATATAACCTTCAGACATGCTTTCCATACAGATACAAACTCAGCAGACTTTTGAAAACTTAAGTAAAAATGAAAGTATTCCAATCCACCTATTTTTAAATTATTTTTAAACCTACTATTTTTACTTTTAATTTTAATTACATATGAAACTCAAAACTTAATGATCATTATCTTGTCCTACTATTCCACTTTTTTGTTCTAAGTAAATGCTCATAAATGTCTATGAAAATTGTAATTATTTAATAATACTGGGCAATTGATATGTTTAATTTTATTGTTTTTCATACTAATTGATATGTTAGGCTTTTGAGCATTAGTGATATTTTGCATCAGAATTTAAACAATTTTAAACTCAGATATTTCTCTCTTCGAAATCATGACAAAAATAATAATGCATGTCCCCAAAATTTATTTGAATCACTAAAAAAATCTATTTTAGCTACAAAACTAGATATATTCTTCTTATTTATATAAAATTACATGTTTGGTAAATATAGTTTCAAATTGTTTGTTCAACATAATATAGTCAAAGAGTAGGTGAATATCAATATTTATTCAAGAAAAATATTTTAAATTTCTCATGATAAATAAACACTTATTAAAATCTTCTAATAAAAGCTATAGTCATGTAAAGTGAAAGATGTATCAGGTATACTATATTATACTATATTTTTGTGCATTATATTCATCTACATGTGTTTTCATAGTTTAAATAAAAAATAATAAGCTTATCATTGTTCTAACACCTCACAATTCATTACATTTGTAATTTAAAATTAACATTTCTTATATAACTCTCAAAGCATTACTTACTATAATTATTTGTACATTAATGTCTGATTATATTATACAACATTTATGTTTAATGTCTAAATCACTATGGCTACTAAATTTTTATTTGCTTTGTGGCAATTTTATTAAGAATGGCCCCCATAGACTCATGAATGCGAACGCCTGGTTCATGAGAAATGGCATTATTAGGAGGTGTGGCCTTACCCGAATGGGGTGTGGTCTTGTTGGAGGAAGTATGTGACCGTGGAAGTGGGCTTTGAGTTCCTCTATATGCTCAAGCCATGTCCAGTCTTACTCTCTGCTGCTGCCTACAGATCAAGATGTAGAACTCTCAAGTCTATCTGCATGACGTCATGTTTCCCCCCCCCATGACAACAAGCCACTGAACCCCTGAAACTGTAAGCCAGCCCCAAATTAAATGTCTCTGTTAATAAATGTTGTTGTGGTCATCCTGTCTCTTCACAGCAATAAAACCCTAAGACACTTATTTTCTTCAAATTTCCTTAAAATCTTATTTGCTTGTTTTATTTCATATTTCTTTAAATTTAAACATGCTATTTGTATAGTCACATTCTGTTCTTTACTTGTATGTAGTTTCATCTACTTGCAAATTTAAATTAAACATATTTGAGATGAGTTTTAAATATAGCAAGGACACATTCCTATCTGCTAATGTTATAGATAAGTTTGGAGAACTTGTTTCACAAATAGAGTGAATGAATATTGGTAAGCTATAACTGAAGCTGAATTATTTTGGATTTTTTTTTGTTTGTCTTTTGTTCATTTGTTTGTTTGTTTGTTTGTTTTGAAATAGGGATGATCTGTAGTCCTGGCTGTCTTGAAACTCACTCTGTAGACCTGGCTGGCTCCTAACTCACAGAGAACTACTGCCTCTGTCTCCAAAATTCTAAGATTAAATTTATGCAGCACCCCATCCGTCAGTCAGTGAACTGATCCCTTTGGCACGGATGTAAACATTCATGGTTTTGTACAGTGAATAAACATATATGTATGGAGAAAAGAAGAAAGATCAGGACATGTCTTAAAGTAGAAATAATACCCAGAGTAACAATAATAACAGTTGTTAGAAGATGAAGTCAGAACTTCTATGGGCAGCTGAAAGGAGCCCTGGGAATTTGAGAAGAAAATATTTCAACCAAATTGGAAATGTCACTATTTAAATTTCCCAAAAAAATTCCCTCAAAATTATACAGTAATACTATCAATGGGAAATTTATGCATAATAAGAATGCTATTAGTTTTAATTCTGAATATTTGTTGACTTAACATCTACTTTCAAACTTGATTATATGTCTTATTTTCCAAAAGTGTTATATGGCTGCTCTTATAGCTGAGAGAAACAGTAATGGTCAAACATTTTAAGGCCTGTGGTCAATTCATCCTAGAGAAAGGGAGAAAGGGAAGGGGAAGAGAGAAAGAGGGAGGGAGGGGCAGGAAGGAAAGAAGAAAGGAAGGAAAAGGAAGGAAGGAAGCAAGGGAGGAAGGAAGGAAGGAAAGAAGGAAGGAAGGAAGGAAGGAAGGGAGGGAGGGAGGGAGGGAGGGAGGAAGGGAGGAAGGAAGGGAGGAAGGAAGGGAGGGAGGGAGGGAGGGAGGGAGGGAGGGAGGGAGGGAGGGAGGGAGGCAGGGAGGAAGGAACGGAAGGACTTCTTAATAAAGAACAAGAATATGAGTCAGAAAATTTCTCTTAGCACAGTCAGCCTTTACCCAGGTCACTGTTAAGAAATGAGTTCAAAGACCTGGCTCCCTCTAAATTCACAGAGATCACAGCATGGACTTCATTTTCAGATTTGTTTGCATTGTCACAGTAGAAAACTCACTGTGTACATAATAAGTAAGTAAATCTTTTTTAAAAAGGAAAAAGAAATGTGCATGGGGCCGCAGTAATAGTTCAGTAGTTAAGAGTAACTGCAGTTCTTTTTCAGTGGCCTGGAATCATAGCATCCACTAGGGTGACTCAACTGCTTGTAATTCCATCCTTTGGGGAGTTGACTTTCCATTCTGGTCTCCTCAGACACTGCAATCAAATACACATTGCCTACCACCCCACACTTGTCCAACTAATTAAAATTACAAATAAAATCTTCTTTAAAAGGAAATTACACATTAAACAAAGTTGGGTATGGTAAGAAAGGAGCCTCCCACAAATTTTACTCAACATTTGAAGAAAGTGAGTCAGTTCAATTTTCTCTAAAAATTATTTATGAGACTGGAACACTTCTGCATGTATTCCATCACTTGCTAGATGCATGCTGCATTTTTACATCATTTAGTAAAACCTTGTATTTGTTACCCAACTGAATTACTTCTTTTATGTTATATATTTACCTTACCAAACATGACTATGGTAATTGTCATTCACATAGATCATGGGGTCCCCTGTTCTAAAACTTTTTAAAGAGACCATTTATTTGATTCTTCTAAAAGAAAGGCAGTTTTTTCCCACTGACAATGACCCTGATCGCTGCAAACCAAAGCCTGCCTCTCTTTTTAAGGCCTTCTGCTCACTGCCCCTTTTTAAATTGACCCAGCAGCTGTCACTCTTGCTGCACCATGCTCCCTGCAGCTGTGTGTTGATTCTCTGAGAAAGCTGCATTGAAGTAGCTGCTCCTGAATCTAATTTTTCCATCCAGTTTTACTCTGTATTAGTTTGAACAGACAACACCGTCTCTTTCTGTCTACACACATACACCATGGAATTACAAAAAGAAGTCCAGAAGGCTACAGCATTCATTAAGGTGGAAATACAGTAAACATTTATTATATCAGATATAGCAGACTGCACACCACTGACCGAACAACGGATGTGTCAGAATGATGCATTACTTGAATTTTGCCTCGCTTTCCTCTCTCTTCTCTACCTGCAGACAAATATGGGAGTGGGTTTTAAAAAGAAAACTAAATCTGGAGACAGAATAAATGATATCAGAGCTCCCTGAAGATGTAATAAAAACAAACAGGTAGAGGTCATTATGTTTCCTGTATATTGATTTCGGTAGTCAATATCGTTAGCAGCTAGTAGAAAAGCAGATTCGTTGGGTAATTTTTAGATACAGTGTTAAAGGAAAGACGATGTAGTTTGTCGTTTAACATTTAATGAGACAACACATTCATCAACTAATATCAAAAAGAAAGAATAGTCAAATTATTAAAGGAATTTCCTATAGACATTAAAGATTTAGAATGTGTAAAATGGAGTGAAAGGTGATTTTTTTGGCATTATATTATTATAAGTAAGTCTTTGAATGAGGCGATGATAACTAAAAATATTTTCCACATGAGCATACATTTGAATATTTTCTGGTATTGCTCCTCTGGCCGCTGACATTCCCTCACAACCCAGAAGCAGTGTTATTAATAAAAGTAGAAAGTCTTCTAATGCTTCACAGAGGCAGGAACATGGAGCCACGTTCTGTTAATCCCACAATGCCAGTGTTTATAAAAACAAAAATCATTTGGAGGTCCTGAGCAACAGTAGAATATTTGCACTCAGGAGACAGCGGCAGACAGATCATTGTAAGTTCAAAGCCAGCTTGGTCTATGAAGCGACTCCAGGACAGCCAAAGCTACAAAAACAAAACCCAAACCAAAACAAACCTAACCAACCAAACAAACAATGAATAACATTCTGTGGTTTCAACACTCCATCACTCAGACACTCTAACACCATCAACTTCCAACATCATTCTATCATGAACAGTGATAGTATAATCCAAAAAGAAAATCAAACACAAACCCAACTGCTCTATGTGCTATTTCAATGGATATTTTTTCAAGGAATATATGCATGCTTATAAATACATACATACATGCATATAAAAATATATATGAGAAAATATTCTACTGGTTGATATATCTAGTCTTTTATGTCTAATTCTGTTTCTATTCCTGAAGCTCTTCAGAAATCTTTGTAAACACATCTTTCTGACTGATATATGCATGCTAATCTAAGCCTCTATCACCCAGTAGCCACAGAAGGCTATCACCACACAGACTATCATGATGCAGTGATTCCATCAAGTGCTATAGATATCAGCTACACCATCCAGTGCACACTTGGACTAAATGTGAGATGAAGTTTTTCTTCACAGAATAAAACCCAACTCTAACATATATAATTTGTTCAAATTTGGAAAAATAAACCATCCAAATCAAATTTCTCCTTTAAAACTTTGTGGGTTTTGTCACAATACCAGAAGGCACTTGTACAGGACCCTGCCAAGCACTCTCTGCACGCAGAGCAGAATGCTCCAATTTACAGTCTTCGAAAAAGGACAGCTCAACCCAATGTAATGTCTTTTGGCTGACGATTTGTATGCTTAGTCTCTGCCCAACATGCTTTAGTCTGAAAGAGCCAAGCTATAAAGCCTAGAATTATAGTTTATAATAGGACGCTTGATAGAGTTGTTTGCACTGATATTGCACCCGATGTAGCAGGAGAATAATTTGTATTTTAAAGAGATGGGAGTGTTCCTTGTGGCCAAAAAAAGAATAGTAGACTTTACAATGATTATTTCCGAGAATGCAACTTTTCTACCTCTTCGCCTATGCTAGAGTATGTTTAGGCTATTTCCATATATATATATAAACATATATATATATATATATATTCATAACCAGATTATTTAAGTTAATTTGTCTTTCTTTTTTCCACGCTTGACTATAGAGAAAAGTTCAGTGAAGAAAGGGTTGAGGTAGACTAAGTATTGGCTTATTTCTTACCTTCATTAAATACTGCTCACACTAAAATTTTTATTTATTTTTTCCTTTTATGTTTTTATTTATATTAATTCCTTTACATTTTAGTTTCTATTTGTATCTCTTTAAGTGATTAAAAATAATTCACACTTTCTCCACAAATGAGCCATCTGATCATGAAATGGCACATGGAAAATGCATATTAGTTACAATATCATGGCAGGAAAGGCTCAGTTATATTTTCATTGTTTTCGAAGGCCACATTTCTTCCCAAAGTGACAAGATCTAATTATGTCAAGTCAAGAAACCATTCATTATTTCAAATTAAGAACTTATGGCCAGTTGAGTAAAGGTTCGGTGTTCTTCCCATCATCCATTTTGGACGGTCTCCGGTGCTGGCTGTGATAAGTTCTGCTCCTTGAAGCGTCGATAAGGTGATGGTAGAAATATGGTCTTTCAGGGGAATGTGCGCAAGTGTTAGAAACAACAGGATCACAATGAAGGAAGCAATATGCAATAAATTATGGATACATACAGACTACTACTGTGGAAAATAGACTTATTTTTGCATGGGCTGTCTAAAAATTAGCAACAGGACACCTCAGACATTTTCTCCTAGGTGTAGTGTAGGTGAGTGTGCTTCATGCTCACCAGTCTTTTGATCACTATCCATCTCTGGTTGAGACTGCAAGACAAAGGAGCTCCCTAGGACCTAGGATGCTGGAAAAAAATGCATAGGGCAGCCAAGCCTAGGCACTAGCCAAACGCCAGGGCAGTGTTTACAGGCACAACCCACCAGCATTTCCTCACAGCATGGTAACACCATGGAATCCTATAGTGCTGAATCTTTTACAGGACTCCTTGGGATATAGCATGGATTTTAGAATCATATCTGTGAAGAAGTCACCTTTATTTTATTAATGTTCTCATCTGAGCCTGTTTGAATGAAAACCAGCAAGGAAACCCTCAAAGATAATTTAAGAGACCCTCTTAAATCTTGTCTATCTCTACTCCTCACTTTTTAGTCAGAAAAATTGTCCACCCATCGTTTACTTTTAGGAGCGCCCCAAAGGAGAGAAAATGTAAAGCCTGTGCACATCTTCCTGTGGAAGAATCCAAGATCACATGAGATAATTTAGATATGAAATTGGGTATATCCTTGAAGAAGAAGTCACATATTGTGAGAGTGCTTTCCCTGGGAGACATGGGCAAATGTCTACTCTCTTCTTCTAAGACACGAGTGGCAAATAAAGTACATAGGTTCAGACAGAACTCCCTTTCACTTAACCTTCCAGCATCTATATACTCTACCACCAACAGAAATCACAAGGCTGTATGGAATTGGGCCAGAATTACAGACTGTTTCCAGAAGGTATAAGAGAGAACAGTCATACTCTCAGGTGAGGGTGTAACAACTCTCTCCATTCCCACATTCTACAATAACAACTGGTCAGCCTTAAAATCGTAAACATATAAGTACATTATTTGGACATAGGTATATGTGTTTATATATATATATAAATTGGTAAGATATTTTATGAGAAGTATTTGTATTAGTGACACACGTATATATGTAACAGGAGCTATGAATTTCAGAGAGAACAAGGAGGTACATGGGAAATATTGGGGAGGAAAGATAAGGAGGAAAGTGATGTTATTACATCTTAATTCCAAAAAATAAATGCATATAAGATAGACCAAAGTGAAAATTTCACTGTATGAAATAACTTTAAAAACTAATAATTATCTAGGCAGTAACATATTAATTAATAAGGTGAAAATAAAATGAATTAAAATAAAGACCAATTTTATTTATTTTTTATTTTTTATTTTTATTAATTTATTATTGTTACATCTCAATGTTTATCCCATCCCTTGTATGCTCCCATTCCTCCCCCCCCCCCATTTTCCCATTATTCCCCTCCCCTATGACTGTTCCTGAGGGGGATTACGTCCCCCTGTATATTCTCATAGGGTATCAAGTCTCTTCTTGGCTACTTGCTGTCCTTCCTCTGAGTGCCACCAGGTCTCCCCCTCCAGGGGACATGGTCAAATGTGAGGCACCAGAGTACGTGAGAAAGTCGTATCACACTCTCCACTCAACTGTGGAGAATATTCTGACCATTGGCTAGATCTGGGAAGGGGTTTAAAGTTTACCTCCTGTATTGTCCTTGGCTGGTGCCTTAGTTTGAGCGGGACCCCTGGGCCCAAATCTGCCTATCATATTGTTCTACTTGTAGATTTCTAGGACCATCTGTATCCTTTTATTTTGCTATTCTCCTATGCGTCTCTCATTTAGAGTCCCAATAGGATGCCTTCCCCTCTGTCCCAGTTTCCTGGTAAGTGAAGGCTTTCGTGGGACATGCCCCTTGGGCTAGTATGCAGATATAAGTGAGTATATACCATTTGATTCTTTCTGCTTCTGAGTTAACTCACTCATTATGATCATTTCTAGCTCAATCCATTTATCCACAAATTTCGGGAATTCCTTGTTTTTAATAGCTGAGTAGTATTCCATAGTGTATATGTACCACAGTTTCTTTATCCACTCTTCTACTGAGGGACACTTAGGCTGTTTCCATGTTCTGGCTATTATGAATAAGGCTGCTATGAACATGGTTGAGCAAATTTTCTTGTTGTGTGCTGGAGCATCTTCTGGGTATATTCCAAGGAGTGGGATAGCTGGGTCTTGAGGAAGCCCTATTCCCATTTTTCTGAGATAGCACCAGATAGATTTTCAAAGTGGCTGTACTAGTTTGCATTCCCACCAGCAATGAAGGAGTGTTCCTCTCTCCCCACATCCTCGCCAGCATGTGGTGTCACTTGAGTTTTTGATCTTAGCCATTCTGATGGGTGTAAGATGGAATCTCAGAGTTGTTTTGATTTGCATTTCCCTGATGACTAAGGAGATTGAGCATTTCTTTAAGTGTTTCTCAGCCATTTGATACTCCTCTGTTGAGAATTCTCTGTTTAGTTCCAAGCCCCATTTCTCAATTGGGTTATTTGGTTTGGTGGTGTTTAATTTCTTGAGTTCTTTATATATTTTGGATATTAGACCTTTGTCAGATGTAGGGCTGGTGAGGATTTTTTCCCAGTCTGTAGGCTGTCGCTTTGTTCTCTTGACAGTGTCTCCTGCCTTACAGAAGCTTCTCAGCCTCATGAGGTCCCATTTATTAATGGTTGACATTAAGGCCTGGGCCGTTGGTGTTCTGTTCAGGAAGTTGTCTCCTGTGCCAATATGTTCCAGGCTCTTTCCCACTTTTTCTTCTAAGTGGCTTAGTGTCTCTGGTTTTATGTTGAGGTCTTTAATCCACTTGGATTTGAGTTTTGTGCAAGGTGACAAATATGGGTCCAGTTTCATTTTTTTACACATAGACCTCCAGTTAGACCAGCACCATTTGTTGAAGATGCTATCCTTTTTCCATTGAATGGATTTGGCTTCTTTGTCAAAAATCAAGTGACCATATGTGTGTGAATTCATCTCTGGGTCTTCGATTCGATTCCACTGATCAACCAGCCTGTTGCTGTGCCAGTACCATGCTGTTTTAATTACCATTGCTTTATAGTACAGTTTGAGATCAGGTATGGAGATTCCTCCAGAGCACCTTTTATTGTACAAGATTGTTTTAGCTATTCTGGGTTTTTTGTTTTTCCATATGAAGTTCAGAATTGAACTTTCAATGTCTTTAAAAAATTGTGTAGGTATTTTGATAGGGATTGCATTGAATCTGTAGATTGCTTTTGGTAGGATGGCCATTTTTACTATGTTAATTCTCCCAATCCATGAGCAAGGAAGATCATGCCATCTTCTCAGGTCGTCTTCAATCTCTTTCTTCAGAGTTTTGAAATTTTTTTCATACAAGTCCTTCACTTGCTTAGTTAGGGTAACTCCTAGATATTTTATATTGCTTGTGGCTAATGTGAAGGGTGTGGTTTTCCTAATTTCTTCCTCGGCGGCAAGCTTGTCATTTGTGTATAGGAAGGCTACAGACTTTTTTGAGTTAATTTTGTATCCAGCCAATTTGCTGAAGGTGTTTATCAGCTTTAGGAGTTGTCTGGTGGAGTTTTGAGGGTCACTTATGTACACTATCATATCATCTGCAAAGAGGGATAATTTGACTTCCTCCTTTCCCATTTGGATACCCTTGATCTCCTTTTGTTGTCTTATTGCTCTGGCTAGAACTTCGAGTACTATATTGAAGAGATATGGAGAGAGTGGGCAGCCTTGCCTTGTTCCCGATTTGAGAGGAATTTCCTTGAGTATCTCACCATTTACTTTGATTTTGGCTATTGGCTTGCTGTATATAGCCTTTATTATGTTGAGGAAAGTGCCTTGTATCCCCGATCTCTCTAAAACTTTAAACATGAATGGGTGTTGAATTTTATCAAATGCTTTCTCTGCATCCAAGGAGATGATCATGTGGTTTTTTATTTTCAGTTTGTTTATATGGTGGATTACATTGATGGATTTCCGTATATTAAACCATCCCTGCATGCCTGGAATGAAGCCTTACTTGGTCATGATGAATGATATCTTTGATGTGTTCCTGTATTCGTTTTGCAAGTATTTTATTTAGTATTTTTGCATCTATGTTCATAAGAGAAATTGGTCTGAAATTCTCTTTCTTTGTTGAGTCTTTGTGAGGTTTAGGTATCAATGAGACTATGGCCTCATAGAATGAATTTGGTAATTTTCCATCCATTTCTATCTTTTGGAGTAGCTTGAAGAGTATCGGTATTAGCTCGCCTTTAAAGGTCTGGTAGAATTCTGCACTGAAACCATCTGGCCCTGGGCTTTTTTTGGTTGGGAGACCATCGATGATTGCTTCTATTTCTGTAGGGGAAATGGGACTATTTAGCTTGTTTATCTGTTCTTCATTCAACTTTGGCAAGTGAAATTGTTCAAGAAAATCGTCCATTTCCCTTAGATTTTCAAATTTTGTGGCGTATATGCCTTCAAAGTAGGATTTTATGATTCTTTGAATTTCTTCAGTGTCTGTTGTTATGTCTCCCTTTTCATTTCTGATTTTGTTAATTTCAATACTGTCTCTCTGCCTTTTAGTTAGTTTGGCTAATGGTCTGTCTATCTTGTTGATTTTCTCAAAGAACCAGCTTTTGGTTTTGTTGATTCTTTGGACTGTTTTTTTAGTTTCTAACTTGTTAATTTCAGCCCTGAGTTTGATTATTTCCAGGCGTCTACTCCTCTTGGGTGTTTCTGCTTCTTTTTTTTTCTAGGGCTTCCAGTTGTGTCGTTAAGATACCTATGTGCGATGTTTCCAATTTCTTTTTAAAGGCACTTAGTGCTATGAATTTTCCTCTTAGCACTGCTTTCAATGTATCCCACAAATTTGGATATGTTGTTTCTTCATTTTCATTGAATTTCAGAAACTCCTTGATTTCTTTCTTTATTTCTTCCCTGACCCAGGTGTCATTTAGCAGAGAGTTGTTTAGTTTCCACATACGTGTAGGCTTTTTGTTATTTCTGTTGTTGTTGAGTTGCAACCTAAGAGCATGGTGATCTGATAGGATACAAGGTATTATTTCAATCCTCTTGTATCTATTGAGGCTTGCTTTGTGACCTACGATGTGATCAATTTTGGAGAAGGTTCCATGGGGTGCAGAGAAGAAGGTGTATTCTTTCTTGTTTGGATGAAAGGTTCTATAGATATCTGTTAGATCCATTTGACCCATGGCATTGGTTAATGATGTTATTTCTCGGCTTAGTTTCTGTTTCAATGACTTATCCTTCCGTGAGAGTGGGGTGTTGAAGTCTCCCACTATTATTGTGTGGGGATCGATGTGTGGTTTAAGCTTTTTTAGGAGATCTTTTACAAATGTGGGTGCCCTTGTATTGGGAGCATAGATGTTCAGAATTGTGATGTCATCTTGGTTGACTTTACCTTTGATGAGTATGAAGTGTCCTTCCTAATCCCTTTTGATTAATTTTGGTTGAAAGTCTATTTTGTTCGATACTAAAATGGCTACACCTGCTTGCTTCTTGTGACCATTTGCTTGGAAAATTTTTTTCCAACCTTTTACCCTGAGGTAATGCCTTTCATTATGGGTGAGATGTGTTTCTTGGATGCAGAAGAATGTTGGGTCTTGTTTATGTACCCATTCAGTTAGTCTGTGTCTTTTTATTGGAGAATTGAGGCCATTGATGTTGAGAGATATTAATGACCAGTGGACTGTTAAGAGTCTTAATTTTGATGTTGTTTCCAGTCGAGCGTTTGTGTAGTTGTATTTTGCCATGGGATAGTTATCTATTTCCTGGGTAGTTTTGGTTGTAGCTTGATCCTTTGGGATGGAGTTTTCCTTCTAGTACCTTCTGTAAAGCTGGGTTTGTGGATAGGTACTGTTTGAATTTGTTTTTGTCATGGAATATTTTGTTTTCTCCATCAATGGTTATTGATAATTTTGCTGGGTAAAGTAGTCTGGCCTGGCATCTGTGTTCTCTTAGGGTTTGCAGGATCTCTGTCCAGGCCCTTCTGGCTTTTATGGTCTCTGCTGAGAAGTCGGGTGTAATTCTGATAGGTTTACCATAAATGTTATTTGGCCCTTTCCCTTGCAGCTTTTAATATTTTTTCTTTGTTCTGCAAGTTTTGTGTTTTGATTATTATGTGGCGGGCAGTTTTTCTTTTCTGGTCATTCTATTTGGTGTTCTGTAGGCCTCTTGTATGTTTATAGGCATTTCTTTCTTTAGATTGGGGGAAATTTTCTCCTATGATTTTGTTGAGAATAGTTTCTGGGCCCTGGAGTCTGATGTCTTCTCTTTCTTCAATGCCTATTATCCTCAGATTTCTTCTTTTCAATGGTGTCCTTAATTTCTTGGATGTTTTGTGTCAGGAGTTTTTCCAGATTTGGCATTTTCTTTAATGGTTGATATTCAATATCTGTGATTGTATCTTCTAGCCCTGAGATTCGTTCTTCCATCTCTTGGATTCTGTTAGAAAAGCTCACCTCTGTGTTGCTCGCCTTCTTCTCTGAGGTCTCACGTTCTCGTTTTTCTTCTGTCTGTGTGTTTATCATTGAATCCATTTTCATTTTCAGATCTTGAACTGATTTTTGATTTCTTTCATCTGATTTTTTGTATATTCCTGAGGTCTTCTTCCATTGCCCTCTTTATAGGTCTTCAGAGCTTGAACCATTTTATTTATTTCTTTCATCTGGTTGTTCGCATTTTCCTGCATTTTTCCAGTTCCACTCTATGTGCTTTCTTTTATGTCTCTCACCTGTTTGTCTTCGTCTTCCTGCATTTGATTACGAATTTTATTTGTTTCCTCCATTATCATCCTCATTACTAAGGATTTGAGGTCATTTTCTTGTATTTCCGTTGTATTTGAGTTCTCTGGGTTGTTTTCTTTGGGATAGCTGGAAACTGGAGACGCCATGTTGTTTTGGAGTTTTTTGCGTATGCTTTTTCTTTGTCCTTTAGACATCTTGCCATCTTTGTTTTTGTTGGGTAGCTTCCAGAGTTGAATGGAGGGTGTCTGACGATAGATTCACTTGTTTTCTCACGATTTCCCTAGGCTGGGAGCTCAAAGCTTCACTGGTGTGGATGTTAGGAGGTTAGCCCTGTTGTTCTGGTCTCTCACAGCCAGTGATCCTCAGCTCCCCTCTTCCGTGGATCCTGCAATCGTTCTGGGTCTCTGAATGAGCGTTGGGTCAGGCCAAGGTATCCACAGCCTTCTGTGTTCCCTGCCAAGTCCAGCCAGGAGCACTGGGACCGAACCACGGGCTGAACTCAGCTAGATTCTCAGGGCCTGAACCATCTGCCAAGCTCAGCTAGGGATTCTGGGCCCAAAATGCACACAGGGTCCAGCCAGAATTTTTGGGCTGGGACTACGCACCAAGCTCCGCTAGGGCCTTTTGGCCCAAAGTGCGTGCTGTGGTCAGTTATTGACTCAGGGCCCGAACTGACCACCAATCTCAGCCAGGAATTCTGGATTCAAACTGCACACTGTGTCCAACCATAGTCTTAGAGCTGGTGGAACCGAGAGCTCTGTCCAGCCTGCGCCACAGCAGGAGAACTGCGGCTGCTTTGAGTTAGCGCCAGTGGTGGAACAAGTGCTCCACTCAGACTGTGTCACCGCAGGGGAGCTGCTGCTGAGCTGAGGTGGTGCCTAGGATGGAACTGAGCACGTCACCAAGCCTGCGCCACAGCAGGAGAACTGCGGCTGCTCTGAGTTAGCGCCAATGGTGGAACCAAGTGCTCTGCCCAGACTGTGTCACTACTGGGGAGCTGCCACTGAGCTGAGGTGGCGCCTAGGGTGGAACTGAGTGCTCGGCCAGGCCTGCGCCACAGCAGGAGAACTGCCGCTGCTCTGAGTTAGCGCCTGTGGTGAAACCAAGTGCTCCGCCCAGACTGTGTCACCGCAGGGGAGCTGCCGCTGAGCTGAGGTGGTGCCTAGGATGGAACCGAGCACGTCACCAAGCCTGCGCCACAGCAGGAGAACTGCGGCTGCTCTGAGTTAGCGCCTGTGGTGAAACCAAGTGCTCCGCCCAGACTGTGTTACCGCTGGGGAGCTGCCGCTGAGCTGAGGTGGTGCCTAGTGAGGAGCAGCGTGCTCAACTAAGCCTGCGCCACAGCAGGGGAGCTATGGCCACGCTGAGTTAGTGCCTCAGGCAGAATTGCTTGCTGGGCCGGGCCAATACCCGGGACTCTGGGGCTGAACTGTCTGCCGAGTCCAGCCTGGGTCAAAAGGCTCCACGCGACCCAAATCCTGCCCCGAGTCCCCTCTCCCGCAGCAACTCCCACCAGCCACCACACCAATCGCCTCCACCGGAAGGCTATGAGCTGCAAACCTCAGCCGCTGCTGCTGGTGCCGCTGGTGCCGCTGGTGCTGTTGCCTCTGCAGCTGCCGCTCCGATCAGAGAAAAACCACGCTCCTCCCGTGTGCAGGGGCACGCAGGTCCTCTGCACCCTGGTCCCTCCGAACCGTGGAGCACTCCCGCTGCCGTGATGTTCGGACCTCTGAGTTCCTGGCTCAGAAATCTGTGCAATTCCCTGAATTGTTCACTGGAGCCTCCAAACGTGGTCCACACTGCTCGCCGCCATCTTGGATCCTCCGTAAGTAGCTATTATAAATCAAAGACCGATTTTAAGATAAGTTATATTAAATCTAATTGGCGTTTCATAAAAAATAAAATTTTTGCTAGAATGGTAGTCTCAATACCAAATTTTAGTGGTTTTAGTTTGGAAATTTGTTGACAGTAATTTACGTTAAAAGCTGGCTCAGGATCTTTGTGAAGGGAAATACAATATATCTTAACATGTTCTGGTGATGTTCAGATCAAGCAAACGGTGCATCTTGCCATTACAGTCTGCATGCTTATAAACCTTGAGGGGGAAAGTCATCAAGGTGCGAGAGAGACAGCTATTCTCTTGAAAGCACATTGTTTTGTGCCTACAGTACTGGCAGGAACAGCTTGGGGATCCTGGGAACTATCCCTTCTCTAAAGGGGCTACTGAAAAAGACAGAAACACATGTTCTTGGCAGAGAAACAAAAGGCTTTTTAGTAACTGAGCGTTTATCCCACTGTAAGCCAACTTAGTGAGCCATATTCATATCAAGCTCCCACTTGAAATTTAGGCAGAACATCATAGCTACTGACTAAATGCTCCGTCTTCATCAATTAAAATGTACTAGTGGGTAGTATGTGTGTGCATGTGTCTGTGTATATGTGTATGTGTGTGCATGTGTCTGTGTATGTGTGTATGTATGTATGTGTGTGCATGTGTCTGTGTATGTATGTATGTGTGTGCATGTGTCTGTGTATGTGTGTATGTATGTATGTGTGTGCATGTGTCTGTGTATGTATGTATGTGTGTGCATGTGTCTGTGTATGTATGTATGTGTGTGCATGTGTCTGTGTATGTATGTATGTGTGTGCATGTGTCTGTGTATGTATATATGTGTGTGCATGTGTCTGTGTATGTATATATGTGTGCATGTGTCTGTGTATGTGTCTGTGTGTGCATGTGTCTGTGTATGTATGTATGTGTGTGCATGTGTCTGTGTATGTATGTATGTGTGTGCATGTGTCTGTGTATGTATATATGTGTGTGCATGTGTCTGTGTATGTATATATGTGTGCATGTGTCTGTGTATGTGTCTGTGTGTGCATGTGTCTGTGTATGTATGTATGTGTGTGCATGTGTCTGTGTATGTATATATGTGTGTATGTGTCTGTGTATGTATGTATGTGTGTGCATGTGTCTGTGTATGTATGTATATGTGTGCATGTGTCTGTGTATGTATGTATGTATGTATGTAGTGTGTGCATGTGTCTGTGTATGTATGTATGTGTGCATGTGTCTGTGTATGTATGTATGTGTGTGCATGTATGTGTAAATGTGTGTGTGTGTGTGTGTATGATACACATATAATCACATTTGTATGTTCAGGTAACTAAACTTGAACAAGGTAAGATTATTCTCTGGTAAAGGCGTATTCCAGTAAACAGAGGGAAGACTTATTTAAATTTTATCTTTTGAAGGTTCTTTTAAGCCTTTATAATCCATTAGTGCAATGTATATAAACAAAAATTAATATAATCACAACATTATTTTTTAAAAAATCACACATGAATAAAAGAATGGATCAAGTTAAGAATGTTATTCTAAGAATTTTACAAATTATATGTGGGCAAAATATCAGAATGTTTGTTCCGGGACTCTAGGTGAGAGAAGTATGGGAGAATGGGGAAATAGAAGGAACCAAGGGTCCTAGAAACCTACAAGAAGACCATCATGACTGATGGAACTGGACCCAAGGGGGTCTCCTTAAATTACTGCACCAACCAAGGACAACACATGCAGTAAACATTGAACCCCTATTCAGATCTAGCCAATAAACAGGACATTCTCCACAGTTGTGAGGAAAGACTCTGACATGAACTCTGGTGCCCCATATTTGACAATTTCCCTGTGGTGGGGAGGCCTGGCGGCACTCAGAGAAAGGATAAACAGGCTACCAAGATGAGACTTGATAGCCTAGGACCATATAATGGGGGAGGAGGTCTTAGACATAGGGAAGGGGAGGGAGGGAGGAATGGGAGGAGCCAAGTGAGGGGAAAACAATTGAGATTTAATCTGAATAGTTTATTTAAATAAAAAAGAAAAAAATAAATGTTTGTTCCTGTTAACAGATACAGACAAGATTTGAGAGTAGGAAAGCTTGCTACATTTAGTGTTTATCGAACTCTGACGTGTGAAACACTCAGGGATTCTCCATGAGGTATCTGACATCTTATTCATAACTGATACACAGCAACTGTTTTATATTATGACTGTTCTCACCATACATGTTATTTTAATTGTTTTGATTCAAGAAACTGAGCATTTCATCTTAAAAAGAATTATTTTGAGGGGAACATTTTATTTTTTGACTGATTTAATAAATCTTGGGAAGTGTCGCATTCTATATAAGCAAAAATGAAACAGCATAACCTGGGTGGCACAGTTTTCATAATGTAGAGGCTGAGAAGTGTGACTGTAAAGCCACTCTCAGGTTCCGTATTTGGTTTATAGATGAGAGATTTCTGTTTATCTTTTCATGGGAGGAAGGAATTTGATAGTCTCTTCACTAAGCTCTCTTCCTCATCTTCTAAAGACTCTTAAAAGTAGTCACTGTTGGAGAAAAAGTTTCAGCATGTAACAGGGAGATTAATACTTAATCTCTCTCTCTCTCTCTCTTTCTCTCTCTCTCTCTCTCTCTCTGTCTCTCTCTCTCTCTGTCTCTCTCTCTCTCTCTCTCTCTCTCTCTCTCTCTCTCTCTCTCTCTCTCTCTCTCTCTCACACACACACACACACACACACACACACACACACAACAGATAAAAGGAAACAAATAAACCAGATGATTATTCTAGACTTATTTATATTGGTCAATATAGGCAATTTCAAACTAATAGGTAGGACACTTAAATAGGCAAAGTAGAGCTCATATGACCTCAGCATTTGTATAAATATGAGTCATGTGGACAAGTGGTCAAGTGATATACAAGCAACCCTTATATCAACTTGGCATTAAAATGGGGACTAGGGTAATCCAAATTCTACAGTTAATAGTGTTATGGAAACAAAATGTTAGCACTATATACATTGAATCATATCCAAAAGGAAAGTAGTAGAATATCATGCTACTGTGGGCTAGGTCTGGTGGTTCTTGTACAGCTCTCTAAAACAGACAAAACAAGCAAGACGACTAGATAGAAAAAGAAATCGCCCTTGCTATCACATATACTGAGCTGCCAAATCTCATTGCAGTTGTAGCTCTCTTTCAGGTGTAAGCCAGAAATGAAGAGTAAGGAAGTTAGAATACAGCTTTTCTAAAGCAAGGGTTTCGATTTCGAAATGCATCAGCTATGCAATACCTCCCACAGTCACATGTTTTGAATGGTCAGTCCATAGCTCTTTTAAACTCATGGGAGATTTAGGATGTGCAGCCTCAGTGGCAGAAACAAGAAATAAAGGGTGTGCCACTGTATCTCTTTGTTTTGGCCAGGTTTCTCTGCTTATACCTTGTGAAGATGTGAACCAACCAACTTATTCTTGACCAGAGCAATCCCCAAATGCCTTCACTGCCACAACAGACTGAGACCTATAGATACTAGAGGCCAGAATAAAACCTTTCTTGAAGCTGAATTCTACCATGATGCACACACACTCTGTGTGTCTGTTTCTGTCTGTCTCTCTCCCTCCCTCCCTCCCTTCCACTGTCTGTGTGTACATGTCTCGTTCTGTGTGTCTGTCTCTCACTGTCTCTCTCTATCTGTGTCTTTGTCTGTCTCTCTCCCTCCCTCCCTCTGTGTGTCTCTGTCTCTGCCTCTGTCTCTCTGTCTCTCTCCCCTGCTTCTCTCCTTCTGTGCTTGTATATGTCTCTGTGTGTGTGTGTGTCTGTCTCCTTCTCTGTCCTTCTGTCTCTGTCTGTCTCTGTCTCTATGTGTCTCTGTCTCTGTCTCTGTCTCTCTCTCGCTCTCTCTCTCTCTCTCTCTTTCTCTCTTTCTCTCCCCCCCCCCAACAGTTTTTATTACAGTAAATGGAGTGCTTTCCAGACAATTATAGAACATTATAAGGCAGAGGGAAAGTTGAGTTTCAAAAAAATTTTTAAAAGATCAGAATAGGAGTCTAGCACTAAAGTGAGACTTGAGAATGTGGTTTCATCTAGAAATAAAAACCCTACCTGTTTTTGTCTCCTACCTTACAACTAACTAAAAGATAGCAAAGTCCACAGGGGAAATACACAACTGACTTTGTCAACTGGACAATGGAACTAAAGAGGCTTGTGAGTCCCTGCATGTTGGCTGCTCTGTGTGAGCTGTTGCTCGGACCTGTGGTGGGAGCCAGGGCACCCCTCAAATTATTCTCTCTAACAGGACTATGGCTTTGACACAGAGTGAACTCAGCACAGTTGTCACATTTGTCCTTTCCAGGTTGCCCTTTGGTTTTAGATTTTTCATAAGCAGATATCAAATTGAATTCGAGCCCACCCAGACTTCATTAAGCCTAGAGGAAAATGGACACAGTGAAATTGAATTCATCAATGTCAGTGCACAAAAGAGTTGTCAGTTTAATATAATGAAATAGCAACTTAGCAAGTTCAGTACTGTTTTCTGAATAAAGCATCTGCTCCCTAGAGCAGCATTTATGAAACCAAGCAATAGATCATGTGTAAACATTGCTTAGTGATAATGTACCTCTGAACAAAACAATTTTTGAAGATATTTTAATCCTAAGATATAACTGAAAATTTTGCTCTAAAGCAAAGGTACTAAAAGTCATTTTGCACAGAATATTTTTCTCCATAAACCATTTGCGTACTTCAACTTATACTTTGTGTAGAATATTGACCTCTGCCATCATGTAACAAAGTAAATTTCAGGGAAAACCTTGCAGGCAACATTTTATAATTCTCTACCATTCTTGATACATGACATGCCCATGATAATATTTAATATATATGTAATGTATTATACTATTAATCATTTTGCTAATATAAAACCTTGTCAGCTTTTTCAATTTCAAATTATTTTAAGGAAGGCCTCTGAGAATTCATATTTACTTTCTATAGAATGCATGAACATGTTAAAATTTAACTGTTCTTATTACAAACCTGTTTCCAGAAAGGTTTCACCAATATTTACTTCTTTTTTTTTTTTTTTTTTTTTTTTTGTGAACTCATACCGAAACTCTGCATTTCCATCATTCCAGCCTTCTCCCACCAACCCTTCTCGTGTGTCCTACAATGTCCTTTTCAAATTCATGGCCTCTTTGTCTTTAATTACTATAATTTACACACACACACACACACACACACACACACACACACACACACAGATGCACACACACACACACGAATATGACTTGCTGACTTCATAGTTTAGTTCATCTGTACATGTTTCGATGGCTGGGATGAATAACAAATTAGAGGTCATGCCTAGGGACAGCTAACTTCCTATGTCAGAAGTCATACATTGCCTGTTGCTGGTCATATAGTGGCCAGGTCCAATGATATTTCCCCTATCCACGTTAGGCTGTCCGCTGGTATGGTCATTGCTCAGCTGTGCTTAGGTCTTTCTTGTTCAGAAACCATGGGTTCATTTTCTCTGTCATGTAATAAAAATAAACAGCATCTCTGAAGGCATCCCAGTCAGTGTTTTGGCTTTAACATTCTTTCAACCCTTCTTCTCCAAAGTTATCTTAGCTTCAGTGTGGCAGCTACGTTGTGATCTATCAACTGGCTTTGGGTATTTCATATCCAAATATACTCTGAATTTTGACCAATATTTCTTTATAATGATTTTTTTTTTTGTCCACTGGGGGGAAAAAACAAAAGGAAGCCTCTCTGATGAAAGGTAGGAGTTACACTAATCTGTTGACATAACAAAAATTATTTATAATGCATTTAGACATTAAACTGGTTTAAGAACTTGTGAACCCTAGGTCCTCCTGCAAGACCTGTGATTACACTAACCATAGGGAGTTGGCCAGGCTTTTTTTACTGTATCTGTCATGATTTCCCTCCGACTGAGTAGGCTCAATTCCAATTAACTGGCTGCTGGTCATTGCTTAGATGTAAGGGTCACTTTCTTATCTTTAGAGATGTTTTGCTATGGAGGCCATAGAGGATTTGTTTAGATACCGTGTATGCACAGAAATGCATAGATAGATAGATAGGTAGATAGATAGTTAGATAGACAGACATTGTGTTACATTTTATGTATTTTAACAGCTTTTCAGATGTTTACCATATAGTTTATTAGCAACCATTACCTTATTTACTTTCATAGTTGCTAACGTCTTTATTAGCAGTTTTTCTGTAATCAAGCAGCCGTTTTGTGTTATAGGAAATGATAACCATATATAGCACCTTTCTCTTAAGTTTTCCTAGACTGTTTTTTTTTTTTTTTTCTGATGCATGTTTCCATGTATTAAAGGGGATTTTTAGACGTTAGTGCTTGGCATTTGTTTCTCTTCCTTTCTCCCTCCAAACTCTCTATTTTGTGTTCTATTTACCAATGTAACTAAAATAATCTACTGTAATATATCTAAATATAAATATATATACATATACACACATATTGAATTACATTCGCAGGGTTTTTCTTTGTAAAGTAGATGAACTTCTAGACAGTCTCCTGCAACCAAGTACATCTAAGAGTTTCCCAGGGAACAGGCAGATAAATGGCTCAGGGAAAAAGGTCCTTTAGGAGAAGGAAGATGTTGGCTCTCCTCACCAACTGCTCCTCATAGAAGATGAATCTCCCTTTTTCTTTCTGGTAGAGCAAGAAGAAGCCTTTGTGATCCTGCTTGAATTTCATCTCTTCTTGTTTACCTCTGGGAGTGGAGGGGAATTCCTTCAGGAAGTGATCTTGAGCTTTTACTAACAAGGGAAAAACATCTTCCATTCTTCAAACAGTGATGCCCTCACACACTGGACTGACTTTAAAAACAAAAATAAAAACAGAAAAACCTCTGTTTGATAGATGGGCTAACACAGCAAATGAAACACAGAAAGAAAATAGCTCTTTTCAAGGAGCATGCAGATAAAAGAAAAAGATGCAAAGATCTTGAATTTTCATTGTAAGCAACAGTTTTTAACCCTTCGACGGAAAAAAAAATGGAATAAAAGATAGTGGAAAACATTGATAGAATTATGTAAAAATTCTAATGTAAATTGAAACAGAAAAGATATATTTGAAACCGAAATTTTTTAAAAAAGAGCAATTAAACATAAATTAAAAAGCAATTCAGTCTAAATTGGCTAAAATAGAATGAGCTAGATTATATTTAGATTAGATGCATACATGTAGATTTATTGATTCTGGGATGCTCAGTTCAAATTATAGTCGAAAGTCAAACCATAGTTAAGTGACAGGTGAGACAAAGTACACGTATGCGCAATCATAAGCGCTTAGCTCTCACAGTACGTCTCCAGGCTATGTATTCTTTTTTTTTTTAATTTTATTTTATTAATTTATTCATATTACATCCCTTGTATTCTCCCATTCCTCCCTCCCTCCCATTTTCCCCTTACTCCCCTCCCCTATGACTGTGACGGAGACGGATTTCCTCCCCCTGTATATGCTCATAGGGTATCAAGTCTCTTCTTGGTAACCTGCTGTCCTTCCTCTGAGTGCCACCAGGTCTCCCCCTCCAGGGGACATGGTCAAATCAGGCTATGTATTCTTAAGTATAGGAGGAATGGGGGCTTAGTAAGCCCACAAGAAGGGAGAGGTTTCACAGAAGACAATTTATTCTTCACTTTAATTCTCTTGGTGTTATTGGGCTGAGCTAGAATTGCAGTTCTTTTCCTAAACTTTGAAGAGTTCAGTTACACATACCACATTTTCTGCCAAGCTTGTCTAATTAATTCTACAGGAGTTGGATAATGTGTTGCTTTGTCTCAGGTACATAGGCACAATCTCTAATGCGACGTTACTGAGCCACAACTAACTCAATGAAGGCTTAATAATTGTATGCAGAAAAAAGTCAGTAAAAACACATTTAAGTATTCATTTGTGTGTATATATATATTATACGGAATTGTATGACCATACTGGTAAGTGCATATTCACAAGTAAGTATTTAAATATGTGTGTTTTAATTTGCCTAAATTATTTTTCTTGCTCAACGATTCCATATGTTTTCTGAATCCAAATGGGATAGTAAGTTACTTTCTTTTAGGAGGAAACATTTCTATTAGAAATTAATAAAATATCTATTTTAATCAAAATTCTTGTTCCTTATATTACCATATCTTACATAAATACATATGACAGATTGAAGAGTTAAGGAGTACTCAGAATTCTACTTTGTTTGACTTTGGAAAGACCTTTTTGTACTATTCTGATGTCTTGTGAATGTGGACAAAGAACTTAATTTATTTTGCAAATTTCTGAACCTCTTTTCAGTTCATTGAAGATAAATTTGCTCCTTTATGGAAATAAAAACTACTATCATCTCACATAGAGTCTAAGTCAAAAGATAGATGCAAATTAGTACATAGCCTACATTAGGATTATTTTTGGTATACATGAGGGTACACTGAATGTTCCTCGTTAACTGGAAAGGAAACCTAACCATATGCATGGAGAGTGAACACTTGAAAGTAAGAATCCAGCTACTTCACAAATACTTATTTCTACTTTAAATACGGTCATTTATTTACTTGTTAATTTTGTGTAAGTATGCACACATGTGTACATATAAATACATATGTGCATGTATGTATTATGTGTGTGTATATACGTATGTCTGTATGTGTGTAGTGAATGTGGCACAGGGCAAGTGTGTCAGAAGATAACTTTTTGATGAATTTGGCTCATTCTTTCTAACATGTAGTCCCAGAAGATTGGACTCTAGTCCTAGCAAGTATATTTACCTTCTGCAAAATCTTTTTGATTCAATTTTTTACACACATAAACAACACACCAACACACACACACACACACACACACACACACACACACACACTCCAATTTCATAGAAATTTATGGACAAGTGTGTATTGCTAATTTAATTTAGGGGACTTGGTTCTCAAAACAGAGTTTCTCTGTGTAGCCTTGGCAGTTACGGACTTGCTTCTTAGACCAAGCTGACCTTGAACTAACAGAGATCCACCTACCTCTGCCTCACCAACTATGGAGATTATAGGCACGCACCACCATTCGCCAATTTTTTAAATTTTAATTTAGTTAAAATTAATTTTCCTGATGCATTCTGTATCTTTTTAATTTATCTCTGTTACTTATGTATTAAATAAGAAGTTTGCCTCATTAGTGAGCCTATTCTATATTTTGATATTATGTTTAAAGTTTTATTTCTTTTCAATTGATAGTTGTTTTTACTTGTAAGATTATAGTGTAATTACATCATTCCCTCTTTCCCTTTCCTCTTTCTATATCCTCCCTCTCTTTCAAATCCATGGTCTTTTTTCCCAATGATTATTGAAAATTCATAAGTATAACCAACTAAATCCATATGATGGCACCTGTATACATGTTTCAGGACTGACCATCTGTTATTGGATAACCAATTTGTGTGCTCTATTCTGAGGATGATTATTTCTCTAGATAACACCAGAGTTGATTTTTAGCACTCTGAACACAACATTGCAAACTTTCTGCTTCTGAAAGCATTGGTCACGACAACTTTTGCTGTGCACATTAACAAGAACATAAGGGACAAGGAAGGGTGACCAATGGCTATCAATTTACAGTTAGAAATGAACAAAACGTCCCCTGTGCTATTGCGCAACAGGGCAAGTATGGGTAACAGGAAAGGGCTGCACATTTGGAAAAGCTGGTAGAATGGGTTATGAATGTTTTTTAACACAATAGTGAATGAGGAAAGGCTCTGCTGGACTTGATTTAAACGTCATCCAGTGTATAGGTGGAGTGAAGCAACCTAGAACACTGCATATGCGTACTACTTATTTTAAATAATAAAGAAGACTTTTGCAGTAGTTTATACCCTGCCTATTTGCCACTCATTTTCAGTCTGGGAGAGTGCTGACTCGATGCCCTTTTATGTAGGTTAGAATATTAATAGAGTACATTAACAATTTTCTTAATGCCACAGGACCAGCCAAGAAGCCCAAAGTGAATCAAACTCATTGTTTTTCTCACTCCTCTACGGTAATACAAGTACCGGACATACAAACCACATCTATTTTTACCACAAAATAGAATAAATTCTGATTATATTTATATATTATAAAAATATTGAGGATTTTTTTTCTTCTCATCTTTCCCAACTTTGTTTCATCAAACATATATATTTATTTTTTCACTTGGTTAAAAATTACATTAAAAAAAAAGACTGAAGAAATATCATGAGAGATATTTGCTTATGGATTAAAGACCAGGAATACATTTTGCTAGCAATAAATAACTTACCATGGTCGCTTTCAGCCAGCAATCCAAAATATGTTTCAACAAAGAATGCTACACATTTTTAAAAGCACAATTCTGAGGGATAGCCACATTTTTCCTTTGAGTGAAATCGGTTGGCCTTTTGCCCTTCTCTGCATGAGGCCATGAAGATGTAAATGGAGGTGGGAAATGCAAGCCTGTCTGAGCTTTTGAGTCCCCTGCCAAGTCCCAATACCAGAGAGAGCATGAATAACTCCTCCCTACCGGGGTTCACAGGTCATCCCTCCATCTCCTTGCAGGTTCCATTGCTGCCAGGGAGAAACCATGTTAAATTTAATAAGTTGAATAAAGGTGTTTCCCCCATCTGTATAGATTTTGGCCAAGTGCCTCACTAAGTGTTTTCTGATTCTGAGAGGCCCTTGATAACAAAAGCCTGGTGTTGGCCCCAGAATAAGCAGTCAGGGTCCTTCAATTGCCAGGAGTGCATCTTGCTCTCACTGATGTGGAGTCCTTTTATGCGTCTTAGCACCTTGGGCCCCAGGGACCTCTCTAGCAGGATGTGAAAGACCCCCGAAGAGAGACCCTCACTCAAGCCTCGGGATGGCATGCACCCAAAGACACACAAACGACCATCTTGCTGTAAACGCATGAGGTAGTTTATTGGCGGAGCTCCGGGTAGAGGGGTTGACCCAGAACCCCAGGGGTTTGGGGTTTATATGGACAAAGGCGGGGGGGGGGGGAGCGGGAAGTTTTGGCGCGGCCACACATGATTGGTTGTTTCAAACATTTGAACATCAGCAAATTGCGTAGGCAGAGCTGGGGTAAGGTCAGACTTGATCACACGGAACATTCCTTGGTTCCTGTTCTTCTGGGAACCTGAGGGTAGATGTTTATCTGAGCTAACGACACATCTGGTTAAACTCAAACCTGGAACATTGTGTGTGGGCCTCAAGGGGGGATTAAACAAACACCATAAGATCGGATGAGGGGCCTTGGCTCATTACTCACTCGACCATGCCCGGTACCTGTTTCTCTCAGGAATTTGTCCCTATCTTTTTTGGCCAGCCGGTCCCTGGAACACTCAATAGGCCTTTGTCTCTTAGCTCCACATTCTTTGTGACTTATCATCTGGGACCTTGGGCTAGCAAACCTGCAGACCTGCACTTACGAGTTAGAGAGCTGAGAGCTCTGCTGTTCTGGTTGCTTTAATGCTAATTAAAAATATTCCCTTTCAGATGATGATGTGGCTGCGGAGCTATACACATTAGTTTTGCCGCACTTTTTCCTGTGAGTTTTCTGAAATTCAGAAGAAAAAAATGATATCACAAAACCATCTTGTTTCATTGGCCTCATGATTTGAGGAAAACCACGATTAGCTAAATAGTGATAAGAGGGTTTGGTTTTTTTCCCTCTAAGGTTTTTATGTTATTTTGCTTCTTTAATAATACTTATTTGTGATGCTAAGGATGGACATTGGAAATTTACATGAGCTTATGTAGGCATTCCATCGCTGTGATTCACTCCCAGGTTAATATGTATGTGTACACAAACACACACACACACACACACACACACACACACACACACACACGACTGTACAGCACTACACAACACTGATGGAATAATACAAATTATTTACCCCCAAACCGACTTACAGTTTATGCTGTTTATCTTATAACAAATATTTTTGTTTTGGCTTCTAAATGTACCTGTTTTTGAAGAAGGTAATTTGAAAACCCCTCTGCTCCAATTAAACAAGACAAGCTGCTTGTTTTGTCATTAGAAAGAATTGTTTATTGACCCAAAATGGCTACTTAAAACACAGCTCTTGCCCCAATTTATTCTGTGCTTTTGAAAGCTACCAGCAGTACATGAATCCCCTTTGTTTCTCTCCAGGGAGGTCCAGGAAACAAGATGACAGTTGTATTAGCTTTACTTGTAAGCTAAAAAATTTAAGCTGTGTAGCATTTTTATTGTCTTAATGTTTACTCTTTCTGGTTTAACCAAAATTATGTTTTAAATATGTGGCTTCAAGTTGCCCATATTAGAGCTCTTCTGAACAAAATAATTGGACATAGTAGATTGCGTAATAGGTTGGCTAATTCTATAGATACTGCAGGCAAGTCATTCAATAATACTCTACTTTCATTGCTACCAATCAGCCCGGTCATTACATGCTTAAAGACACTTTGACACTTGTATCATGTGACCTTAAGAGCTACGTATATGAAGCAATTTTGGTATAAATTGTAACTGGTGATTGATAAGTATAAGCTTGAGATCAGACAGTTAAACCTTAGCAAAGCATTTGTTAAAGTGTTTCCCAGGTTGTATGCAGTGAAAACATTTCTACCACGTATACAATGACATTTCTTGTTTAATAATGTTACCTCCTGTGATGAGGTGAATAGAGTTATTGATGAATAGGCTTGCAAATTCAAAGAGCAATTTTCATTCTCATGATGACTTAGTGTTTGAAATTTTGCAGTCATGAGAAGAGATTAGAATAACTTGAATGGGAAGCATAGATTTTGAATATGTCATTATCTCCTCCTTGTAAACTTTGGGTGAAACCAATATCCCCATCCAACTTTTGAAATCTTTTGTAAACTGAACAGAGAATTCTTAACAGAGAAATATCGAATGGCTGAGAAACACTTAAAGGCTCAGCCTCGTTAGTCATCAGAGAAATGCAAATTAAAGCTACACTGAGATTTCATCTTACGCCCATCAGAATGGCTAACATCAAAATTTCAGTTGAAACCACATGCTGTCAAGGATGTGGAGAAAGAGGAACACACCTTCATTGCTGGTGGGAATACAAACTGGTACAACCACTTTGGAAATCTATCTGGTGCTTTCTCAGAAAAATGGGAATAGGGCTTCCTTAAGACCCAGCTATTTCTCTCATTGGAATATACCCAGAAAATGTTCCACCACACAACAGAGACATATGCTCAACAATGTTCATAGCAGCCTTATTCATAATAGCCAGAGCATGGAAACATCCTAAGTGTCCCTCAGTAGAAGAATGGATAAAGAAACTGTGGTACATTTACACTATGGAATACTACTCAGCTATTAAAAACAAGGAATTCCCGAAATTTGTGGACAAATAGATTGAGCTAGAAATGATCATAATGAGTGAGCTAACCCAGAAGCAGAGAGACTCAAATTGTATATAATCACACATAAGTGGACAATAGCCCAAGGGGCAGGGGGCATGTCTCATGAAAGTCTTTACTTACCAGGAATGTGGGATAGAGGTGAGGACATCCTATTGGGATTCTAGGTGACAGAAATATAGGAGATGGGAAATAGAAGGATCCAGAGGGTCCTAGAAACTTACAAGAAGAACATTATGATGGGCAGATCCGGGCCCAGGGATCCTGCTCAAACTATGGCACCAGCCAAGGATAATACGTGCACTAAACTTTGAACCCCTACCCAGATCTATCCAATGGACAGGACATTCTCCACAGTAGAGTGAAGGGTGGGAACTGACTTTCACATGAACTCTGGTGCCCCATATTTGACTACGTCCTCTTGATAGGGAGGCCTGGTGGCACTCAGAGGGAGGATAGCAGGCTACCAAGAAGAGACTTGATAGCCTATTAGCATATACAGGGGGAGGAGGTCCCCCTCAGTCACAGACATAGGGAAAGGGAGAAGAGTGATAGTGGGAGGAATGGAGGAATGGGACAATGCAAGGGATGGAATAACAATTGAGATGTAATATGAATAAATTAATAAAATATTTTTTAATATTTAGTTTCTCTTCTGGCAGTTACAATTAATATAACATCCAAAGCCAAAATAATATAAAATTTCTCTCATTTTAAGGTGATCATTTCAACATCCTATCAGATCTATTGATATTGATCATATCCAAAATCAAAACCTTTTTAGACAAGCATGTTGTATGATTATTGTATGGAATATAATTCTGTAAGGCTCATAGTGGTATTCCTCAAGCTTCCTAATGCTCTGATGATTTAATGTAGTTCCTCAAGTTGTACTGACCATAAAATTATTTTCACTGCAACTTTATTACTGTAATTTTGCTACCATTATGAATCATAATATAAATATATGCCCTTTCTGATGGCTTTAGGTGAAGTCTGTGAATGGGTTATTTGAGCCACACAGGTTGTTAACCCATAGGTTGAGAACCACTTCCTTATATGATTATTTTTAATTGTCTCTAGAAAAATCTTTGCTACTATTTTATAGTCATAAACATCCAAAAATATAATTTGTTTATTTCTCTTGTCAAGACATTGACAATAATATGTAATCTGAAAGCTTATGGCTATAAATCTTTATAATCATCATGTATCTATGTGACCCCAAAATCAGTAAATATTCTCAATCACACATCAACATGCATAGGAAGAACGTTTTGCTCGTAGATTGGCAAATGTGTACTTTTGATGCTAAACTATTCTGAAGACTAGGGGAAGTGGGAAGACCAAGGGATGGAAAACTTATTAATTTCTAACAGTTCTTACTTCATAATGAAACAGAGACCAAAGGGAAGAGGTACCTCCCACACATTCACAGACTCTTCCATTGCCAAGATCTCTCCAGGAGTACTGTATTTGATTGATTGATTGATTGATTGATTGATATATAATTGATTAAGTTACATTGGTACAGCATTGTCTGCAAAGTTTATAGCCCTCACAATAGTAACCTCTTTACTGATTGCTTTATGACTTTCAACTACGTCATGGAATGCATTCACCTTTAAAGTATTGCACATAATATTTTAACTACTATAATGATTTTCTTTATTCTGATTATTTACATATGCATAAGCCCTGCCTATTATAGTTTCTTTTTTGTTGCTGTGATAAAATGTCCCAACATAAAAGAAAATCGGAAGACAAGAGGTTTGTTTTAAGTCACAGTTACAGGTTACAGTCCGTAATTGCAGGAGTTCAGAGCAATGGGAGCTTGAGGTAGCTAGTCACATCTCACATCAAGAGCAAAGAAGTACCAGGGCATGCACGCAAGCTTAATTTCTCTATGCATAGGCAGTTAGGGAACCACTGCAAAGGGTATGGTTTCAGTGCAGAGTGGACTGGGTCATCCCACATCAATCAACACATTGAAGAGAATCCGCACAGACATTACTGCACACCAAGCCAAGTGTAACCATTGCCTCCTGAGACTTTCTTGCAAGCTGATTCCAGGTTCTGTAATGTTGAGAACTGAAGTGAACGATCACATTACTCACTGCTGATAGGTTGCTCTCCATTATATGGGCTTTTCCAGCATGTAGCATCATTGGATTAATACAACATGTAGTCCTTTCAGACTTGCTTCTGGTTTCCATAACTGCATCTAGATAGCTCATTTATATCCATCTTTTGTCTGCGTTAACCATAGGCTACTTACCAGCTCACATATTTGAGAGGAATCTCAGTCGCTTCTAAGGCCTAGCATTTATGAGTAGAGCTGCTATGAATGTGCATGTGTGCGTTTTGCTGTCAGCATCAATTTTCAAACCACTTGGTAAATATCAAGATGGTACCTGCTATATAGGGGATCCTGTTATCTTGTGACAGAACACCAACCTCCTTCACCAAGGGAGTGCCATAGAGATCTCACCAGTGGTAACTGGTGTCTCTTGCTGCTCTCAACTTTTTAATAATGTGTCATTTTCTGTGTGCTGACCTCTACCAATGGTAATGTGTGTTCTGGTACTTCATGAAAACACATGCTTAAAAACCAGCATTGAACACAACATCAGGGTTTCTTTCACACAGCATTATTTTCCACAATTTCTACTCTCCCAAGGTTACAGTTAGCGAAAATGGGAAGTACAAATTTGCTTTATTCTAACAAAATATGTTTGCTCACGTCATCATTTCTCTGAATGCACTCCTTAAAATAATATGCCAATCTTCCAGCTCAAGTTTTTCCTTCTGAACATGACATCAAGCCATATTGAAATAAACAGGAACAGAATATATCTTATAGGGTTTAAGAAGCATATCACAAATTAAGTGATGCTCTATGATCTCTATAGATTAATTTATTTTCATTTTTATTTTCAAAATGGTGCCGCCCATTTGAGGACTACTTGCTTTTGAACCCCTACTTAACCAAAGTTCATTTTGAAATCTCTTCCTAGACTAGAGCACAGCTGCGATTGATACATTTTTCAGAATGATATTTCAACTATAAGAAGTCAAAGTTTACAATGTATAATAAATTCTGAAAATATTCTTACGCCACACTTTGGTGAAAAACATCACGTAAAAACAATTTCTCTAGTCATCTAAATAAGATATGTGGCTATTTGTTTTAGTTTTCTTTTTCTTTCTTGCTGATAATCCAACTTCACTTCACCAAGTATTGAATAACCTAGCCAAGGGTAATTAAAGCCATATGTTTTCTTATCTATGACACAGCTCACTGTATAGTGTTTGTGAACTGACTACAGCTTCCTGACTGTATAACTGATACACAAAACCAGAAGGATTAAAAAAGTGTCAAATGGCTACTTCATTTTTATTATTGGTGCTTATATTCAGTCTCTTTGTGCATATGTGCCTGGTGTGCATGTGCTGGTGTGTGTGTGTGTGTGCATGCATGTGTGTATCAGTGCAGGAGCCTACGTGTGTGTGTGTGTGTGTGTGTGTGTTTGAGAGAGAGAGAGAGAGATGTATATCTTCTAAAATGCATGCTACTGGCATATATTTGTCACCAAAATCGATGTCTGTAGCAGCTACCTTTTCTTTCTAAGGCCATGTACTCAGTTAAATAATTTGAATAATAGTAGTTAATGGTAGGGATGCTACTAATTTAATGTTCAGTGCTTTCACTGAGTCTGGTAACCCACAAGTTTTTCAAAAAACAATTTTGGTCATTTAGCACCATCTTGTAAATAATATCATCCCTCCCCTGTGTCCATAAGAAACCAGGAAGTATGCATTGCTTTTCAAGAACTGTCCTAGTACTTGGCATAATTTGACTTTTGTTAAAAGTTGGGATCTCTCTGGATTCAAAGTCTACCCATTTCCACCACACTATTAATGAGGAAAGATGCTTGGATGATCTGGAGTTCTAATAAGGCACCTTATGATTTAAAATGCCATTACTTCGAAGGGCCTTTATTTATGAAACCATAATAGGCAGCATGTATTTTAAATATTCTCATCTTGTCCTGTTATCAAATATCAAGAAGAGTTTCTTGAGTTTGTCTTTTTTCTTTCTTTTTTTTTTTTTTCTTTCTTTCTTTCTTCTTCTTTCTTTCTTTTCTTTCTTTCTTTTCTTTCTTTCTTTCTTTCTTTCTTTCTTTCTTTCTTTCTTGCATTGTTTGTCTCTGCTTGTTTTAGATTACAGCTTTACTTCCTACCATTACTATGTCTGCCCAAACTCTCTTTGACATTTTTTTTAGTGTAATCACATTAGAACATGATCCCAGCCCCCTCCCCCCTCTCCTCCCAGTACCAGCCTCATACCCCTTTCCCCATTCCCCTCTCTCCTTCTCAGAGAAAGGGGGCCCTAAGCTGGTCACACCAACTCATCCTGGCACCTCTGGTCACACCAGGATTAAGCACATCATCTCCCATTGAAGCCAGACAAGGCAGCCCAGCTAAGGGGAAGGGACCCAAAGGCAGGCAACAGGTTCAGAGATAGCTCTTTACTCCCACCAGTAAGGGCCAACATGATGATCATGCTACACATGTGTTACATATGTGTAGAGGGTCCAGGTATGGCCCATGTAGGCTTTAGTTAGTGGTTTGGTCTCTGTGAGCCCCTGTGGGCCCATGTTAGTTTACTCTGTAGGTTTCTCATGGTGTCCTTGACCCCTCCAGCTTCCTTAATTTTTCCTTGCTCATCCACGTGACTCCAGAGCTTGGCCTATTGTTTGGTTGTGTGTCTTCGCAACTGCATCCAACAGGCACTGAATGGAGCCGCTCAGATGGTATTTATGCTAGGCTCTGTCTGTTTGCAAGAATAGCAGAACATCACTAATTGTCAGGGTTGGCTTTCTCCTGTGGGGTGGGTCTCAAGTTGGGCCAGTCATTGGTTTGCCACTTCCTCAATCTCCTCTTCAGCTTCATCCCATATTTTCTGTAGGCAGGACAAACTTTAGATGGAAGGTTTTTGGGTGAGTTGGCATCCCCCTCCCTCCACTGGAAGTCTCACCTGACTACTGCAGGGGGCAACTTCATGCTCCATATCTGCAGCTATGAATCTCATCCAGGGTCACCCCATAGACTCCTGGGGGGCCTTCTCTGTCCTAGAGATGGTCCCCAACTTGTCATTGTTTTTCTTGAATTCTTGCTACGAGGTGAAAACACTGCTGTTTGACACCAGAATATGCAGTCAGATACCCTGAATTTTGTTAGTAATGAATCTATCCAGTCAGGTTTCTCTGTGAGTGACATAGCCTCAGCTCTCTGGAGTTGTTTGTATATCTGAAGTCTCTGCTCATGAGTTGGAAAGAACTTCACCTTGAGACATTACCATACAGTGTGAGCAGGCTCCAAGCAACTAGTGCTTTTCCAAATTTGCCTTTCACTGCTTTTGCTTCCTTGAATTATATACTGACTTGCACTCCTTTATAAATGAAAGAATCCCACCATCATTTTTTTCAGTTTAACTGTTGCCTTGAGTCAGGAAAAAGAAATGCAATGAAAATTCCTTTGTCTTCTGATACCAGATCTATCCGTGCAGCTATGTATGTACTTATATCTGGCCTTCCTAATCCCACTGTGAAAGGTACTATTGCCAGATTTGATCAGTGGCTCATCCTTCAGCTCTCAGCAATATTTTATACCATGACCACCACTTACTGATTTTCTTTTGAAATTATTTCCTCCTCCTCCACTTCAACAAGTATAGTCTATATCCTAGCTAGTCCTATCTCTACTGTTCTTTTCTTTTAAATCCCCAATAAAACCAAGAAGTCAATGGTAGCACACAAAACTTTACTTTTCCAGTCTTCCCCAGTGATACATTCTTCTCGGTCAGCGTCTAAATGATGCACTTACCCAATACCATTTCAGCTCTATCCTTCCACCCCTCCCCGCCTCCCTCTTTTTACTTTTATTTTCAGTGCTGCATTTGTCTCTCTGACCACTCTTTGGAGTTATTGATTTGCTGTGTGTGTGTGTGTGTTTAGGAGGTGGTACACACGTGTCACGGTATACATGAGGATTTTAGAGGACGGCGTAATAATTGGTTTTCTCTTTCCATCTTGTGCCCTGGAAAATAAACTGTAGTCACAGGCTTGGCAGCAAGCACTGTTTTCTGATGAGCCATCTCATCACTATTTTATTGGATTCATATATATATATATATATGTGTGTGTGTGTGTGTGTGTGTGTGTGTGTGTGTGTGTGTGTGTGTGTGTGTATACCTACATATAGAATACACATATAGAGATCTATACAGAATTGTTCTTAACTTGGATTTGTGGCTCTGATTTTCACCCAAACTCATCATATACTTATCCAGTGGGCCTCTTGACATCTTCAGTTAATTTCAAACCTACAATGTAAAAGTAGATGACTTGATGTCCACCCCAATTTATTCCTATATTATACATATTTCACAATCACTTACCAATATTCCTGTGAGCCTCACCACTATCTCTGATACATTTTCTAATAATGCCTCTATCTTTCCTTACACTACCATTAGAGTTCAAGTACCACCGTTACTTGATCATCTCTAAAAGCCTGTTCACACATTGTATCTGTGTTCCTGTTTCACATATTCCATATATATTTTCTCAGTGCCAATATGAAATCTAGAACCCCTCAGCTTGCTATATTACTTGTCTCCTGTCTACTGTCCAAGACTATTTCATGTTATCTCAAGCTCTATCTATCTTGTAGTCACCATTTTTAGGGCCTATGGAGTCAGTACTGCATTTGGGGCTATATTAACTATTAATAGTCTATATTAACTATTTTAGTCTCTGCAGATTAGAATCTTCCTTTGTGTCCTTCAGCGGCCATGAAAAGTCAATCTGCTGTAATGGGAGAGGTTTCTCCATTCTAATCCTCAAGAAATTTTTCTTCCTCCATTCATTTGTAAAACCCATGATTCCATTTAATTTTCCTTTCCATTATTAGAAACTGTGCAAGTGTTTAAGACTTATCATGCAAATCCCATGCTAGCAGGAGCTTTGTCTTCTTTACTGTTGCAGGTAGAGTAGTTAACCAAGGTCCTTCTTGCTTTACTCTGAGCACAAAGACTTTGCAGAAGGTCTCTAATTTTATTTTCTCCTATTCATTTTATGAAAAGCATCTTCTAGCAGGCTATGTAAGCAGTTGGCAGAAGCATCTTATTTTAACTTTGCTCATTCATCCCTATTGGCAGCTCAAGCCAATGACAAGGGCTCCCTAGACTCCTTCTGCACAAATGTCAGATTTGGTTTGATTGCCATCCACTCATTCCTATTCATGCCAGCATACACAGATGGGCTAATGGGCCTCCTAAAGAGACTCAGCAGGAATTTCCTTTTCCAGCTGGAAACTGAAGAACGCAGGCTTACATATGAGAAGAAGCCCACCACAATATAATCATTACATAGCTGGACTTATCTTTTTAATATGCAAAAGCTCTTTTGTTAATGTGATTTGTTATCTGGTCAGGAAACATGATTAATGTCAGTTACATGCCACTGACATTCCAAATCACATTTTATAATTTCTGTGGCACTAGACCTCATTTGGCCCCTATTCAACATAAAAGAGATTCTTCAGAATTAACAAGTTAGTTTGTGGAAATGCAATCCATACATGTATTTTTGCCAACAAGTTTCTATCTACTGCAGGAACAGGTTCCCTGTAAGTATGCTTTTCTGGGACAACTCATCTACAAAAATCTCATGGCAGGGAATTTGATATTTGCCTTGACTAATTTAATCATTCCATAAATATTACTTGAAAATCTCCTCTGAGCCAGGCATGTGTGCCAGACATGATTCTTCCTGCCATAGCATAACAGGAGCAAAACAAAAAATGCACCTGCTCTCCAGAGTGTGGATTCTACTGTGCAAGGCAAAAAATAACAGAGAAATGAGCAGATTTATATTCATCTTATCATGGTTCCCTTACACAACATCAATCCACAAGGAACTAATAGGGAAAAAAAAGACAGTGGAGAGTATTTTCTCAGTTGTTGCTTCTCTGGTTTTTCCAATAGTGTGATATTGGAACAGGCTTGAAGATGTGGACTGTGGAGCCATCTAGTGAAATATGTTCCATTCCTGGCAGGAGAAGAGAAATGGCCCTGTCTCAATATTCTGAAAGTGGATTTTTTTTCCTAAAAGCATAAAAAGTGATGATATGCCTGGGGCCACAGGAGGAGAAATCTGTATGTGTTCATATCCTACTAAAGTTCACAATTATTTAATGGCACCTTAGATAGGGCATTATGAAACAACTTGGTCAAAAAGAAATAGTAAATCAAGGATAAAAAGTGTAAAAGGAAATGGTGGAAGATATTTTGATAGTGCATTATCTGTTAATTCACAAATCCTAGAGAGCACAAAAGCATACACGTGCTCATCCCATGATAATGTTAATGTTGTTGCAAAATTCCAGTATATTAGGGTGATGTAGAATTTGTCTTCAAGGCTACAGAGCCATATTATTTTACTTTATATTGACACATATACAATAAAAATCTGTAACTCTATTACATGTGAGGATCTGAGGAACATGCATGCACACACACACACACACACACACACACACACAAACCTATTCACAGAGAACTCTAAAAGGGTAAAACTATAGTGAAAGAGAAGATTATACTGTAGCTTAAGAAATAATCTCTAAATTCTGTGTCTGAAAAGTAAGCTGTAGGTGTATTGCACAGTGTGAAATAACCCACAGACCAAGGCCGACTTGGGTTGGGAGGAGGTAGAGATATTTGTGGAAGGACAGACCGACAGGGAAGATATTAATCATATGTTTCTTGATTCCTTATACCTGGGACTCATTGACTTGAGAGAGGAAATTGTATTTATTGTGCTCTGGAATATGACTTTAATTATAGTTCATTTCTACACTAATGAGGAAATTATGCCAACTTTATTAAACTGTGATTGCATTAGAATTCTTTTCCAAATGAACTTCATTGTTCTAATGCTCCTTTCACATTAAATGACACAAGAAAATAATGTCACATTCAAGCTGATGAGTTTTCTCACTATACTTCATAACTTAGTATAACGCCATTCATTTTTTCCCCTCACCTTTTGACATCCCATGGATACATTTAATACAATGCTTGCTATGTAGAAACAAACCCAAAAGCATGCCAAAATAGCTGTTTATTGAGAGATCAGTTAGGCAAGGAAGACTGCATCACTCACTTTGTGTTTTGTTACAGAGGGAGAGCTGGGAAGATAAACCAGGAGGTATCTTTATAGTGGGAAAATCGAGAGTTTTCAGTAGCGTTCTGATTGACATGCTAAATCTGTATGTGACTAACAAAACGTCAAATATGCCATTACTGACTTTCTGTGATTAGCCTGATGTTGAAACCAAACTTAGAAACCAGGAAAGCTTTCATATATTGATCAGATGTTGGTGATGTGTGACAATTTGTTAAAGAAATTGTTTGTTTTCCTGGAGAGTTACGAGAGATCTCTCTGTGGTTAGGTGAGTGTGAGCTGTAACAGTCTGACTTCCTGGTCTTCTTACAGGCAGGGGCTTTGTGGAGAGGACACCTCAGATCACAACTCAGCCACTTCTTAGTACGCACTGTGAAATACAGACTCTCAGAATTCTATGGGGCCCCGTGTGGTTTTATTGTTTCCAATGTTGTGAGGGGGTTATCGGTTCATTCATGCGAGCTTCGATTGATTTGATGATTCACTCATTTTTTTTTATTCTTGCTCCTTCAATCAACATTATTACTTACCACCATTACTTTATATGGTTTGTTGGTGGAATCAACAGCACTTTATGAGGTAACGGGCAATCTGTCCCTGAGCTTCAATGATGTCATTTATTTCCTATCTAGTTAGTTCCTTGTCCTTAGAGTCTGTTTCTGATCTGTTACCTGCCTTCTTCTGCAACTAAATATTTAGACTTGAATTGTTTTCATATTTTTCTTTCTCTTCAGTTCTTCTAACTTATGTTCCTCTTGCTTAACTTCGTGTCACAACTTCTCATGTCCTGTAACGCAATGACATTCAAAGTTCTCTAAAATAAATGTCCTTAACTTAGTAGGATTTAAAATAGCATAGGTACTTGACATCTCCTTTCACTGTCTAGAAAGCATCTCAAACTTCTAGAACACCACACAACTGTGCAGATCCATCTATCAATCTACTGTCTACCCGCAAACCTCCTACATCCCAGAAACTAAAACATCTGTTCATTTAGATGCTCAAGTCAGTCCTTAAAATCTTCAATTTACTTTTTGATACTTTATCGAATATGTCACTTAGTCCTGTCAGATGTCATCCCAAATACAGTTGATACCTGACCATTCTCCAGTGAGTATATGCACAACACAAATTGAACTTTTGGATTTTTTTCTTTCTTCTTTGTTGATGTCACTTTTTAACTCTGTTTTATTTGGCATATTTACTGCCTCCACTTTCCTTCTCTACCTTAATCCCTCTCAACACCCCAACACTAGGTATGAGAGAAAAGTTAGTGGAGACAAGGAGTATAGACCTCTTTACTTCTCTGGGCTGCTTAGGGTCCATTGAAGCCTCTCTCTCTCTCTCTGTCTCTCTCTCTCTCTGTCTCTCTCTCTCTCTCTCTCTCTCTCTCTCTCTCTCTCTCTCTCTCTCTCTCTCTCTCTCTCTCTCTCTCTCTCTCTCTCTCTCTCTCTCTCTCTCTCTCTCTCTCTCCCTCCCTCCCTCCCTCTCTCTCTCTCCCTCTGATTCTCTCTTCCTCTGGGAGCATCACCCTCCAAGCATTCCTCAAAGTCTTCTCTCTGATTGCTTCCTCCAAACCTTCACACTCTCAATCCTGTTCAAACGGCAACACTTTCTCTCCCTGTGAGCTCTTGTATTTATACCCCTCAGAGTTCTCAGAAGTAAACTAACTGCAACCGGCAAAGACCATGCCCTGCATGAGGCAATTATCAGCTGTTGACAAACTAAAGCCCAAACTAAAATCCCACGCTTTGGATTAAAACAAAAACATGTTTCCATAATATAACTGAGCTTTTAAAGACACCAATATTCCACTTACACGTCTTTTTAAGCACTAAAACTCCTCTACTTCCAAACAACATGATAAAACAAAATCTCACTCCAGTTGTGTTCAGTTCTCAGTCATCACCAGCTCGCACCCACACCTGTTTTCATCAACTTCAGCTCTGTGATAATAGATTCCCATCTCAGGTGTTCCACAGTTGCTGCTCCCTCCGCACTAAGGGGCTCCATTCTTAGAATTTCATGAAAGAAGCTCTTCTTCCTGTTTTGTTTTCCATTTGTTTTGTTTTATTGAGACTGAGTATCTGTGTCTTTCTTTGACTGGTCTGGAATATATTCCTTAGCCTAGGCTGGCGTCTCATTCACTTTGAGCCTGCCTGTCTCCACTTCTACCACCACACCAAGCTTCATCTGTAGGTCTCATAGAAGACTCCATAGGCATTAGGTTATTGCTCACATTTTATTCTGGAAGCAAGATCAACCTGGAACTTGACATCTTTCTTTCCTAGTCTTCTATATGCTGGGGTTATAGGTATATGTTATCATTTTCAAGAATATGTTTCTTTGTAAAACACTATTTTTTTTATTATGTTTATGTTTACATAATTTCAAACATACAGAAGTCTACAGAAGTTTTCAACCTTAACTTTTATTTTAGGAGATGAACACGTTCTCTCAAATTTTCGGGCCAGTCACAGCAACTCTTACAACTGTATCTCTTCCACTTGAATGCAAAGCTAGGAAAGGCAGAGGGAGGGGGAAGAGGAGAGGCATCACGTGATAGAAAGTCATGACAGTTGGTAAATTAGCACTAAATTTTACTTCATATCGATGAATTAGTGAACTCTAAGAACATACTGTGTGTCCCTAAATTGCTAGAGAGTTAAAATTGTAGTATGTGGCGTAAAACTGGTTAGTCCATTCACACAAATCATGTGACTCTGGCTTGCTAATCACCTAGTTCCCGGTTCACAGATACAGAGCGGTTTCAGGAAAAGGGTCCTTTAAAAATGAACCCATGTAAGTGACATGCATCCGGTTGTGTGTTTTACTCTAATAGCCCCACCGTTTTGGGAATTGACCTAAAGGTACAGAAAACTCTTCATTACTGACAATTTATGTTTCTCCAGTGGCCTTCATTTGCGAAATTAGCTTCTGCTGCATATTAAACATTGGTCGCTAATGCTACTTTATTGCTGCTGGTCCTTTTCAGCATCTCCTTTCACAGAGTACAATCTCTGTAATTAGGAAATAGCACGGCTTCTGCATCTAGCACATCAGGAGGGTAAAGATGCTGTGTTCCAGCTCTCATTTCATATGCCAGCCTTCATAACACTGATGGGATAATAGCATTCTCTCAATTTTATAATGGTAATGGGTGCTCTGAATTGTCTTGCAGAAAAAAAAAAAAAGAATGAAACACTTCATTAACAGAGATGTCAAATTAAATTTTGGGAAAAAATAGAAGTGAAGGATATTGGTTTTTTTCTCTTGTCAACAAGAACAATTGCAGGAAAAAATTGAGTAACATGTTTTAACTTTACTAGGTTTCAAGCTACTCAATGTACTGCTGTTTATTAGTATTCATATGGTTCTTGTTTCTCATCAGCATCCCATTTAACTGAAACTCATTATCATAAGTAAAGGTGTATCTCAGTTACTTTAAATAGGTGATTAAATATGCAGTAATGTTGAAGGGTTTTTAAAGAATTTAAGCCTAATGTCAGCATCTAATTTGCTAATACACTATGTACTTTGGTAATAGTAAATTCAAGAAGCTTTATTAACTATTAGTGGGATGCGTGAAAAAATGACCTCATATTGGAAAACCAAGAAAAAACATATAAGACAAGTTGTTACAATTTGTTTAAATTTCAGAGGCTATGTTAGTGTAGAAATAGTATTAATTTATTTCTTCACTCACCTCTTAAAATCTTTTGTGACATGGTATCAGGTATGTAACTAAGTCTTGCCTCATTCTGAAGGCAACACTGCCCTTGCTAGACCTAACATGTTGTGGAACATAGGCTTGCACCACCATACCTGGTTTAAAACAAATAATTTAGATATGTTACTATGTTGATATAGCAAAGTACCAAGCAATGTGGAAATACATGCAGTATCTTGTCAATTCAAATGCTTAGTTCATATTCCTACCAGTTTTCTTCTAACCTAACTTAATGCCTCTAATTTTAATGATAACTTAAGTTGCACCATTAGAATGTTTTGATAACTGAAACTTAAACAATGTTATGGGAATTCATTGGGGCTTAGTCACACACGTATAAAAGATGGATCAGTAGTTGATTTGTCACAATGAGACTAGAGCACTTGTAATCTACTACTTAGCTTTGGGATACTTATGCATGTAACTTAAGGGTAGGGAAGAATGCTTCTGGGTCACAGCTGAGAGTTCAGTCCAGGGTCGGCGTTCTCTGCTGCTTTGGAGTTTGTATGACATGAGAACTCCTGGTAGAGTGCATAGCACAACACAAACTGTCCACCTTGTAGTAACACTTCATTTATCAAGGTCCCAATATCCCTAAGGATGTATTCTCAGTGGTTTAACTACCCCCTGCTAAGCTCCCTTTTAACATGGTTTAGCTGAAGAAAAAGCTTTTAACATATGGTCCTATAAGGGATCTCCCAATTAAAACTACATCAATATTTCAAAACTACTAGTAAGTTGAAGTTCTCATCTGAAATTGCACATCTGTATATGAACACAATCTGCACATATAGAATGAGATTTTCTTGGCTATTTATTTTCCTCCAGTTTGTCCATGTACTCCATTATCTCAATGACCAAATATGCTTAATTATATAAATATTAAAAGAGAGGTTATGAAACCATCAACATCTGTGCTATGACTTTTGTGTTAAGAATGTGACATGTCTGTGTCAGTCATGAGACCAGTAAAATAAATATGTATCGATGGGAAACTCTAATTGCATATGATCATTTCAGTACCTGCTTTGTAGTCTCAAGTGGCATTTTTACTTCTTTAGCTAAATTTGTAATAATTATTGTATGCATTATTTGGAATAACTTATTACTGCAAAATACCGTATTGTACATCCATTGAATAGTTTAAGATATTCTTAGTTCTTATTCTTTAACTGTTATTAATTGATCCATCACAAATGATACACATTTAAGGTATTTTCCACAACAGACACTGGTCTTTAGAACTGCTGTAACAGTTTATATCCCTAACTAATTCCTGTGGAACATTACCATCCTAACTCGTATTGTGTTGCTCCTATGAATTAATCCTTGATTTCCCTCTAATACTGACCACACTTATGTCTTTGTTCATGGTTTATCTTTGAATTTGATCCATCAGGGAGTCATTGCTAGAAATATTGATCAAACTTACAAAGCTTGCTTCCCCTTCGTCTTTATACACTAGTAATCTGTCCTTTCATATCCTTTGCTTGCAGTTTATTGATCTATTTATTTATGTTTTAATTTATCCTATCGTTTAAGAATTTCTTATGTTCAATGCGTTTTGATCAAATCCAGCTCCAATTCATACCCTGCCATTCCTCACAATAATTTTCAAATTGGTGTGACCTTTTTAGAAATCACAGAGTTCACTTTATAATGACTGTGTGTGTGTGTGTGTGTGTGTGTGTGTGTGTGGTTGTAGGGCAATCTATTCAAGAGTCAGGGTAGCCATTCAGGCTTACATCCCTGACGCAAACTGACTCTCCTTCTCCGAGCAGCCATCAAATTTCCAATAGCTCCTCAGTGAGCGGTGATATTTTATTATCCCTTCCCCCATCCGTAACGGGATTTTCATGGGACTGATCTTGGACCGGTCTTGTACATGCAGCCATCACTAGTGTGATGCACAATCACCCTGGAATATCTGCCGAATGCTGATGATGTTTAATACCTGTGGCTCTGAAAATCGTCTGCTGCCTCTGCCGTGATGACCCCTGAGCCTGGGTGTCAGTGGGGGTGTGAATGTGGTACAGTGTTCCATTTCAAGTGGAGCCCTCCAAAAACTCTCATTCTGCTTGCGTTGACTAGTTGTAGGTCTCTGTAATGATTGTCATCTGTGAGAAGTTTCTCTGGCGAAGATTGAAAGATGCACTGAAATATGGGCAAAATGAAATTATTAGGGTGTAGTTTCATAATATACCTATTCAACAAAATGATGATGTTTATGAAATGTCCCTCCTTATTCTATCATAACATAGAATGTTATACATTTTAATTACTATCTCTAACGACAGTACCTCATGTATTGTGGGCACTCAGTCAATAGCTAATGAAAAGAGTTGATAAAGCATTCAAATGAGACGTGTAGGTGAAAGTGTAGAGGAAAGTGTGGAGCCAAAGGACAACCTAGCACTTAAGCTAATTACATTAGCAAGATAATTATAAAATCACTTATTGTTTTAAAAGAACGTGTATGTTGGGGCTGGAGAGATGGCTCAGTGGTTAAGAGCACTGACTGCTCTTCCAGAGGTCATGAGTTCAATTCCCAGCAACCACATGGTGGCTCACAACCATCTATAATGTGATCTGATATCCTCCTCTGGCCTGCAGGGGTACATGCAGGCAGAGCTCTGTATACATAATAATTAATAAATAAAATCTTTAAAAAAAAAAAAAAAAGAACGTGTATGCGTTACAGTTGTGTGTATGTATGTTATCACATGTGGAGGCTGATGTATGTGAGCAGGTATGCATGTATATGTATTCACATACACATGGAGGCCTGAAGTACATGTTGAATGTCCTCCCTCAGCAATTCACGAAGCTGAGTGGTTTATTGAGACAGGAGTTCCCTGGGTAGCTTCAGCTGACCTGGACCCACTTTGTAGATCAGGTTGGCCTTGAACTCACAAAGATCCACCTGCTGCTGCCTCCAGAGAGCTGCACAAAAGGTAGGTGAGAGGATTACCTGTGAAGGATGTAGGCAGGAGCTGGTAAGATGGTTTTATGGTTAACAGCACTTGCTGATCTTGCAGAGGACCAAGTTCTCATCACGCATATGGCAGCTCACAACTGTCAGTAATTCAAGTTCCTAGGTATGCAACGTCCCCTTCTGGGGACTGTGGGCACTATATGCACACTGTGCACTTACATGGATACATACAAAATAATCAGGCACATTCAATAAAATAATTTAAAAGAATAGTGTAAATGCATAGTCTTTACAGAAAGAAGATAAAGGAAACACTAACAACAAGTCACATTATAGCCAATATATAGAGTTCCATTAGTGATTTTATACACACACACACACACACACACACACACACACACATATGTATATGTTGAAAACAAGGGAATGCTAAGGAAATCATTCACTCAGAATGAAATAGCTATTGGTTTAAGAAATAAAATTAGAAATTGGAAGTATTTTCAGACTGGTGGTCATTTTATTTTATTTTTAGAAGTTTTTTTTTAATTTTATTAATTTATTCCGATTACAACTTAATTGTTATCCCATCACTTGTATCCTCCCATTCCTCCCTCCCTCCTGCTTTCACCCTATTCCCCTCCCCTAGGTCTATGACTGAGGGGGACCTCCTCCACCACTATATGGTCATAGGCTATCAAGTCTTATCTTGGTAGCCTGCTTATTCTATTAAAAAATATTTTATAAATTTATTCATTTTACATCTCAGTTGTTAGCCCATACCTTGTATCCTCCCATTCCTCCCTCCCTCCTACTTCCCCCCTACTCCTCTCCCCTATGTCTGTGAATGAGAGGGAACTCCTCCTTCTGTATATGCTGATAGGGTATCGAGACTCCTTTTGGTGACCTGTTATCCTTCCTCTAAGTGCCACCAGGCCTCCCTATCAAGGGGATGTGGTCAATTATAGGGCACCAGAGTTCATGTGAAAGTCAATCCCCACTCTCCACTTAACGGCGGAGAATGTCCTGTCCATCAGCTAGATCTGGGTAGGGGTTCGAAGTTTATGGCCTATATTTTCCTTGCCATAATTTGAGCAGGACCCAGATCCGCATATCGTAATGTTCCTCTTTTAGGTTTCCAGACCCCTCTGGATCCTTCTATTTCCTCATTCTCAAATGCTTCTCTCACTTAAAGTCCCAACAGGATGTCCTCCCCTCCGACCCACTTTCCTGGTAAGTAAAGTCTTTCATGGGACATGCCCCTTGGGCTAGTGTCTTGATATAAGTGAGTTTTTACCATTTGTCTATTTTTGCTTCTGGATGAACTCACTTATTATGATTTCTAGTTCAATCCATTTGTCCACAAATTTCGGGAATTCCTTGTTTTTAATAGCTGAATAGTATTCCATAGTGTAAATGTACCACAATTTCTTTATCCATTCTTCTACTGAGGGACACTTAGGCTATTTCCATGTTCTGGCTATTATGAATAAGGCATATCTGCTCATCCAAATCTATACCTCTTTTTTTTTCTCTCATTAGAATACAAAAATGTTTCTAAAATTCTAATAAAAATAAGATAAGGTGAAATAAAGTTAAATAAATCAGAATAAGATTTAAAAAAGCAAATAGAAAAAAGCCACATAAAAAACACAAGCAGACACTAAAACACACACATTAGCATACAGAGAAAATACGTATGAACAAAACTGCAAACCATAATATATAAGCAAAAGATCTGTAAGTCAAACAAATTATCCAGACAAAGCCTTATAGACAAACAAACAATAAAACCTCTCAAAATATCATTGGGTTAATTTTGTTCTGGATTTCTACTGCTGGCCATGTGACGTGCCCTTAAGTATAGTTTGTATACGAAGTGAGACGTCATAGGGATTTTTTCCTTTGTGAGAGTTATTACTTAGAGATAGCTTCTGGATTAGGGAAGAGGCATATGTCTGTTTACCTTTAGCTCTAGGCCCTGCGTAGGCCCTGTGTATGCTGCCACAGTCTCTATAAGGTCATTCATGTATCAGTCCTGTTGTGTCTAGAAGGTCTTGTTTCTTCAGTCTCTACCATCACCACTGGCCTTAAAATCTTTCTGAGTTCTCTTCCACATAGCTCCTTAATACCAGAGGGTAAAGATTTGGTAAAGACATTCCAACCAAGTGTTCCAAGGTCTCTGACTCTCTGTACATTATGCAGTTGTGGGTTTCTACATTTTTCCCATCTATTGTAGAAAGAAGCTTCTCAGATGATGGCTGGGCATGACACTGATCCATAGTTATAGCTGTTAGGAGTCAATTTACTGCTATGCTTCTTTAGGTAGCACCTCATTACCTTTTTACTTTGTCCTATGATATAAAAATGCCGACTATAATGAAGTAATGTCACAATGAGAGGAATTTACTCAAAACAACTAAACTTTGTTTAGTTGGCCACTTAGGTACAGCAATGACATCATCTTAGAATTTACTCTGCCCATGTATACTATGAAGAATGATTGTCATATTCTGCATTCAGAAAGACAATGTCAGGGAGTCAAAGAATGCCTGGCACACTGGAGAATCAACCCCATCTCTAATAACATAACAAGGCCAGACATTCAAAACCAGAGGTGTGTCAGAAGACACTGAAGTAGGCCGACGTGATCTCACCTGTCAGGTATTGATAGGCTGGTGAGTTACAGCAGGAAGAAGTAAAGTGGAAATAAAAGAGATCAATATAATCGAAGGGGTTATTGATAAAGTTTGGTCCCCTAGATGGTCAGATGGATTTGAGTGTGAGTGGGCGAAATATCTTTATAACTTCTCCACTTATCCCTTCCAATCACCTACCCTAGATAGGAGAGAAAAGAGAGTAACGGCAACAGGAGAAATAGACCTTATTAGACTCAGGTGTGTGAAGCCGTTCCACTGGCATAGTCGGCCGGACTCCAGCAGACCAGTCAAACAGCAAACCAGCAACTCAGCAGAGGGTACTGTAACTGCAGCCGCCAAAACCTGGAGCAGCAGCTGGAACCCAGTGTGGCAGCTGGAACCTTGAAACAGTCACCGGAGTGGTTCTCTCTAGAAGAGTCTTAAAGGGGAGCACTGAACAGCTAAACAATAAGAAATGATGCCAAGAAAAAAACCCACCTCTTTTTTTTTTTTTTTTTTGTCCTGATATATGTACCTCCTCTCAGAGTCCGTGCTAGGATGGTTATCAGTTGGCAAAGACCATGCCCCTGCAAGAGGCAGTTCCTTTTCTAGTGACAAACATCACCTGTTCTCTCACAAGTCTCTTTCCAGCAGATAAACACCTCACACCATCACATAAGTCGGCTTCACATCCCGAACATGGGATCAAACAAAAACATACTTACATCCACTACATGACACGAAGGATTTTAACTGGAGCTCAGAATTCTTATGATGCTGATACTGCTCTTCCTTACTATAAGCTTAATCGAAATTATAAGACAAGATATTACCACATACTGTACCGGTCTAAGTACAACACAAACCATAACCTTGTCCGGATTAATGGTAAGATAATGAAGCTACATGTGTAACAGTTAGTATCTTACAGTTACAAAAGGCTGTCTATTTACTCATTGCTGATTTGTGGTTACACCAACCTGTGTTATGCCGGCTCTCCTACATGTGACAGACACACAGTAGACCACCCTCTCACCATTTACGATGCTGTCCCCACTTGCCTTGAGAGCTCACTGCTGCTGTTTGTTTTCCCCAGGTGGCCGCTGTGGGACTCGAGGCCTGGGATGGGGCAATGGATCTGGAGTTGGGGGTGCACATTGACAGGGTGGGTCTCTCCCCTACTAGATTTGCTGGAAGGCTAGGACAGGCTGGTAATTGTGATTCAACGGGATTTTACCTGGTGGTACCTGTGGAATGCTGGCCTCTGGTAATATAGATAGGGGTGAGGTCCTATAGACGGAAGGTGCACGGAGCTGAGCCTGGTTCACCAAGGCTGTGCTTGCCCACTGGCCTGGTGTGTGTAGGGGGCAGATGATTGGTGATCTCACTTGTCTTCCCCAGGTGGCCGCTGTGGGCATCCAGGGATGGGGCACTGGACCCAAAAATCTGAAAGTGATACCTGACTGACTTTTCCAGCCAGATGACCCCAACTAGATAGTGCCCTAGGTCTCCTTACTCCAATTACCTGAAGGAGATACTGTGTGAGTAGACCAAGGATCTGAAGCACATTTTTATGAAAGCTGTTGTTTAGGAAAAGTCTTGAGGATGTTTACTGATAGAGTTGACATAAGGATTAATCAATCCAGGAAGGTAAAATATTTGGCATTTGACACAAGAGACATTGTGCTCAAGAACAAAAATTGCACTCCACAAGATGAGCAGAGAAATTAGAAGTAGAAGATATGTGATCCAAATGAAATAAGGTTTTATGGACCGGAGTTGGGAAATGAAAAACCATTATGTAAGAATTCGGTCATAAGGAGTGGGAAATGATGACATAACAGTGCAAAGAAGACACACTCCTGGTTGGTTCACAAAAGATATCAGTTAAAGTGGCCATGGTCTTGTGTTATTCCTTCAAACGGTTCAAAGTAAGTGGCCTTTGCGTGACCCTTTGCTTCGCATTTAGGGCATCTGTTTTTTTGGTCTCTACTCTTCTGTGTTACATATGCTTGAATGTATGTGTTTCATCCTGATGTTTCAAACCTTAGTTCACAGAGGATAAACACAGAAATGGACTGATAGCTATGATGAATAATTTGACAACTACCCCTTGAGATACAGAAAATGTATGCTGGAAATGTAATATAAACAAAGCCAAAATAGTAGAGCCCAAAGGATCCTGGAAGACATGGATGAAAAGCTGTGCCTCAGAGTGCCTCTACAACTGCTGAATTCCTCTAAAAAACAAAACAAACAAATAAAACTTCTACTGCCTGCGATTTAATGGGAATAAATGGTCCTAATAGACTCAGCAACACAAGAAGCAGGCCATAATTGCCATGTGTTTAAAATCAAAAGAAACTTAATTGTGAGATCTAAGCATTACTGGTAAACAGAACAGAGAGGCTTAAAGAGAAACAGGCATTCCATAAGAAAAACTTTGAAATTAAAAAGATACCTGAGGAATTATAATAAATACCGTAGATGATATAATAAAATGTAAGACAAATGTATGAATTTATAAGATAAAGAAATATAGACATAGGAAATGAGACATTTAATAAATGTGAAACTGGGATGGGAAGAAACAGGCACTACAAATTCTTCTCACAAGACTGAAGAAAACAGCAAAGAGTCACAGGTAGAAGCAGTCATCTATAATTACACAACTTCATGCTTAGTAGCTTTTTATTCCTTTACAAAATACTTCTGAAGTAACTTGCCAGAAAAAGATAATAACCATGCACAAATACGACCATCTCCGAGCTGTTTCAAGGCTTACCTTGGGAATTTCAAGCTCCTCTGCCACCCATGTTGTATTTTGGAATTCGACTCCTATCTTTTTGTTGGTGTGAAGTGTTTTGGAGTTCTTCATTTACTCCAGATACTCTGTCGAAGTGTAGTTAGTAAAGAGGTTTTTTTTTTCCCAACGTGAGGCAGCTTCTTCAGTTAAGTCCTTTGATGTACAGAAACTTTTCAGCTTCTGGGGGTCCCATTTCTTATTTATCTTAAGGCCTGTGATCTTGGAAGAGTGTGCAGAACGTCCTTTACCTTGACAATGAGTTCAAACAGATCCCCCACCTTTTCTTCTATCATACTCAGGGTACCAGGCTTCTCTTGTAGTCCTTGACTCATTTGGGTTTTTTTTTCTTTTTTGGTTAGGTGATAGATGTTATTACTCTTATTTTCATTCTCCTACATGCAGATATACTGTATTATCAATATTTTCACTGAAAACGCTGTGTTTTCGCCAGTATTTGTTTGTTTGTTTGTTTGTTTTGCTGGTTAAAAATCTGGTGTCTGGAGATCAATGGACTTACACTCAGGTTTCAACTCTATTTGATTGAAAACAATCATATATGCCAGTGTCATGATTTTTTTTAATTACTACAGCCCAATAGTATAGCTTAAAATCAGGAATGATTATACCTATAGCAGCCTTTATTTTTTACTGTGGATTGTTTTACATGTCCTGGTGTCTTTGTATTTCCATATAAGATTTTGTTTTCAATTTCCATGAAGAATAGTGTTGGCATTTTGATGGACATTGTATTGCTTTTATATATTGTTTCTGGCAGAATGGTTACTTTTGCAGTATTAGTCTTACTAATCTAGAACATGGAAGGTCTTCCTGTCCTCCCATGCAACCTACAGCTTCATCTTCAATTATGAAAGGTAGTTAATGCTACAAAGGACTACATATTTCCTTTTTTTTTTAACTAGAAATTATTTTTTAAAGAAGTGTCATGTGTTCAAAACCTGAGCAGAAGAGATATGAGAATAAAATGTTGGTAGAAGTATGAGTGGAGTTCATCACTGCATCTCTCATACTTGATATATCAAAAGCCTTTAGAAGCAACCAGATGGACTGGGAGAAAATGTTTGAAGAAAGCAGTGATTGCACTTTCAAAATATTTAGTCACCAGCATTTTTAAAATAGCAAAGACAAAGTGCATCTATTTCAGGATGAGCTAGATGACTCAACCAACATTTTTTTTTTTTTAGCTAGAAACTTCCTAGAAAGTTGTCAGAGCAACCCCACACAGGAGCTGCCAGGCATTTAGAAAGAGCAGCTTAATAGGAAGGAGTACCTTTGATTGCACAAAACTGAAACTAAATCATTACATGCATTCTGTGCTAAATTTTGTATTTTAAAAAATTAGACCTATTTTTTCCCTGATTGCTCATATATAGAAAGTGGTGTCTTTTCATACAACGTTGTAAATTCAGAAGGTACTCTTCCATCTGAATAACAAGCATCAATCACTAGCTAAGGTAACAGGCGGGCAAGTGTTTATCATGATAGAGCTAATGTTTTCTGGCCCAAACGTAGGCAAGTAAACTAGAAAAACAGATGAGAACACATTTTTATTTTTGAAATGTCATTTCGAGGTATCACCTTTAACATGTTTGCACGAGATGTGATTTTATTTAATTGTGAGCAGAATGCATATGGAGACTATTTTAAGTGGCAACTTAATTTGTGAGTTTCAAAAAATTTTTTTTCATACTTGTTTTGATTATGGGACAATTACTCAGATCAAATTTGTTAAAAGAGAAAAAGATATTTTTCAAAGAAAATAACTGGAGAATTCTAAAACTAATGTTACAAACTATATTTTGATATGATTAAACACATACAGACAGAAATGTTCCTCTTCCCATTTGGGTCATAAATCAAAGCCCACTAACGACCTTGGTTTTTAGCATTTTGCCTTATTACAACATGGAGATATTCTGCATACATTTTCATTTAAAGACCACTTGATTAATTAAAATGTCCATTGAAAATCAAAACATTATTTTATTTTAGATTTCTTGCAAAGCATGTTTTGTTTTCATTCATTTTGAAATTTTATAGAAAAAAATGTATTAAAATCCTTATGTTAATTTGCTATTTAGTATGAGAAATTTGGTACTTTACCCTGCTCCGGATCTTAGTTTTATTATATTATAATCTAGGAATGTTGGCTTATATTATTAAAATATATTACTATAAACTTTAACTTTTTATTTTTGTAGTTATGGTTTTGAAATTGCACTTTTATAATTATGTGGTACTTGAGGGGCCCATGATATATGCTATATTATAGGCTTTCTATCATTTGTCTTTAGTTCTGCTACATTACTTTTATTTGAAATAATTATAGCAGTTTTAAGTTTACAACAAAACTGTGATGAAGGCGTAAAGTTCACGCAGATACATTCTTCCCTTGTACAGCCACATCCTGCCCTGGGGCGACCATCCCACACGACAGTGGTGCATTTACTGCAACCATCCAGCCTAGGCTGAGCCACCATAGGTACAGGTTACATCAGGCTTTCCTGGTTGCTGTATGCTGTGTGGTAGGCTGAGCCACCATAAGTATAGGTTACGTCAGGCTTTCCTGGTTGCTGCATGCTGTGTGGTCTTGGATAAACATGTTCCTACCATTACAGTGCCATACAGAGGTTTCATTTGACTTTGGTTCTTTAAGGTATTAGGGGTTGGATATAGGGCCTTGTGAAGGCTAAGCATGCACTCAAGCACAGCTATATTTCTCGATCTCTTTTACATTTGAAGCAAAAACTCAACCAAAACTTAAGCAGACCAGACTTGAGCTCACCTAATTCACATCTGTCACCTGAACTAATCCTGAACTGCCAGTTCTGAGTTAACCCTCTACATACCTGTGCTAAAAGTCTGTTCCACCAGGCTGAGCCATGGAGATGACAATTTCAAATGTATTACATCCTTTTTATCGTTCATTTGTCTCCTCACCCAATTCTTGATATTTACTACTTTTTTGCATTGTCTCCATGTTTTCCAACTTAGAAGTCATGTCATTTGTAATCACACACTATAAAGCCTTTAAATTGATTTCTGTCACTTATTGAAATATATTTAAGATTCATCTCTGTCTTTCAATGCCTTGATATTTGGCATCATTTTATCACTGAATAATATTACATTACCTGAATATGCCATAGATTATTCATTTCCATACCAAAGAATATACTGCTTGAATACAACTTACAAAAATTGTGAATAAAAAACTTCTATACATCTGTGGGTAGCTTTTGGTGTGGATATAAGCTTTTAACTGCTACACTAATTACTTTCACATCACTGTGTCCAAATACTTGACAGAAACAATTAAAGAAGGGCAGTTTTTTTTCATGAGTTTAGAGGATTGTAGTCCATCATAAAGCAGTTAGTCCTGCTGTTGGTGGCTGAAATGGTAGACATTGCTTACATCATGAAAAAAACAACTTTCTACTAAAGGCTTTACAGCCACCCCAAATGGCTTTAGCATCTAAAAAATAAACACTCAAAATGAGTCCATGGGGAAATTTTTATATCCAAATCATAACATTTTAGATAAATATCTATGAGCACAATTGATAGAATTTTGGTTTAAAGAGACTAAGCTGAGCCTATAGTCTTGGCTTCTGGGAAGCTGGAGCAGAAAGACCACAAGTTTCAGATCAAGCTTTGCTTCCTAGTAAGTTTGAGGCAAGCCTTGGATGTGTAGTAAAGTGACCTCATCAAAAGAAAAACACAGAAAGAAATCTGTTAATTTTGTAAGAAATTTCCAGCTTGTCTTATAATATGCTTTACCACTTGTGTTTCTACGAGCAATGAATGAGAGTTCCTGCTGTCCATATCTTTTACTGTATGTAGGGTGTTTGGTGTTTTAGACTTTGACCACTCCAATAGATGTGTTGAGGTATCCTAGTTCTGTTTACATTTCTCTAATAACATATGATGTGGACCATCTTTCTATCAACATATTTACTTAGCTGCATGCTAATTACAATGTCTGTGATTCTCCTTTTAAATTTTTCTCCATAAGATGAGGTCCTAAACTCCAAGGTAACAGGATTCTGAAGTGTAACCTTTGAAAAATGGTTAGTGACTAAGATATTGCCACCGTGAGAGGGCAACAGACAGTTCACTGGCTTCCTTACTTTGCTATATAACACCAAAAAGATGGTAGCTTTGGATCAGGAATTGAGGCCTAACCAAATACAAAATCTGCGGGCCACTTTGAACTTTGACTCTCAGCCTTCAAAACTGTGAGCAGTAAATTTGTATTGTCTGTGAAATTCTACTACAGCAAACCAAACAGAACAAGACACGACTGAGCTCTTTATTTGGTTTATATTCTACTGAGAATATATATGCCTTTTCATTAAACTGACTGACTTACTCAAGACGAGCATATGGTCAAAATAGACAGGACTCTTTAGAATCCTCTTCTGATGGATTTGAATAACATTTTTTAAATCAGTAGTTCTATGTGATAGGAATAATATTTTTCTTTTGTAAAATCCTTAAATCTTACCTATATCTATATCTATCTACTATCTATCTATCTATCTATCTATCTACCTATCTATCTATTTATATATCTATATATCATGAACACTTAATCTTCTCACCACTGAAGAAAGACAAAGAAAAGGGAAGATTGTAATTGACTACCCACAGGAAAGACAAATGTATATCTAATTTATATTTAAATCGAAGTACTGATAGTACTCACCAATATTTTGCCTGATTTTTTTTTGGGGGGGGGTCTTTATATCTCAATAGTCTTTTTACCTTCTTTCTTTTTTCAATTATTTTTTATTTTTTATTAATTTATTCTTGTTACATCTCAATGGTTATCCCATCCCTTGTGTCCTCCCATTCTCCCCTCCCTCCCATTTTCCCATTATTCCCCTCCCCTACGACTGTTCCTGAGGAGGATTTCCTCCCCCTGTATATGCTCATAGGGTATCAAATCTCTTCTTGGTAACCTGCTATCTTTCCTCTGAGTGCCTGATTTATAATAATTAAATGACTATAGAAAGGATTTTAGACTGTCTAGAAGCTGTGAAACAGTGGGGCCAAGGAGATAGCTCAGGGGACAAGGGTGTTTGCCACCAAGCCTGAAAACTTGCGTTCAATCTTCAGGTCACTCACAGTGGAAGGAGAGAAATGATCCCTTCCAGCTCCCCTCTTCTCGTGAGCTGCATGAGTACACATAAACATACAGAAAACAAACAGAAAAGCACTTTTAGTAAGAAGTTATTAAAATGTATTGCAGCTTTTACTATAAGCTTTTTTTTTTTTTTTTAAAGAAACTATCTTTAAGATTGAGCAGGCATCCTTGGTGGAGAATGAAACTGTTTAAACAAGGATACCTACCGAGCCAACAGTCTTGAGGATCAGATCTCTGAAGATGATAAGCTGTGTCATTTTTTAAAAACATAAATATAACTTTGGATTTACCAATAAGCAATCATTCAAATAATAATCAGGCACTAGCAGTGTCATACTTTACAGGCTTCACTTTACATACACCACAGCAGCAACAGTGCATCTCTAACAGCTATGAAGGGACTGAAACAATCTGAAAATGTACAGCTTTAAAAATAATGATAAAATGCTCAGCAAGCTTCCTTTCAGCAAGATTTGAAAAATGCAGAGTACCAAGGCATTGCTCTTCGTCTGGGAAAGGATCAGGCCTGTGTGTTCCTCCCTGCTGAGTGGACCACAGGCCCCATCTAAACAGCCTTCCTGGAGCAGCTCCCGCCTCCAGGTGGCCAGAGGGAATTCCCGACCAGTGTGTTGTTTCCAGGGACACTGACACAGCAGCCAAGTTTATTGGTGCTCAGGTGGGCACAGTTGGTGAGGTTGGATCAGAGGTGGGCATTGTATCAGTGTTTGGTAGCTGGATTATTGGCTTTCCCAGGAGCATTTCTCTCAAGCAGCAACTCTTCAACTATTCCATTCTGGCTTTGGCTGTGTCTGAGGCCATGGGACCATTATGTTTGATGGTTGCCTTTCTCATCCTCTTTGCCATGTGAAGCTCCATGGGGTCACCCAGCCTTCTCTGCTGCTCTGACTCCATGCCAGTCCTGATGCTGTAGTGTGCTAAGTTTTACCAGTAAATAACAACATTCATTATATATATATATATATATACATATATATATGTATATATATATATATGAGAGAGAGAGAGAGAGAGAGAGAGAGAGAGAGAGAGAGAGAGAGAGAGAGAGAGAGAGATTCTAATTGGTGAACAGCGAAGATCTTATGTGGCCCTTGGTAGTTCTTGGTTTCAATGGAAGGTCACACATCTAAGAGTTTATTGGCAGCATTAATTTTGTTTGATATTCATTTCTTAAGACAAAAAATTATGTTACAGTTTAGTAGGAAGTTGGAACTGGGAAAACTTAAGGTATGGGAGTAAATACTATAAATATACCTCGCATGAAAATGTCAAAGAATAAGTCGTTTTTTTAACTAGGGAAAGTTACATTTCAACAATATGAAGAAGAAAAGATTGGAAATTTAACCAGCATCAATGATATTTGTTTAATGAAATAAAAAGGTGATGAGTTCACTGGCAGTTAATTAAAGTTGGAAGGAACAACATGGCCTCTCTGTTTATATATTTTAGTATTTTTATTCTTGAATAAACACCTCAATTTGATATAGAAAATCATCCTGTTAGATAAGTGAGTAAATACTGTTTGTACCTTATACTAAGTACATGTGACAGGTGAGGGGATCTATAAACATCTGTAGGACATACAATTTACTGAGAACATAACTCTGTCAAAGTGGCTCGGTTTCCCTAGACTACAACCAAACCATGGACATTGACAGTCTGTTAATTTAAAATCTTCACTAATGATTTGCACATTTATGTGGTCTGTTTGGTGATTTTTGCCTTGTGAACTGTACTTGGGACTCCAAGCCCTGTATATGTATCTGGGTCTTGCCACACCATATGGGATAAAGCATTTGAGGATCCTCGAAGACTCAGGTGCCACAGTCCTTGTCGGAGTCCTCTTCCCATGGCCAGAATTTCAGCTGCATCCCGAGTACATCTCTCTTGATTAACAATAACATTATTGGACAAAAAGCCTTAAAAATATCTTTAGCTTTGTGTTGGCTGTATACTGTTGAACATAAGGATTACCCATAAGTGTGGTTAATGCATCCACTGAGACTCCATTAGATAAAGCAAGCCCTTCCTTTGCAAGCACATATTACTTGGAGAAAGCTCCTGGGTTAGGAATAGGAGCTCCTGTCTACCTCCTCCTTTCAATGATGGGATCCAATTGGCTTGAAATTATGCAGGCTCTGTGCCTTCTGCCAGTTTATGTGAGCTCATATGTGTGTCAGTTCAGCTGTATCAGGAAGGAGTTGGTGGAGAGGAACTATGATCAGACTATATTGTATGAAAAAATTTCTCTCTCTCTCTCTCTCTCTCTCTCTCTCTCTCTCTCTCTCTCTCTCTCTCTCTCTTATATTCTATATACATTCCCATGCAAGAAGTACTAGGAACATATTATAAATTTTCAGCATACATTGAATATATATATATATATATATATATATATGATGTAGTAATGTTATGAAAGATGATTGAATAGTCTCAGAACCTTTCAGAACTGCTACAGGAAGATGCTAAAATAGTATTTATTTGGGAAAAATATTTGAATTCAAAATGTCTGTAAAAGGGTTTAAGAAAGATATCAGTTACAAAATTGATGGATCAAATTATGAAAGCAAAATGTATATAGTTGTCATTCACTTTCTGAAGTGCTAACTATTAAATCAAATATAGTTAAAGGTTCTTTACCAGCAATAAGAAATTATTGAGATCTATGACTAGGAACAAGTTTCTATGACTAGATGATTTCCATTTCGTGATTCAAAATAACTGGCGAGAACAGATCCACAGGTTTTAATAACAGGAATGGCATGGGACAGATGCATTATTTTCAAGAGGGTGGAATGAATGATAATGGATTATACAACAATAAGCCTGATTTAATTCTTAGAAAAGTAAAGTTTCAGTTAAGGTTCATGTAGGCTGTGAACTTTTTCAAGCCTACATTATTTGTGGTTCTTTAATGTCTATACCTCCCTTCCAACCCACCTACCCGAGATAGAAGAGAACGGAGATTAATGGGAACAGGAGAGATAGATCATTTTAGACTCAGTTCCTTGGAGCTATCACAGTCAGGATTTCTGCAGACCCATTAAACAGCAAACTAGCAATTCAACAATAGTGACGGCACCCTCAGCATCTGGAGTCTGGAGCAGCAGCCTAAACCCAGAACCTCAAAGCATTCTCTGGACCATTTCTCTCTAAGGGCATCCAGAAGCAGAGTGATGAACTGGAAAACAATAGGAAATGATGCCAAGACCAAAAAAGCCCAGCTTCTTGTGTAGGCATAGTAGTTATTGTGTAGTTTAAACTCGGGTTTTCTGTATACATGCTGTGTAAACTGTCCCCCAATTGACCTTCTGTTATGTCAATAAAGAAGGTTACAGCCAATCGATGAGCAGGGGAGAGAATAGGGTGGGACTTCCTGGCATGGGGGTGGATGGGGAAGAGGAGTTTGAGAAGGAGGGACATAGAGGTGAAGGAAGGTGAGGAGGAAGGAGCAGGTGCTGAGGAAAGCTACAAAAGTGCAAGTATGGCTGTGATGTTTGCTAGGAGTAAAACATAATAGGGTAAAGGGTTAAGATCAGACATAAACTGCTCATATTGTGTTGTGAGGCCCTGTGTTATAAAAGACTCCCAATCATTTGTGTGATAGCCGGGTTAAAAAGTAAAGTAAGAGAAACAAACGCAGTTGCATACAATACGTCCAACAATGGGCTTCCAATGAGGGCCAGAATTTAAGGTAATCTTGCAAGAATTTCTGTCGAAAATAAAACTACAGAGCAGTTCATTAGATCTGTTGAAAAAGAGAGGAGCTGCAGTTTCTGAGGCAGGAAGGAGCTCACAGCCTCTTGATTAGACAGAGACCTCTGCAGAGCAGCAAGGCCTCCCAGCAGGCTGCAGGAAAACAAAAACCTGTTTGCGTACACTACACACTTGGTTTGGGCATATGTGTGTATGTGTGTGTGTGTGTGTGTGTGTATGTATGTATTTATATATATAGGTGTGTGTGTATATATATATATACATAGAATACATACATACATATACACATACTATATGTGTGTGTGTGTGTGTGTGTGTGTGTGTGTGTGTGTGTGTGTGTGTGAGGATGTATAACAAACATCATGTGTTCTCTCACTCTCACAAATCTGTTTCACATCCCACCTTGGAATCAAAACAAAACAAAAACACATTTACATCCAGTACAGGTTCATGTGTTGGAATATTGACTCCCATGAAGGCATTACTGGGAGTTGAGAACCTTTAAAATGCGAGGTCACCAAAAAATTAAAAAAAAAAAAAATTAAAAATTAGCCTGGAGTGGTGCTGCACGCCTTTAATCCCAGCACTCTGGAGACAGAGGCAGGCAGATTGCTGTGAGTTTGAGGCCAGTCTGGTCTACAAAGTGAGTCCAGGACAGCCAAGGTTACACAGAGAGACCCTGTCTCAAAAAGCAAAACAAAATGTGAGGTCTACTTGAATGTCCTTTGCTCAGTGGTGACATGCACTCCACATGGATTAGGTGGCCTCAGTCTTTTCCTCTTCCATTTTGCTTCCTGGCCCTGATACAAGCTGACTTTCTTCTCCACACATTGTTACCCAGCACCTTAACCAGAGGCCCAGAGACACTCCCAAGACACCATCTGGCAAATCATATTTCCCATTATTAGTTACTTGTCTTGAGTGTTTCATAACAGTATCTAGATGAGCGAATACTTATTAAGAACATGTTAGATTACTAACAAAGGAAGAAAGCATGGTAAGGAATAAACTTGCTTGATAAAACTTAAAAGTCTTGACTTGTTTCCTTTACCTTTTGAAAATGATTCTTCACAGCAATGCCAAAAAGAGAAACAGACGCAGGGTTTCTGCCAAGCCTTGATATATTTAACTCTTAGAGATATGATTGAACAGGATATATGAATAATATGCCAGTAGCAATTAAACTATTGAAAATGATTTAAGAAGGTTATTTTAAGAGCTGGTACTTAACCTTATGTTATTCTGTTATTAAACTATCCTGTAGCTAGGTTTGATTACCATATATAATATATGCACTCTTTTATACAAGAAAAATCTGAGAAATAATTAATGGAATAACTGACTTTCTGCATAAGCTGGGATCAAAATCAAGTCATTTCCAGAAATTAAAAGAAAGTAGTCATACAGAAGATAACTTCCTGAACAGAACTCCAACAACCCAGGCCTTAAGATCAACAATCAATAAATGGGACCTTATGAGGCTGAGAAGCTTCTGTGTCACAGAAGACACTGCCAACAAAACAAAGTGACAGCCTACAGACTGGGAAAAGATTTTCACCAAACCTACATCTAACAAAGGTCTAATATCCAAAATATATAAAGAGCTCAAGAGGTTAAACAATGCCAAATCAAATAACCCGATTAAGAAATGGGACTCAGAACTAAACAGAATTCTCAGCAAAGGAATATCGAATGGCTGAGAAACATTTAAAGAAATGCTCAATGGCCTGATCCATCATAGAAATGCAAATCAAAATGACACTGAGATTCTATCTTCCACCCATCAGAATGGCCAAGATCAAAAACTCAAGTGACAGCAAATGCTAGCGAGGATGTGGAGAAAGGGGAACACTCCTTCATTGCTGGTGGGAGTACAAACTTGTACAACCAGTTTGGAAATCAATCTGGTGCTTTCTCAGAGTACTGAGAATAGGGATTCCTCAAGAACCAGCTGTACCACTCCTTGGAATATACCCAGAAGATGCCCCAGCACACAGCAAAGACATATGCTCAACTATGTTCATAGTGGCCTTATTCATAATAGCCATAACCTTGAAACAGCCCCAGTGTCCCTCAGTAGAAGAATGGATAAAGAAACTTTGATATATTTACACTATGGAATACTACTCAGCTATTAAAAACAAGAAGATGCTGAAATGTGTGGGCAAATGGATGGAACTAGAAATGATCATACTAAGTGAGTTAACTCAGACTCAGAAAGAATCACATGGTATATACTCACTTATAATTGGACACTAGCCCAACAAAGATGTCCCCTGAAAGTCTTCACTTACCAGGAGATCGGTATAGGTGTGGGGACCTCCTATTCGGACTCTAGGTGAGAGAAGCATGGGAGAATAGGGAAATAGAAGGATCCAGAGGGTCCTAGAATACTACAAGAAGAACATCGTGATGGTTGGATCTGGACCCAGGCGTGTCTGCTCAAGCCACAGCACCAACCAAAGACAACACATGCAGTAAATATTGAACCTCTACTCAGGTCTAGGCAAGGGACAGGACATTATCCAAAGCCGTGTGGAGAGAGAGGACTGACTCTTACATGAACTCTGGTGCCCCATATTTGACCATTTCCCCTTACTGGGGAGGCTTGGTAGCACTCAGAGAAAGAATAGGGAGGCTACCAAGATGAGACTTGATAGGCTGTGACCATATGGGGGTGGGGGGAGGAGGTCCCCTTCTGTCAAAGACTTAAGGGAGGGGAATAGGGTGAAAGATGAGGGAGGAAGGAATGGGAAGAGACAAGCAAGGCAATAAAAATTGAGTTGTTATCTTAATAAATTAATTAAAAAAGGAGAGAAGAAAAGAAAGTAACCATAATAGTATCATTGCCTAAAGAAATGCAGCAAAGCCGCAAGCCACATGTGGAAAGCCAAGGTTTGTGGATGATTCTAATGCCTAGTCAATTTGAAGGCAAAGTGTAAGTGATGAAATGCATATTTAGGATATTCAGGACAGCATGGCCGCTATGTTCTGCAGCGGGCCCACCATGCAGCACGCATTGCATTCACATGAGAGCACTTTAAATGGAGCACTAATATGCGAGACCAAAAATTAAAATAGTTTATTTCTTTCATATGCTTAGAGAGATGCAGCAATAAAATAAAATTGAATGCTTACAAAGACCAATGTAACATAAACTGCTCCTGTGCATGAGACAGAGGCTATAAGCACAAGCCTACAAAGTTTGTACTTGAGACCCTGAGGGAGAAAGACTATGTGTGTCATACCACCCTAGCTTGCAAAAGAAAAACTCCACCTCAAAATAAAGAAAAAAATCAATTAAAGTTCTACACACAAATGACTGTGAACATGAGGGGAGGCTTCATCTTTCTCAAATATATTACTCCACAGTTTACAAATATTTAAATAATACAAAAACAGAAGGCATGCCCTCACAAAAACATTTTGAATGTTCTTAGACTAAGAAAGGAATTGTGAACATTACAGTCAGAATCAAAATCAAACTATTATAAATTCACATTAAACAGTGTTATGTTTTAATCATTTTTCTGTCCAATGTGGCTACTTCTGACCCATGTTTCTGTACAGCATGTAAAAATATGACAAACACAGATTGAGGTATAATGAGAATCTATCAATTTAATTTTGACGTAATTTAGATCGCATGTTCAATTAAAATTTATTTCATGTTATATTTTTGCGTTTATATATGGCAAATAGAAAGTTTTGTATGGCATGCCTGATTGATTGCCATGGCACAAGCAAACTTCTTGAGAAACTGAGGCAGGACTGAGTTTGAGATTAATCTGGACTTCATAGTAATATTTTTTTCTCAAAGAAATAGCAAACGATGACTGAGGGGAGCAGGCATAGGGGAGGGGAGTAAGGGGAAAGTGGGAGGGAGGGAGGAATGGGAGGATACAAGGGATGGGATAACAATTGAGATGTAATATGAATAAATTAATAAAATATATAAAAAAGAAATCCTAAAAAAAAAAAAAAAAAAAAGAAATAGCAAACTAAATGATCCCATATGAGGTAAAACATGTGTTCACGTGACAGCCCTGATGATCAACTATTTCTTGTTTGGCTGTAGATTAATTTCATCTCAAAATTGAGGAAATTCTTCCCCAGAGAATACATACTGTGCTTTTTTTAGAGCTCTCCCCCTCCGTATTTAAGGAAGCAGGCATAAGACAAGGGGGTTTTCGCAGGACTTGTCATGCTCTAAAAATGAAGTGGAGGGTAAGAACTGTTTTGTTTCTGTGCTTCCCAGTGCCTTATTACCCCTGTTGTATTCTTCCTCATCTCTAAATCTTCCTGTATTGTGGGAGAAAATTCCCATTTGTCCAATATTGGAGGTTAATATGACTTCAGTGGAATTTAATACAATACATTCATGCCTGTTGCTGTCAAAAGGTAAATGATGAGATTGTAGGAGAATCTACAATGAAGCAGAAGTGCACTGACCACGCCATAGTGCTTTCTTTCTCTTGATGTGTGCACAGATGAGCTTGCAAAGTGGATTTAGTCACAAGCTGATGCTCATTAAAGTGACAATGAACTCATGACCCACATTGCCTAAGAGAGAGACCTGTGACTTCCTAGTCATTCTTGAAATTCACCACTTCTCAAGCTGCCATCTGCTTATGAATGGTCCTGTCCTAGGGCTCCTGCTGACTGGCGATCCCTCAGGCAAATTTCAACATACATCTCAGATTATCAGATATTACTGATTGTGCCTTTAACCCCTTTTTCCCTAAAAGTAAAACTTATAGCATCTTAATTGTCACTTATTTCAGTGTTAAAAGAGAGTTTAGGTACACAGGCAAAACATTATGTAAACTCTATAGTGATGGTCCAGGAAATAAAATGAAAGGCTTTAATATAGAGACACAATTTTATTAGGAAATTGTCCCCTTTTACAATGTTACTCAAAAGAAAACTGCCAATTTAAATTAAAATCTCAAAGCTAGAAAATTCAAAAGTAAAATTATTTGGCAAAATTTAACATGATATTTTCTTATAATCCATAGTTTAAGTAATGAAATAAATATATGTTTTTGTTTAATTTTACATAAATGATTTTAAAAGGAAAATATGTGCAACATTTTAAAGCTGATACACTGGTATAAGTTTTATCACCAACCTAAGTATTAAATTACTTAAAATAAATTTTGAAAATAAAATAAATTTAGATTGAATGATTATTTTTCTCTGGATATTGTATTCTTTATATTATTCAACTTTAAGATAGCTTACATAAACTTTTTATATAATTTATTTATTATTGAAACAAGGTTTCTATTACCAGTGCTGCCACAAAATCATTATTTTGATAAACTAGTAAAAATTCAATAGTTAACCTCTAATCTTAAAATAAAAATTTAGAACACAAAGGAAAAAATCAATGCAGTAAAATATTATATTATTGTTGATAGGTGTTCTCCACCAATGAAGTGAGCCAGTTCAAACCAAATTAAAGTATAAAGGCAGATTTATTGGAGGCAACAGGAGGCAGAGAGAGAAAGTGCTTGTGCAGGAAGAGAGGGAGACAGATAGAGAGAAACAAAAATCTTTGCATTATATAGTGCAGAGCCTCTGGGTCAGAGGGAAACTAGGCCGTGGGCTGGAAAATCCAGCATAGAGGGAGAGATTTGACAGACAGTCCCTGTAGCAGGTAGGAATCTAGGGATGCTGGGAGAACTTGAAGGCCAGGTCCTCTGTGATGTGTTAAATAGGCACCTGAGCCCCCTGTTCCTGGTGAAAAAACCAACATCCTAGCCTTTTGTTAATAATAAATGAATAAAGGGAGATGTAATCACCTATGACTACTTCCTGCTGACATTGGGACATCATTACTGGAGTCCAAAGTTTGGAATGCTGGCCAGGTCTGTGAAGAACAGGCTGTTTCACTGGCTACCCAATTTCTGCAGGACCATGTGGAGTTAGGGACTTGAGGGCCCAGCTGAAGCAGTTTGTAAGGCTGGACTCGAGCACCTGTTGGTAGGCCCTTCAGAGCTGCCCTGCATGCAGGCTTTGAAGAAACACCTGGACTCAGCAGGATTCAGTAACAGATATATATATGTTAGGGGCAGACGATAAAGTTAAGAAATTTAAGGGAAATTTTTTCTTGGATGTACATTTGAAAACTTTAGGTCTTGGTAATTGGAGGCGGAGGTTGGTTCTAAAACTAGGAAAATGGAAATAGAATTAGGGTTCTAAACCTTGCTCGATATTAAACCTCAAATGTACATACATATCTGAGGAGTAACCTTTTCTTTCCAACATCGTTTTCTTCCTGGAAGAACACTATTAGACTTCTTAGTTATCTTTTTGCTTTTTTTGTGACTTAATATCAATAATGTATTTCATCATTCTTGCTTTTTTTGTAAAAAAATATGCAAAATAATCCTAGAATCAATATTAATATTTGGCCTCAAATTATTGTTTATAATAATTGAAATATCTATCATTAGGAGAATGGGGACAATTGTAATAGCACTGACCAATAAAATGATGCAAATTAAGTATTATTGTAGAAGGCTGTGGGTGGCCGAATACATACTAGACCTGGGCATTGTAGTAAATCCTTGTAAATGCCAGCTACACTGAGTTTGAGATAAGAGGTTCAGGAGGTTGAGGCCTGCCTGACCTACACATAGATTCCAGTTCTATCTTGGATGACTTATACTTTGTGTTAAAAATAAAAATTACAGATATAGCAGCCGGTCACCATACCTGATGAAGTGAGTTTGACCCAACATGGTGGAAGAAAAGAACCCATTCCCTCTATGTATCTTTGAATATACACGTGAATCCATGACACACATCTTCACACACACACACACACACACACACACACACACACACACACACACGCAGGCAAGAGAGAGAGAGAGAAGAAAGTGGCACTGCTATGAGGGTGGAGGGGATCAGGGAGAATGGAACCAATAAATGACCTTTATGCAATAATAACCAACTGTATTGAAAGCATCAGACAATTTATACTGGGGGTTGAGAGGATTCGCAGGAGTACAGTGTACAACCACAAGGGCAAGCCGTGTGTGACATACAAGCCGTACATGGTGCACAAACTGCACGTTGGAAAAACATGTGTTTCCATAAAATCATGTAAATGAATAATAATAATAATAATAATAATAATAATAATAATAATAATAAGAAGAAGAAGAAGAAGAAGAAGAAGAAGAAGAAGAAGAAGAAGAAGAAGTTATAGTGAATACTCTGAAGTGAACTAACTGCTATCCACAACCTGCAAGGTGCAAAATAGGACAATCTAGTAACATTTCTCTGTTTTTATAGAAACTGTAGTCAGAAGATGCCTGTCTAGTTTTCTTGGAGTTCTCTTATAAGCACTCAGAATTCTCCTGACAAGACTTCGTTATTGGACTGTGTTCCAACAATGAAGGATAAATATTGTGCATATTTTAAAATTAAAATTAAAGTAGTCAAAGTATCTGTTTGTAGTTCTGTGGCAGCACATCTGCCTTGTACATAGAAAGACCTGAATTGAATGCAAGCCTTGGGGAGGGGGCGGGTGTCAGAATGATTGCCTTTAGAGGGGATAGAAATGTAGGAAAATAGTCTTTGGAATGGAAAATGTCAGTATTGTTATAAGAAACTCCTTTATGGCATTATACTAATACAAGTTATCAGCATGGAATCACTGTCAAAATTATACACATAAGTTTTGTGTCTTCCAATGATAGTTTACAAAAAAAAAATAGTAAATTAAAATTTTTGCAGCACTAGGAGGAATATAGTAGATGGTGTATAATAAATAATGCTGAGGTTAGCTGAGCATAATGGTGCCTGTCTTTAATCCCAACACTCTGAAAGCAGAGGCAGACCAATCTCTGGGTTCCAAGCCCACCTGGTCTACAGAGTCAGTTTAACGGCAGCCAGGGTTGTCAAAAAACAACCAAAAAAAAAATATTGAGATTTAAGTTAGTCTGTAATTTCCCACCATGTTATATTTTTACTTGTTAACAATTTTTATAATTTAAACTTTAAGAAAGAGTGTATATATCAATCTATCTGATAGGAGCCACTAATACAATAGATTTAACCAAATGAAAATGAAGTGTAATACTATTTGAAATCCTGAAGTCTTTAGTTCTTACGATCCCAAAGGAAATAATTTAATTTAAATCTGGTGCTAAGGATGTAGCTTTTTAGTAAGGTATCTATCTGTTTATGGTAACAATATTTGTGTCCTATCACATACAATACAGAAAAAAATACAGAAAAAAGAAAATGCAGGGTATACAGGGTATTGTTACAAGAAAAATGAAGAAATGTTGTAAATTTCTAATAGCTGTGATACTAATTTTCAACCTTCTGATATGAGAAATAAACAATGTTTCCAGTGACATTCTCAGCATTTAGGCTTACTTGAATAGCAATTTCCTTTGTATATTAGATACATAGATAAACCTTTTTTTTTTTTTGTAATAATCCAATCAAATCCCCTATCACAACACAGTTATTTCCAGACTCAGTGCATGGCCTTAATAAGAACTGTGCTGGGAAAGCACAGTTTGGGTTGTATAAACAGGGTGTGAATATTGATTTTAATATTAAAGTATTGTATTGCTGATAATGCTTCAGAAAATGTAATTTGCAATATATTCATATGAGAACTAAAATAATGTATGAGGTCATTTTATTGTTCATTCAGCACTCGTATCAGTTCAAAGGTATAAAAGCTTATCTCATTCCAACAACACATTTCAGATTTGTTTCTGTACACTAATCAGAGTAACAGAAATGCTATTTTCTTTTAACACAGTTTAGAAAGCTAAAAGGATTCATTGTTTGGTTGTTACCTAGTTCCTATCCAGGCTTCTAACATGGTTTCATGCAATGTGCTATAATGGATTTAGAAACATTGGAGAGGACATATTTAGAAAGAAGTAGTATACCTAATGTATTGGATATTTTATATCTGTTTTATTGACCAGGTGTTATAACAGCCTAAAAATTTCCACAGTATCATTTAATATCCAATTCTAGCCTGTGTTGTATTCTAGCCAAGTGTCAGTAAATGTACCTAGAAGAGGTCAGTCCACATTTAGACTCTTCAAACCATAAATTTTGTAGTATATAGAAATCTACTTAGTAATTGCAGCACAGTAATCACAAGTGGTTAAGTGGAAAGACATAATTGTGTTCCAATAATACTTTCTTAGGAGATCAACAGACAGGGTTTGCTTTGACAAGCTCTCCTTTCAAGAAGTAATTCCCATCCTTAGTAGGCGTTACAATGCCCTGTAGAGATAGTCTCAGCCGGCCTGGAATAGAGCACAAGAACTGTCGTTTATTGAACCAATAAAATCTTAAGCAATTCATATAGACAGATCTTCCTTCTCATTTTTTTATTATGGCAACCAGGGATCGAACCAGGGGCAAAAGTCTGATATCTTCAAAAATTAAATTAAGTTATGGAAATGTTAATTTGTGGGAGATGGAACAATTGCAATGGTGGAAAGAAAGCTAAGAGGCTACGGAGTAGGGAGAGCAGGAAGCTACCGCTATTGACTAGTTGTGTTTGACGAACAAGAAGTGATTGGGATTACAAGTTTGAGGCTCACCAGGAGGATGCAGTGAAGCTACAACTGTGATGTGAAAAGATGCTGGTGATTGGCTGAGTGTGGTATCAAAAGAATTCAAGCTTATGGATACAGACTTCTGCTATAGGGATTTTATATGTGGGGAGCAGACGAAGTCTGGCTAAGTGTCTATTGTGGACTTGGGCAGAGTGATGTAAAGGACCCTGGGAACTGGCTGAGCCTCTCCAGTGATGATGGCAACTTGATGGCATCCTCTTACCAAGATTAGCTAAACCCTCTCCATGTGTTATTCATGATAAAAAGAGGTGAGACGCCAGGTTGCTGCATAGTCAGTGTCACTCCGTGGGAGTACGCACAGCTTTCTGATCCCAGTTCAGATTGTATTTGTATATGTGTGTTTTGTTTTTTCATTCTGTATGACCTGGTCAGATTTTAGAACTAAGACACATGGGACAGAGTAGTTTACTTGCTTATGCTGTTTTACGAATGGAATGTGAGTGGTTAAGAAAAAAAAAAGACACAAAGTATCAGCTGCTGTTATTGACAGGTACTGCTTTCATGAGGCAAAGAAGCATTTGCCAGTGGGAACAGGATGTAAATGAAACATGATGCGAACAAACTGAGATGCAGAATTGGAAATCATAGACAAATAGGAGAGTAGCCTTGTGATGAATAATGTTAGTACAAATTAATGCCTATACATTCTTAAATGGTATTTTTTTGCAATTAACATGATATTTTTCTCTTTTTTATTTAAAAATACATATTTTTCTCACATAATATATCTTTATTATGATTTTCCCTTTCTCTACTACTCTCAGTTTCTACCTCCCCTCCCATGCAGATCCATTCTCTTTCTGACTGTCATTAGGGAAAAGAAAACAAGTTTATAAAGAATAATAATAAAATAGTATAAAACAAAACCAAAAACTAACATAGTGGCATTGGACAAGATAAACAGAAGGAAACGCGAACAAGAGAAGGCACAAGAATCAGATACCAGCCTCTTGGCATATTCAGGAATCCCATAAAAACACTAAGGTGGAAGCCATAATACATACTCAGGGGCCTGGTGCAGACCCATGCAGGCCCTGTGTGTGCTTGCCTCAGTCTCTGTGAGTCCATGTGAGCTTCGATCTGACGTAGAAGACCTTGTTTTCTTGGTGTCTTCCCTCTGGCTCTTAAAGACTATCCACCTGCTCATCTGTCCAGTTTCCTGAATTATGAGGTGAGGGATTTGATTTCATCCCAGTTAGGGCTGATTGTTTCCAGCAGGCTCACTTGCGCGCTCTCTCTCTCTCTCTCTCTCTCTCTCTCTCTCTCTCTCTCTCTCTCTCTCTCTCTCTCTCTCAAATGTCTGGCTGTGGGGTTCTGTATTTGTTCATAGCTATTCAGGGCTGAAGCTTCTTTGATGTCTGAAGAAAGTACTGATATATGATTATAGCAAAATATCTTTAGGTGTTATCTCAATGGGATTTTTTCATTGGCTCTTTTTGTTGTGTTTTTTGTTTGTTTAAAACACTAGTATTTGGTTTTACCCTAGTCCCTAGGCTATCTAGGCTCTGGTTCTTGGTTACATAAGTAGTGTAGGGTATGGGTTCCATCGTGTGGATTGGGCCTAAGTCAAATCAATATTGGTTGGTTACTTGCACAAGCTTTTTTGCCACAAGAAGAGAGAATTGGTGTCTTGAAAGATGAATATGTATTTTGGATATTAGACCTTTGTCAGATGTAGGGTTGGTGAAGATTTTTTCCCAGTCTGTAGGCTGTCGCTTTGTTCTCTTGACAGTGTCTCCTGCCTTACAGAAGCTTCTCAGCCTCATGAGGTCCCATTTATTAATGGTTGACATTAAGGCCTGGGCCGTTGGTGTTCTGTTCAGGAAGTTGTCTCCTGTGCCAATATGTTCCAGGCTCTTTCCCACTTTTTCTTCTAAGTGGCTTAGTGTCTCTGGTTTTATGTTGAGGTCTTTAATCCACTTGGATTTGAGTTTTGTGCAAGGTGACAAATATGGGTCCAGTTTCATTTTTTTACACATAGACCTCAATATGATAGGCAGATTTGGGCCCAGGGGTCCCGCTAAAACTAAGGCACCAGCCAAGGACAATACAGGAGGTAAACTTTAAACCCTTTCCCAGATCTAGCCAATGGTCAGAATATTCTCCACAGTTGAGTGGAGAGTGTGATATGACTTTCTCACGTACTCTGGTGCCTCACATTTGACCATGTCCCCTGGAGGGGGAGACCTGGTGGCACTCAGAGGAAGGACAGCTGGTAGCCAAGAAGAGACTTGATACCCTATGAGAATATATAGGGGGACGTAATCCCCCTCAGGAACAGTCATAGGGGAGGGGAATAATGGGAAAATGGGGGGGGGGGAATGGGAGGATACAAGGGATGGTATAAACATTGAGATGTAACAAGAATAAATTAATAAAAAAAAAAAGAAAGATGAATATGACAACATTGTTCATACTAATAAATGTATTATATGCTTGCAATTAAATAATAACAATTCTGAGATCTAATATGCATTTTATATACCTTATATAAAGAAACAATAGTGGAAACTGCGAAGAAAATCTAAGTGTAAATGGCTGATAATAAATTGAGAACATTAAGGTCAATATTATAATTTTAATCCAGAATCTAGGCCAAGATTCATTTTTAGTTTTCTAGCTAACCTTAAGTAAGATAAGTTTGTACATGTTTTACAAAATGTTTTATTAGTAAAATTAATAGTTCATCACTTTAAAGGCAAATTGTATAAGATGAAATTAACTGAAGAAACCAGACCCATCGAACATTGGTTTATAGTTGAAAACATTCCCTCTCTCTGGTGAAGTTTTAATGTAGTTAAAAGTAATCTAACAGGCAATTTCAAAAGTTAACTCATCAAAGTAAAAAGTTAGTCCTTTAATATAGGAAGTGGAACCATAAATGTAAATGATGCAATTTTCTTAATGAAAGGGTAGAATTGAAACTAACATTAATCAATACCATTGTTAATAAAAAAAAATCACTGTATAGGAGTAATTGGAAATAAAATGTGTGCTTAGTAATTTTTCTCTAAAAAGGCACTGTTATAGGGATTGATTTGCATATTTGATATAAATGTAGCAGAAACGAATATCCTGCCAACATGTTTGTGAATTTTTATACTCTCTATCTACCGCGAACCATGGAGACCCTTTACCAATATTTTAACCTCAAATTGCATTGCTAATTTAAATTTAACATCTTGGATATGAATATGTATTTCATTCTACCAAATGTTCTGGGGGAAAATGTATATTTTTACAATTCTCGGTTCCGTATGAAGAAGTTATATTTTTCCCAACATTTATCTAAGAACTAAAGTTTTAAATTTTGTTTATTTTCATTTACATGTATGTGTGCTTGCCCTATCTTCTGCATTGCACCAAGGGTGTTCTGCATGAGAGCATTTGATTCCTTGGAACTTGAATTACAGGCAATTTTGAACTGTCTAATTTGAGCGCTAAGATGTAAAAAGTAAGAGCAACAGGTGCTCTTAAGCACTGAACTGTCTCTCCACCCTCGAGTATCACTTTAAAACAAATAAGGATTCTTTTCCTTGAAAATGTGTACATCCTAAAGTACCAGAGTCACGTGATAACAATCTGAACATGTGGCAAGGAAAAGGTAGATTGATGACTGAGACATACTTATGATTCCCTTTTCGGGGCGGGGGGAGGGGGCAGAGAGCGCGGTGGAGACAAGGTTTCCCTGTGTAGCCTTGGCTGTTCTGGTTCGGGCTGGCCTCGAACTCACAGAGATCTGCCTCCCTGAGTGCTGGGATTACAGGGCTGTGCCACCAGGCTAGGCCTTATGATTCCTTTTGATAAAAGAATTCCTTTAGTAAGGGGAGCGCTTTGGGAGTTTGGGGGCTGTAACTGACATGGACTCTGTTGCCTGCTTTTTGATCACTTCCCTCTTGCAAGCCTGCCTTGCCAGGCCACAGAAGAGGAAGCTCTCAGTCCTGATGGAGTTTGATGAGCTGGGGTGGATGGGTAGGGAGAGCTCCTGTTTCTTATGTAATAGGAAAGGTAGGGCAGGGAGGAGAGGACAGAGAGGGCTATGACCAGGATGTAAAGGGAATAAATAAATTAAATTTTAAAAAGAGAACAGTTACAGGCCCCATTTTCACCTTGTCTTTTCTAAGGTAACTGTATAGGATTGTAAGGGTAGTTTTTGCCTTTTCAGGGCCATGTGAAATATATTTTCATTTATTGTTTTTTAATACTAAGGGGCAATTGGGTATTTATTCTATCGGAGATAAACTGATCCAAAGTAAATTAACTGTACAGCATGAAAAACTACAATTTTAATCATTGTTATTAGCTTTGTGAGATCAACACTGCCATCCACAATTTAAATATATTCTTCACATCTGACCTGACTTGTCGGACTCAATCCAGAATGATATTCTCAAGATCCCGTTCGCATTCTTGATGCTGACTACGTCGTATTATATTTTTACCCACCTTAGGGTAAGGTCACTGTTTATTAGGTCTCTGTTCTGTTTTTGTCTGCTTGTTTTTGTTTTTATCAGTTTGACACAAGCCAGACTGATCTGGGAAGAGGAACCTCAGCTGAGTAAACGCCTTCAACAGATCACCTGAAATACATTTTCATGAATGACGTAAGAAGGCCCAGCTCACTTAAATGCTACCCGCCCACGGGCAGGAAGATAGTCCTGGGTGGTGTAAGAAATCATCCCAAGCAAGTCATCTTTAGCAAGCCAGGAAACAGTGTTCCTCCACGGCCTCTACTTCTGTTCCGGCTTCTAGCTCCTGCCTTGAATTTCTGCCCTGACTTTCCTCATTGATGAAGTGTAACCAGAGATGGAAGATGAAATATACCCTTTCTTCCCCACGTTGTTTTTGGTCATGGTGCTTTATCATAGCAATAGAGACTCTAAGGCGATCTCAATTTTGCTATTTTCTAGTAATGCTGCCCAAGTCAAGGTGTCTGTGTAATCGTAGACCCTCTGCACGTTCACCTAGTGTGTTCACTCCGTGAATCTCACCCAACCAGAACCCTCCCCTTCCAATACATTTAGTAACAAGTGGTCTGGTGTGTTAAAACTCTCCTATGAAATCACACCAAGGTATCGGCTCTGCTGAGAATTTGGACCACTGTTTCCCAAACCAAAGAAGGAGTCTTCAACTCTTTGTGGATCTAAAAGTTTCCTCCATTTATATTAAATGTCTTTCTGTTTCTTTACACTGTATTCAATATTGTCCTCATTCCTGGGACCAGAGTATTTTCTTAATCATTTTAAAAGCCACTCATTTTTTTTTAAATTTTTTTATTATTTTTCTTTTTTTAACCTATACATTTATATTATTACACATATTACAATAAACTACCTATAGCAAGAAGAACCACAAAAAAAAAAATCAGGAGTTACATAAAAGTTGTATTCATAGTGCTTTGGCAGCCTTGAACAAAACATCTTTCCTATCTTGGTGAGTCTAAAATTCTGAATGGAAATAAATATCTAGCATATCTCATCTCTATCAACTTAAAACATCTATCTAGACCTAAACAATATCTTAACCCCTAAACAACTAAGCTTAATTGTAAAACTAAACTATCTGGTCTTTAACTCCATCAGAGACTTGAGAAGGAGTAAAAAATTAATTACCTGAGTAAACCGGAAATGCAGATTAGCAATTTCCAAAATGAAAAAACGAGACAGTTTTATGCCTGAACAGTGACCCAAAACTCCCTCCAACTTTGGAGCATCAACTTCAGCCTTCTGGCCCAAATCATCTGACAGATATATTTGTGAGGAAGGAACTATTAAGGATTTGCTTAGCCTTTCTTGGCATTGTTTGGCCGTTGATTCTGCCTGTATCCAAGCTTGCCCATTTTTAGAAAGAATTCTGTCTGTGGCTGAAACAAGAACATTTTATCCAGTGGTTAATTTGCCACATTTGAAGCCATTTCCATAAGGAGATTCTTTGATGCTCATCATCTTCTTTGAGGTAGGCTGGGTATTGCCAGCAGTTAACTTGTCTTAGTGTCGAAGAATCTTTAAAATAATTAAAAAAAAAAAAAAAAAAAAAAAAAAAAGCAACTTTAAATGCCATATTCTGCAGGTCTCTGAGGTTTTTGAAGACCTCATCTAACTATTTTACCTTATCTATCTATAGAATCATATCTATCTTTTAAAAGTAGAATGTAGATTCTTGTGATTAAATATTGACATGACCATGATTTGATCAACAAACAATTAACTTGTATAACTTAATTACCCTAAGCAGCCCACAATAGCACTTTCGAAGTATTGGAAGTGAACCCTGGGTTACACGTGAGTGATATGGGTGCAATATTTCATTGGAATAGAAATATATACAATGTGTGTGAATGCAGATACGATCTGGATAGTATTTAGTTATAACTTTCCTTGTAGAAACTTTGTTTCCAGAATAGATCATAAAATCCTGGAAAATACATTTATGCCTATTTAACATTGGTCAAACATGGGAAGCCAGCATCACGTGCCATTTTTGAAGATATGTACAGTTCAACCTATGACCAAGAGCCATTGATCAATGTGACAGTATTCATGGACTATAGAACTTTTAAAAATAAAATATTATAATAGTCCTGAGAGTATTAATTGAAAGTTTATTTAATTTTCTACACATTTCTAGGACAAGAAAACCAGAATATGCTTTTAAAGGGAAATTCTTTGATTCTTTGAACAAATATTCTCATTTGATCCTAATGCATACAAGATTAAGTTGGCCCATCTGGTTATAGGGAAAAACAAACAGTTTGTTCATTAAGTTTGAAATTTTGATGTAAGCAGTATTTGCTATATTCCTGGCAGTCTATGCAGTAACAAATACTGCCCTCCCCCTTAAACTGTGGCTCACTTTACATTACTAAGAATGTTGCACACTCATTGCCACATCTTTGCCTTACACTTCTGTTTTACAGAAATCTCCATTTTAAATTCCAAAGCCATTTAAAAGTTCTTTATCTAATCCTTAAAACTTTATAATTGAACTCTGTGTTAAAGAACAAAGATCACATTTATCAGTCTGGTCTATTTCTGATGTCCTCAAATTGGCTTAATGTTTCTTAATTTCAGAAAGGTTGAATCAATAGTAATGTGAGGTACATTAACATACATGCTTACTTTTGCATGAATACTTTCCTTTCATGCCATATCCATTGATAACTTGTATATTACTTTATATGCACTTGTCATACATAGAGCCAAAAGGTTCACCATCTATTTTTATATATAAATAACTCATATGTGTTTTTATGAAAGTACCATTTAAATATCTTTTCTTGGCTATGGTTTTAATTGCTGCCGTGAAACACTAAGGCTTAAAAAGCAAGCTGGGGGAAAATGGTTTATTTGGCTCACATTTCCATATCACCGTTCATCATTTAAGAAAGTCAGTACAAGAACAGTACAGGACAAGAACCTGGATGCAAGAGCTGATGAAGAAGACATAAAGGGCTGCTACTTACTGGCTTGTTCCCCATGGCTTGCTCAAAATGTTTTTTTTTTAATAGAACCCAGGGCCACCATCAACCCAGGCTTTGGACTACCCTCAATGGGCTGGGCCCTCCTCCATAAATCACTAATTAAGTTCTAGAGAGTTGCCTACAACCTGATCTTATGATGGCATTTTATCAACTGAGGCACCCACCTCTCTAGCTTATGCCAAGTTTTTATAAAAGTAGCTGGTAAACATCTCAACAATGTGCTTCTCCATGAGACTGTAAAAGGCAACTGTTCTTTCATAAAGTTGTCATTTATGGTGTGTTTACATATAGTCTTCTAAGTTTATTCTTTATTTTTAATCAATTTAAATGCTCATTTAGCACTTATAAGTATAAAAATTACAGCCTTTCTTGGCTTCACATATAAGCAATACTATGGCATTATTGCCTAATGGATGTTTTAATTTATCCACTCCTGTACGTACATGATAGAAACAACTTATATGATTTTCACAGAAAATTCCAAGTGAATGACTCATCTGAGAAATGTACTTTCAAGTTAGTAATGAACTAAGCAAATAAATGGCAGGAAGAACATTAATGTACATTTCTGCTTAAACCTCCAACAATTCTTGGCTGACCACTAGATTATTAGCTTAGTACAGCCACACACAAGATATATTAATCATTCCAGGTTCTGGCATCTCTCCTTTAAGTATTTTGCCAACACTTAGTAGCTGAGGTAACATAATGAGGTCAGAGTTAATGATTTGTGAGTGGCAGCTTCATAGACCAGTGTCTATGTATAGTGGTACAAAACAGTTGGGACAGCTGTACTTTTCAAGTTGTCTCATGATTGTAGATTGTTACACTACTCTTACTCTGGTATAATAAATTTGTTGCTGTTTGTGTGTGTCATTGTGTGTATTTATTATTGTCTAGTATATGTTATGGACATTTTCTTGTGTATTTATACATGTGTGCATGTAGGTACGTGCGTACATGTAAGGGATGTGTATACCAGAGGTAGGGTGTGTTTTTCAATCACTATACACCTTATTATCTGAGGCAGGAACTCTGACTGAACCCGGAGTCAGTTCAGTTGACTGACCAACTTGGATAGTCTGTGTGTTCAGCATGATGGAGAGACCTGCCTTTATCTAGTTCTCCAGCACTGGATCTACAGATCCCTGCCACAGGGACCACTTCTTATGTGGGTACTAGTGGTGTGAACCCAGTTCTTCATGCTTCAATGTTCTGTGAATCCAGCAATATTTCAAACTCCTCCCTTCGTCCATTCATTTCAGCATTAACTGATAACCTATTTAGAGTGAAGGATATTGACTTAAGGTAGCACACGATGTCAAGTGCTCTACCACCTCATAAAAAAATATAGTGGAGGATGAACAAATCTGACATACTTTCTCAAGTAATTTTTCTAAATGTAATGTACACTCAGCAGGACCCAGAAGAGCAGGCCCCACATCTGCCCTGGGCAGCACAGTAGTGACAGTCTTGGAGGTGTGGACTCATGTTAGCCTGATCCAAAGGCATGAGAGTGGGAGAGCTGGTCCAGCTGCAGCCCTGGGTAATCTACCTGAAACAGTGCAGGAGAGCTCATCCTGGTGGTGAGTGTTCAGGGAAGCTGGCAGGTTGACCAGCTCAGGTATTTCCCAGGCTCAGATCCGGGGCTTTGAGTTAGCCCACCACAACATCTACTCTATCTATGAATTGCTGAGATGCGTGCAAATACTCTTCATGGTGAAGGCAACAGCTCAATAGAGTTTCAGATGACAAGCCCTTCTTTATCAAAGAAGAAACTGGGGTTGTGCTCTCACCAATGCAGTGAATATGTTAAAAGTTGATACACAGAGAAAGGAATGAATGAATTAAACATAAACTACAGAAGGGCTGCACAGGATATGACTCAGAAATATGAAGTAAAAACAACAGTAAATTCTTAGATATCATATCAGAACATTTCTAATTTTGTAATAATAGTTTCACAATTTATAGGATGTTTTAAATAAGATTGTAGCTACTCACTTGCATTTTTAAGAAAAGCAGCTTTGATAATGTTTTAAATGAACAATTCAGTAAAAACAAGACATTGCACCTGCAATCCCAGCATTGTTATTTGTAGGAGAAAGATCCTGAGTTCAACGCCACCTTGAGCTATATAGTGAGTTCCAGGCTGGCTGCAGCCTCTTTTAACATCTGTCTTTTTAAAAGAATGGGTAACCAAATTGAAAGATGCCTGAGATAACATTATTTCAATCCTTGTAAATGTACCAAGTAAGACAAAGACAATAATAACAAAAAGAAGCTGTTTTATGCAATGATGTAAGGTTTTTGTCCTTTAAATATTAGAGGTCAGAGAGATGACTTGAGTGGGTGAAACCATGTTCCATGCAATCCCAAGGACCTGAGGTCAGAACCCAAACAAAAACGCAGTGGTGCTGTTCTGTGTGTTTACAGTTATAAAGTCAAAGCTCCTAGGAAAGAGGCAATGTGGAAACTGGAGGGTTAATCAACAGCTTCAATGATAGGTGCACCAAAGCACCCTCTGCAGCAAAAAACAATAAAGACACAACTTCAACAAGGTAGATGTTCAGAGCCAACATTTGAATGTTGTCCTTGATCTATGCTCACACACTATCCACAAAGACAAAAATAATAAAAATAGAAAACTCGAGCAAAATAAGATTTGGAGAATAACACCATCATTCGTGGTAAACTTGATGGAAACGTTACTTTATGTTAAAGTATGTTTCACATAAACCTGTGTCCATATGTAGATAGATCGTGATGTTTGGCTCAATGCAGCCACTGTACATAGTGAACTATCTGCTACCTATTTTGATGTGTACTTTGAAACCCTACTTAAGGGTTATTTATTATAACTGGGGAGTTGAGTCTAAGTCTATCATAGTCAATGAACTGTTGGTCAATCTGAAGCTGAAAGCTACAAATATTAAATATATAGTAAGGAGTGATTGCAGGCAATTGAGTTATTTACAATGTCACTTGCTTTTCTCTGGATACAACTGAAGGAGGCAAATGTGAATATTGGGTAGCACAGATAAATCATGTTCTGTGCTCCCTAATTTTATTGCTCAAATATAAACTAAAATTAAACACTTATAAGATATTTTGACACCCCTGCAATGATAAATTATGATCAAAAGGAAATTTGCAAGCAATGATATATTATAGTTAGGATGCACTGAATGTTATTCAATAAATTGAAAAATATGATTTTAAGTATGAAACAACATGGTCAGTTGGAGACTCAACAGCATTAGGTAAGATAGATTGTAATTGGAAATAATGTCAATATTAGAATAAAATTGCACAGTAAAATATATTTCCAATTTATGCTATTTTTTTCCTTTTTTTTTTTTATTAATTTATTCTTGTTACATCTCAATGTTTATCCCATCCCTTGTATCCTCCCATTCCTCCCCCCCCCCCCATTTTCCCATTATTCCCCTCCCCTATGACTGTTCCTGAGGGGGATTACGTCCCCCTATATATTCTCATAGGGTATCAAGTCTCTTCTTGGCTACTTGCTGTCCTTCCTCTGAGTGCCACCAGGTCTCCCCCACCAGGGGACATGGTCAAATGTGAGGCACCAGAGTACGTGAGAAAGTCGTATCACACTCTCCACTCAACTGTGGAGAATATTCTGACCATTGGCTAGATCTGGGAAGGGGTTTAAAGTTTACCTCCTGTATTGTCCTTGGCTGGTGCCTTAGTTTGCAATTTATGCTATTTTACAATACAGATTTTTATATTAATCATCATCCAAATTTTAAAAAGTAAAAATGCTTTTTCTGCCTTCCTTTTCCCACTCCTGGGCCTTGGAATCTTCTTAATGCAAACAAGAAATTGAAAAAAATTACCATGAACAGCATGTTAGAGGGTTACTTTCACTCATATCTCTCATTGGCATCTCAAGAATATGATCATACTCAAGTGTAAGAGGGCTGGATAATGAAGTCAGCATGTGTGTTAACCCATAGTCTTTATTCTGTAGAATGTTCCATTTTATCATCAGATAATTCTCTGTAGAATCACAGCATAAATTATTGTGGAGAGAAAGCATGGAGGTTGGGAAGCTTTAAAAGGTTAGCTAAAATAGCATAAATGTTCTATGGTGTCCAATTGGTTAATTTAAAAATGTTTGTTTTCATTTTAAACAACTTAGCTTACTCACCAGAAAGCTTTCTCAAGCAGCTATATATTTCCTTAAGGTAAATAAATTAATTGAGGAACATGGAAATTTCTTACCTCCAGTGTTCAGCATGATTAAGTTTGGATTGGCTTAATCCTCTTGACGTTGATGTATCAGTGTTTCACAGAAGAAGAAACAAAACCAAAAAGTACAACTCTCACAAAACATCTGCTTGTATGTTTGAATTAAATATTTAACAAATTTCTATCCACTAATTGAAGGCAACAAGCCACCAGCAAATAACCATAAACATCCTTCAGCAATTTAGTCAACTAGTGCAGTGACTAGAGGATTGTACATATGTAATCCCTTTCTGATATAGAATATGAAAATATGAAGTTTATCTTGAACAGTGAGTCACAAACAAAATATAATTATAAGAGTCATTTTAGAAGAAACTTACATTAAAATTTCTTATTATACATAGGTACATATGTATGTATGTATGTGTGTATGTGTATCTATCTATAATTTCTTGTACTGGTACAATAATCAGCCAGTTTTCCCTATAGCTGCTAGATGAGCTCATTGCTACTGGTGTATTGTTGCTGTAAGCCCTATCAACTTACTTTTCAAGGATTTTGTGGTTATGTTAGTCAATATTTATGTACACATGGCTATATTGTCTACATATTACCGTCAATATCTTTAAATGTTGTTTTTATTACCACAGTTGAGAGAATATAGGGAGGAGATGAGAGCCATATCCAAGCTGTAGGAATATGTCTCTAGGGCTGATCCAAGAGTGCTTCTTTCTCTGGTCTAGCTACTACAGGCCTAGGTCTGTAAGCTTCTCACCTCCATATAATCTAACCTTCTCTTACATGAGCCTTGAAGGCTTCAGCTTCCAGCCTCCATTTGGTAACCTAGGCAGAGAATGCCTCAGCCTCCAAGACTTACTGCCTAATAAACTCACCCTTTATATTTCTCTCTGAACTCTTGCTGCTGGTTCAACTCAGGTGTTCTGGCCCAAACTCCTCTCCAAACTGACTGATTCAATCTGGCTTCTCTCTAGGTATCTGACTGAATTGCTTTGTTTGGCCACAAACTAAATCTCACAATTTGTTCTCATCTTCTGGGCCCTTCTGATTCTCTGGCTCATGTTCCTGGTAACTTGTGTCTGTAAAACTGTCCCCTTAAAACTACCACACACATTCTGCTCTAATACTCCAATACTTCTACAATCTCTTTATCTCTCTGGGCTGCTCTTAGTAGCCACTCTTTCTTGTGCTGTTCTCCTGAGAGTTGGGCATATCCTATCTCTGACTCATTCTGTCAATTCTTTCTCTGATTTGTAATATTGTTTGCCTGGCAATTTGATGTCACTTTCAAACATTGCTATGTCTTTCTATAAACTAATCTTATAATCATTCTTTGGGATTAAAGGTGGTATTAAAGATGTATTTATATTCTAGCCTGATCATACTGTAATCCAGGATGTTTTTGCATTCTAACCAGATCACATAGAACTAGAAAGTCTTTGGATGTGATCCCTTGACAGAGTAGCCATATTTTTTTTTATTAAAATGTCTCCACAAATATGTGGGTTTTTTATAGTAAAAATTCTAATCTCAAGAAACAACTTGTTTGTAATAGAAGGAAAGCCTCAAATATAAAATACAGCACCATATGAGAAAATTTGACTGATGACTCAGGTAAATTGCTTCATTAAATTGGTCATTTTATTCTTGGGTTCAGAGTGTATACAGTTAGCAAACAAGTATTTTTTTTTCAGCTCTTTTTTTATTATTATTAATTTATTCTTATTACATCTCAATGGTTATCCCATCCCTTGTATCCTCCCATTCTCCCCCCCCCATTTTCCCCTTATTCCCCTCCCCTATGACTGTTCCTGAGGGGGATTACCTCCCCCTGTATATGCTCATAGGGTATCAAGTCTCTTCTTGGCTACCAGCTGTCCTTCCTCTGAGTGCCACCAGGTCTCCCCCTCCAGGGGACATGGTCAAATGTGAGGCACCAGAGTACGTGAGAAAGTCATATCACACTCTCCCCTCAACTGTGGAGAATATTCTGACCATTGGCTAGATCTGGGAAGGGGTTTAAAGTTTACCTCCTGTATTGACCTTGGCTGGTGCCTTAGTTTGAGCGGGACCCCTCGGCCCAAATCTGCCTATCATATTATTCTACTTGTAGATTTCTAGGACCCTCTGTATCCTTTTATTTTGCTATTCTCCTTCATTTAGAGTCCCAATAGGATGCCCTCCCCTCTGTCCCAGTTTCCTGGTAAGTGAAGGCTTTCGTGGGACATGCCCCTTGGGCTAGTATGCAGATATAAGTGAGTATATACCATTTGATTCTTTCTGCTTCTGGGTTAACTCACTCATTATGATCATTTCTAGTTCAATCCATTTATCCACAAATTTCGGGAATTCCTTGTTTTTAATAGCTGAGTAGTATTCCATAGTGTATATGTACCACAGTTTCTTTATCCATTCTTCTACTGAGGGACACTTAGGCTGTTTCCATGTTCTGGCTATTATGAATAAGGCTGCTATGAACATGGTTGAGCAAATGTTCTTGTTGTGTGCTGGAGCATCTTCTGGGTATATTCCAAGGACTGGAATAGCTGGGTCGTGAGGAAGCCCAATCCATTTTTCTGTAGCTATTTCAGAAAAATGGATATAGATATTTCTATATTCAATTCTCCTGGCTTTATCCCTAATCGTCTCTCTACAGGCAAGGTTCTCAGTGGTTTCTACTAAGACCTGTCCTACCATGCTCACAGTAAAATACCATGTCCGTCACAAAGGAAATAAGGGAATTCTCCAGTCTGGGAGGATAATAAAGGAGGTAGTTCACGATTAACAGGGAAAGTAGGAACATAGTAAACCCCATTTCAGGGACAGATTTTATTTTCATCCCACATGCTAACAGCTCTGACTCCCTTTGAAGCTGTTGTTTTTATGTACGTCTGATTGAGTAGAAGTGAACAAACTGTTTTGAAAGCTATTTTACTCATTCTAGACTCACTTAACTAATACATGCAACATGCCTTCATTTATATGCATGATTATATTCAAGTATTTCATGTGATTTTATTTCTCTATATTTATAAAATAATATGCATTTTAAGGTAACCTCTTTTAAACTTACCAAACATGTCTACAAAAATTCCAATGCTACAGGATATAGAGTAACACACACACACACACACACACACACACACACACACAAACATATATCTATGAATATTTATATAAATGTGTGAGTAAATATATTCAGCCTGTATCTTTCAGATCTGGGTGATTTCAGGTCACTCATCTCACAAAAAGTGTTCTGTGTGAAGTAGGAATAGTTGAAATCCTCTCTTAGCTGTTTGGAAATGTTCAATTAATTATTTACAGCCATGGTTACGCTACCATAATACTCTACTATAGACGTCTCCCTTAACCACCTCTACCATGTTCTTCCCAGACTCAAGTAATCATTGCTCTCTATGAGATTAACTTCTTTTTTTTTCTTTTTTTCTTTTATTTTATTAATTTATTCTTGTTATATCTCAATGGTTATTCCATCCCTTGTATCCTCCCATTCTTCCCTCCCTCCCCTTTTCCCCCTACTCCCCTCCCCTATGACTGTTCCTGAGGGGGACTTCCCCCCCCCCTTTATAAGCTTATCAAGTCTCTTTTGGTAACCTGCTGTTCTTACTCTGAGTGCCACCAGGTCTCCCCCTCCAGGGGCATGGTCAAATATGAGGCACCAGAGTATGTGTGAAAGTCAGACCCCACTCTCCACTCAACTGTGGAGAATGTCCTGTCCATTGGCTAGATCTGGGTAGGGGTTTAAAGTTTACCGCCTGTATTGTCCTAGAAATGATCATAATGAGTGAGTTAACCCAGAAGCAGAAAGACTCATATGGTATATACTCACTTATATCTGCATACTAGCCCAAGGGGCATGTCCCATGAAAGTCTTCACTTACCAGGAAACTGGGCAGAGGGGAGACACCCTATTGGGACTCTAGATGAGAGAAGCATGGGAGAAGGATCCAGAGGTTCCTAGAAACCTACCAGTAGAACCTTATGATAGGCAGATTTGGGCCCAGGGGTCCTGCTCAAACTAAGGCACCAGCCAAGGACAATACAGGCGGTACACTTTAAACCCCTACCCAGATCTAGCCAATGGTCAGAATATTCTCCACAGTTGAGTGGAGAGTGGGGTATGACTTTCTCACGTACTCTGGTGCCTCACATTTGACCATGTCCCCTGGAGGGGCAGACCTGGTGGCACTCAGAGGAAGGACAGCAGGTAGCCAAGAAGAGACTTGATACCCTATGAGCATATACATGGGGAGGTAATCCCCCTCAGGAACAGTCATAGGGGAGGGGAATAAGGGGAAAATGGGAGGGAGGAAAGAATGGGAGGATACAAGGGATGGGATAACCATTGAGATATAACAAGAATAAATTAAAAAAAATAAAAATATTTTAGTTGTGAAAAAAGAAATATCTATATCATTATCTGTTCTATTGTTATTCTATTGGCAACTTGTATTAGCAATACTTGCTTCTTAAATTATTATGAAAAATCAGCTTATTTAATATTTTGCTATATAAACCGAACGTACTCTGAGAGAAGAAAAGTAATGTCAATACTAATCAAAATTTGAGTTCCATATTACACTAAAAAATTCCAGGGAAATTCTATTTAAAATTAGCAGTTCTTTCTCTAAGTTTAATTCTACAAGGTGCCTACAATTTAAAATTAGCTTCTGTTACCCTCAGTTCTCATAAAAATGGAATTAAATTTGCTTTCAGATTGTTTCTCTGACCCATAAAATGGAGGAAATAACAAAATTCAATGGACCTTAAGGAAAGGATCCATAGACTGCAAGGTTACTGTGTTAATAAGTTAGCCAATGGGAATTAACACACATAAACACACACTTATACACACACACACACACACACACACACACATACACACACACACACAGAAAAAGAGAGAGAGATAGAGACAGAAAAAGAGACAGAAAGGCAGACAGACAGAACTAAAGCTATATGAAGACATAAGGGAAGTGAAGAAAGCACTTTATCTTCCTCCTAATTACTCTATGTTATTTTATACTCAGCTTCTAATCTGTGTCTGGATCTTTTCTTTTGAAAGAAACCACTTTTATGATTTACTTCCTAGTTTATTTATGTGGTTATTTGAAGTCTCAGAATTTGACTAATGAAATTGCAAGTCAAGTAAATGTCCCTAATGCCAAGCCTGAAGACTTGAGTTCAATCCCTGAGATCTACATGGTAGAGAAAAGCAAACAACTCCTGCCAGTTGTCCTCTGCCATCTATGAGTGGTTGCTGTGGCAGGTGTACCAACGCATACATGCATGTATACCCAGACTACCAAGTCTCATCAGAACTTCCTGCATCCTTTTTCCCTGTGGCCTACACCAAACTCAATTCCAAGTAGATCAAGGACCTTAAAATAAATCAAGAAACATTAAATCTATCAGAAGATTCAGTGGGGAAGAGCCTTGAACTTATTGGCACGGAAGACAGAAGATCAACAATTAATAAACGGGACCTCATGAAACTGAAAAGATTTTGTGAGGCAAAAGACACTGTCAACAGAACAGAATGACAGCCTACATACTGGGAAAAGAGCTTCATCAATCCTACAGCTGACAAAGGGCTAATATCCTTTTCAGCATCTAAGCATATGATCATGTTTTTTTTTTCTCACATTGTGTTTATATGGTGGATCACAATGAAGAATTTCCATACATTGAACCACTCCTGAATGCCTGGGATGAACCTTAATTGGTCATGGTGGCTGATATTTTTATGTGTTTTGTATTTGACTTGTGAGTATTTTTTTGAATATTTTTGTGTAAATGCTATCAGGTGGTTCTCAGGGAACTGCCTTTGTCTCTCTTCTGATGTATGCTCCTCAGGACCAACTGGGCTCATCAGGACCCTAGGGCCTCTCCTCTCACCAGGGGAGGTACCCGAGTCAACTGCCTATATACTGCTTTTTGTGCTCCAGCTGCCCAGACACTGTACTCTGACATTGCTCTTTGGGTACAGCCATCTTGGAGAACCTATGAGCTCAGAGGACTGATTGTTCTCCTTGGGGAAACCAGTTACACTTAGGAGGGATAGCTACGCCTGTTTCAGTGGATCCTAGGCATCAGGGAGCTGAGGTTGTAGTTCCATATCTCCACACTTCTATAATCAGAGGGTATCTACCCACAGGACTGGGTGAGCATGCGGGTGGCCATAGGTTGAGACTGTGCTCAGGTAGAGCCAAAGAAAATTTCCCAGGATTATCCTGGTGACTTGATGGTGGGCTCCACTCTTTCCAATGCCTAGAGATTTCCTTTCACCTGGGAAACACAGATGATAGTGTTTTGAGGCCCACAGCCATTTCCTGTCTGTCTATCTGCAATCAGCCCCACCAGCTTAGATCTATCCCTATGTCGTATATTTTTTTAAAAAACAATAGCTCTTGAAAACTCAAGCGCATCAAATCTGAAGAAAAAGGTGATTGTAGGAGACCAAAGGATGGTGTTTAATGAAGACCAGGTTGGTTGTTCTAGGAATGTAAAAACACATGGGTGAGACAGATAAAGAACCCATGAGCAAGTAGAGAGGTCAGATGCCAAGTCTGAAGTGTAGGAATGAAGCAATATAGCATGTTAGGATTCAGCATGATTTGAAATTCACATTTAGTTCATTATTTTCACTTTTTATTCCTCCGAAGACTTTTTAACATATTCACATTCTAAAGATGATGAATGTTTAATAGTTATTTTCACTGACTGGTTGTTAAAAAAATACATTTCCACTAAAGGCACATAATTTTCAAGTGTAAATTTCTCTAACAAATAGGCGTTTGTGAAATTCTAGAACACTAACAGTAATTACTGAAAAACTTAAAAGACAACATCAATGAATTCAAGGATAGCCTGGCATCAGAGCAGCTCGACATCAGGAGACTTAAGCCAGTGTGCACTCCTCATGCAGTTTCAATTTCTTGAGGTGTAGTTAATTTAAACACTCCCACTTCTCGCTCTTGTAGGACACAGATGCTCAATTTTAAATCTTCAGAGTGTATGTGCTCAACACTGGATAGTCTGTTGCATCATTCTCTTCTAGCTCCTCATGAAGAACATGTCAGACTTCCCAGGCTAAGTAAGAAATTTAATAGAACCTTCTGGCACTTGTTTGCTCTTGTTGTTCTTTCCAGTTACACTCTGTTATCATCAGAGAAGCAAGTGTAATATTTCACCTTACGTATACTTTCATGTATTTTTTTTCAAAAGACATTTCCAAGACCCAGGTTTTTAAAGGCATAGTTATGAGTTGGTGACTTAGATAATATTCTACCATGGTGACACTTTTGTTTTAATCTATTGAATTTTCTTAAAGTTTTCATATTTGTTAATATTGTTTTTTCACTGACTACTTATTAATATTTCTTAACTGCCCCTTTTAATTAATTACGTGAACCTTCTACTTCAGTTATCAACGATGATCCCAAGATATTGGGTTTACTGTTTTTAGTAATTTGTTAATTCAAAATAAATAAAGCATAAAATTAATGTTGATAACGTGCATATTTAAAATTACCTAAACTTTGGGAAGCTATATAGTTTAGTAAAAGGTGTCATGTTTAAAATTTTGGGTCTATATAGTCACATGAGTTTACAAAATTCTTGGTCTAGAAATAAATTTTCTGTATTTTCTAAAATACCCAGGAATTAAAAACTAAAAATATTAATCTCAGAAAATAATAAGGGCTTTATAAAACTTCTTTATTTTCTTTAATGAATATTTATATGGACACACTTCAGAGATAATACAGACTGAATTCTGAACTATTGCATTAATACTGGCATTAAAATATGAGCCACATGCATTGTGCTACATTGTTTTTGTATAAATTATGTTAAGCTGTGCAGAACCTATGAACTGTATAATGTATATCTTAAATACATGTGATATTAGTTTATATATTAGACTACTTAACTTTTTAAAATTATATTTTCTGAGTTGTAACAAGGATCCTAATAGGCTTATATAACACAGTTTTGCCACAAAACATAACCTAATTTTTTAAAAAATCTGTGATGCACAGAAGAGCAATGTATAATAAAATCAAATCCATAGGCATATATAATATTTATTGTATATCAATTATTCTATTGTCTCTATAGATATCAATTAAGTTAACTCTAATATTTATTTTATTTTATTTAATCACTTTATACTGATTCCAGCCCTCTCTCTCCTCTCATCCCAATCCCACCTTCACCCTCCCTTACTCCTTTCTACCCTATCCTTCCTCTCAGAGAAAGGGAGGCCTTTGAGGGGTGCCAACTGAACCTAGCATCTCAAGTCACTGTAGGACTAAGTATGTCCTCTTCCACTGAGATCAAACAGGACAGCCAAGCTATGGGAAATGGATCCTAAGTCAGGTAACAGAATCAGAGATAGCACCTTGTCACATTGTTAATGGACCCACATGGTGACCAAGCTGCACATCTGTTATCTATATTTAAGGGGTCTAGGTCTGGCCCATGGAAGCTCTTTCATTGGTGGCACAGTCTCTGTGGGCCCAGGTTAGTTTACTCTGTAGTTCTTCAAGTGGTGTCCTTGATCTCTTAGGCTCTCTCAATCCTCACCTCTGCTCTTCCACAAAACTCCCCAAGCTCATCCAAGTTTGACTGTAAGTCTCTGCATCTGTTTCTGGCTGTTAGATTAAGCCCCTCAGAAGAGAGTTATGTGAGGGCACTGTCTGCAAGCATAGGAGAATATCATTAATAGTATCGGTGGTTGGCTCTCTCCCATGGGTTGGGTATTAAGTTAGGCCAGTCATTGGTTTGCCATTTCCTCAATCTCTGCTCCATCTTTATCCCTACACGTCTTCTCACAAGCAAGATAAATTTTGGGTTGAAGGTTTTCTGGGTGGGCTGGTGTTACCCTCCCTCTACTAGAAGTCTCATCCAGCTAAAGGAGGTGGTGAACTCTTGGTGATCCACCTAGGGCACAGCCAGCAGAGCCAGCAGAGGTGAGCTGCTCATGGGCCCAAAGTCCCATTGCCTGCCATCTCCAAGAATTGTTTGGTGGGCCCCAGCAACATTCAGTGTTGCCCTCTCTATCTATTCTGCCTATTCTCCATCTTATACTTCTATGTAATATAGGTATAATAATTACTATATTTTTGTTTTCAGATGAGAATACTGAACCTAACATAGGTTAAACTAGGTTGTCAAAACCTGACAGCATTAGAATGCACAGGATTCATGCCCAGGAAAGATGTATCCAAATTATACACTTTCCCCAATTGTGTCTTACTCACAGCCTTTTATTTTTGCATCAACAGCTTATCCTCAAAGTAATGTCCATTTAGTATATTGAATATTGAATGGATAAGTGCAGAAAATTGAATTTAAAAATTCTTAGAAGGTTAAAACACAAGATGGCTTTAGTTCGTCTGACAAAACATTTAGTTGGTTTGCTATTGAGTGCCACTGACATTAAAATTATAATGAAGAAAAAAATAACAGAGCACTGTGGCAGAAATTTAAAAAAATACAAAAGAAATCTGACCGTGTCCTTTTAAAATTCAGTAAGGACAAATGTATAGCAAGTGTCTCTGATTTCTGTATCAATTAGGTACCATTTATTACAAACCTACTCAGAAGAGTAATGTGATTAATCTTTGCCCCTTATGTAAATTAAGTTGGCTTTAGGGCACCAAAGAAAAATGGTTCATTTCGACCTTAAGGCCAAGACCAAATCTGGGTGGAAAAACAGTGAGAAGAGACAAGCATATCCAGAGAGTCTGAGTAGAAAGGGCTTAGGTATAAGCAAAATCAAATCCTCTTTCTCAGATTTTTCCAGCAATGTAAAGTCAGAAATTTATTAGCCCCTGGGAAACAGAGATAAATTCTACAGAACTTGTTTCTTTCAAGAATTCCTCAATCTGTTGCAAAAGGCAAGTAAAATATAAAGATAACAGTGACAGTGCAATATGTCCTGGGAGAGCCCAATCACAAAATCACAATAACATAGATTGGTCACATTAAATTTAAATCAAAGTGATTGTTTTAAGTGTATAATGTATAATTAGCTTGAGTAAAATGAACATGTGTCAAATTATAAAGCACAATTATCTGTCTTTCACTATTCTGAACTCATTGTCAATGTTTTAAAAATTGACTAAAAAACAATAGCACAAAATGACTGTCTTTTTTTTTTTTTTAACAGCAAAATGTAGTAGAGGAATTGGAGCCCTAAAGCTAATCATATGCCAGTTGAGACTAAAGAAAAATAAATAAAGGAATGAAATGAACAATTAAGTTGAGGCCAAATGAAGCCAAGATGTTTGAACAGAGATCGAGGGACATGAAGTTCATAGCAAGAAAACAACGTTCCTCCTTAACATTTTCATCATTTGCCCTGCCAGCCATGTTTTCTACCTGATACCTGAGCGTAAACCATGACTAACAGGACCAATGATTGGATCATATACACTCAACTTCAAAATAAACATAGGATAGACAAAACTGAGCTGTGTAAAATAAAAAAACCACAAGGCTACTCAAGGAATCAATGTAAATAGAAAAAGTAAATTTTATGTTTTGTTTTTGTTATATTATATTCTCTTTAGAGTTCTTAAGAGAAAACAGAGGTATTTTCAACATTATGATATATCTGCTACATTATTATATTTTATAGTTCTGTTTATATGCTATATATTACAGAGTACTAAATATTAAACAGTTCCCTTTCTGTCTTAAAAGGAGCATGTGTGCTGTAACAATACATGTATATAAGATTAGAAGCAGAGTAAGTTCCTTGCACATACTCATGTAAGTTCCTTGCACATACTCATGTAAGTTCCTTGCACATACTCATGTAAGTTCCTTGCACATACTCATGCTGCTGTAATCTGATATTCTGCATAATCATACAGATTTTTTGAAAAGGTCTACATTTGTGCCATAAAATATAATGAAAGACTAAATAAAACTAAAAAAATACTACTTCCTCCACTATATTGTTCTTGATTGCAATCAGCATGTCACAACTACAGTATAATTACAAAATCTCAAATCTTTCATCAGATTCTGTAGAATATTTCTGCCTGTTAGCATGCACCCATTGAATATAAATTTTCTCTCCATTTATAATCAGCTACAATCTGAAGCACACAGTTAGTGCTAAACACCAGCAGAAATAAATTCTTTCCAATGTATGTTGCCTGGTGAACTGTTTTCAGGGACACAACTCCCCAAATATCACTCATGCAAGTGAGTCATTCATTTGAAAAGTTTATTCTGGATGCCTGTCTAAAGTTCTAAGGTATGAGACAACACAGTGAATTTAGTGAATTTCCCTGGATTAGCTTCTTGCTGAATATTATTTTAATGGATAAGAAAGGGGAACGAGACAGGAAATATAAGGAGACAAGTACAATTTAGGGGCATTTGAGGGGTAGTATGGAATATAATAGAGTAGAAACTTCTTAAAATATATACATATATGAAGGTAATTGCAGAGTAATTTTAATCCAGCAACATGGTTACTCTGGCAAGGGATCTCATCCAATGACTTAGGCCCATGTGATCCAACTGGAATACAGACCCTATACACCTTCAAACACTCTGGCTAGAATTTAGCACATGCCTTTAATGGCAAACAATGATGTCTAATTGAGGGGCAAACAAAGTGAAATTCAGAGAAAGATTTGACAGAATGAGTCAGAGATAGGATATGTCCAATTATTATGAGAACAGACAGGAAAGAGACGCTAATGGGGAAAGAGCAAGAGACTTCTTGGAGATAATGCAGTAGAGTTCAGAAATACAGTACAGGTAGGTGCAGGTTGATGAAGTTCAGTTGAATGAAGTTGAGTTCACTCAGTTCAGCCTGTCAGGTCAGAGACAGTGTTTCCAGTCACCAAAATTGAGTGAGAAGGAGAAAGACACCCGTTTTTAATCAGTCAGCTTGGAGAGGAGTTTTGAGTCAGAGGAGCTGAGGTGAACCAGGCAGCCAGAGTTGAGAAAGACATAGAAAAGGTGAGCTTGTTCAGCAGCAAGTCTCGGGCACTGAAAACATGTTAGAACTAGGTTTGCAGATGAGGGCTGGAACTTGAGGGAGTAGTGGCAACGGTGCCACAAAACTTGTAGCATTAATCAGCTAATAACTTGAGATTTGACTTAAGAACACTCCACAAAATGAAATGTAGCATTTATACAGTACTCAAGATGTTCTTTCTACAATGGAACCTACTGGGTGACCAAGAACCAGAGACTAGATAGCCGATGGACATAGGGTAAAACCAAATAACAGTAAAATAAACAGATGATAACAAATTTGTAGTGATAGAATGACTTCTAATCGTATTCTGCTATACTCAGATTTGTATCTTGTTCAGCCATCATCAGAGAAGTTTCCTCTTGAAGCATATGTGGTTAGAGACCACAGTCAGATGTAAAAAGAGAAGAGGAGAGAGAGAGAGAGAGAGAGAGAGAGAGAGAGAGAGAGAGAGAGAGAGAGAGAGAGAGAGAGAGAGAGAGAGAGAGAGAGAGAGAGAGAGAGAGAGAGAGAGAGAGAGAGAGAGAGAGAGAGAGAGAGAGATTGAGGTTGAGATTGAGTAATTGACTCACCCTACGGACCCACCTTGGAATATGCACTTCTAAATGGGATGTCTCCATCAAATTCCTTACCTCAGAGCTCAGGGAACTTCAAAGTGGAAAGAGTTTAAAATTCAGCAGTGATAGAGTACACCAAGAAATCAAGACTCTCTAAATCATCTGAGCAAATTCATATGAACTCACAGAGACTGAAACAGCATGCACAGGGCCTGCATGTATGTATGTATGTATGTATGTATGTATGTATGTATGTATGTATGTATGTATGTATATGTAATGGCTTTCAGTTTAGTGTCTTTATTGGTTTCTTGATTATGCTAATGAATGGGTCTCTGATTCTTGAGCTGTTTTCCTCCTTTTGGTATGTCTTGTCATACATATGTCTATATGATTGGGGTTTTTTGTTTGTTTTTGTTATATTTTATTATTATTTCATAGTAACCTGTCCTTTTATAAGGGAGACAGAAAGGGAGAAGATCAGGATGGGATGTGATGTGGGATGGAACTTGGAGGAGTAGAGGAGGAGAAGCACAGTCAGGGTATATTATATGAGACAAGACTCTATTTTCAGAAAAAAAGAGATAAAAAACAAACATGTTATAAAGGAGTGTGATTAAATATTTATTTTTAAATGTATTAATTCTTATAGAAAGTGTTCTTTTTTAAAATTTTTTATTATTAATTTATTCTTGTTACATCTCAATGGTTATCCCATCCCTTGTATCCTCCCATTCTTACCTCCCCCACCCCCCCATTTTCCCATTCTTCCCTTCCCCTATGACTGTTCCTGTGGGGGATTACCTCCCCCTGTATATGCTCATAGGGTATCAAGTCTCTTCTTGGTAACCTGCTGTCCTTCCTCTGAGTGCCACCAGGTCTCCTCCTCCAGGGGACATGGTCAAATGTGAGGCACCAGAGTATGTGAGAAAGTCATATCCCACTCTCCACTCAAGTGTTCTTTCTCTCTTCTTAAATTCCCTTATATTTGAAAGACAACTGCTTTATAGATTGAGCCATTGCATTTCCAGTCCAAATATTTTAATATCAGATAATTTTGAGGTATGATAAACACCTAATTAGATGATTGAGTAGTGACAAATTTTATGTTTGCTTTATGTATTTATTTTGCTTTCATATTTTCTTTTTTCTGAAGTATAATCCTTTCAAACTAAATGTACATTATGATTATAAAAGGAATACATTTTATCATCCTTTTTTAAAATGCAGTACTATTGTTAATGTTTTAATTTTTGAAAGTTTCATATATATAATTATTTGTAGTCATTTTACCTGCTGAATCTCCTCTTTCATCCTCTTCCTCTTTTGCCAGATCCTTTCTTTTCAATAGGTCCTACTATTTTCAGGGTGACTCACTCGATTTAGACTTTCTTACAGCAGACAGTGTGGGTAGGAGACTATTTACTGCAGCAAGGGCAATGGATAAATAGCTTTTTAACTGAAGAAAGTAAGTCCATTAAAAATTTTTGGGCCATTCCTCTATCTCTTCAATGTCTTTATTGATTTTCTCAGTATGTTATGGCCACTGTTCTTTGTTTCACACACACCCTGGGATTTTGAAGTTTTGACATTTTTTTCTGTTAACTTGCATGTTGAATTTCTACTTCAGGGTTGTACAATTTTTTAATAATGCATATCTAATATGTCTAAACTACACAGTGGTGTTGGTATAAGTCTCCCAAATTAAAAGAATCCCATTGATTTTTGATGTTACCAACTGCTCTTACTTCTAAGTATCTTATTTGGTATTTATATTCTTTTCATTTCCTATCACTACGACAACTCATAATTTTGATGAATATTCACAGTGCACTTCCAGAGTGTGCCATAGCATCAATGTATATTAATGTACATTATTTTATTCAAGTTATCATTCTATCTTTAAAAAATAATTGTGCAACATCATAGAGATCAACTAAATTATTTTCACAACATAGTTTTCTTTTCACTTTTAATGAAAATCAATCTTTTTCTCATGTAATATATCCTGGTTATAGGATCTTCCCCTCTGTTCCTCCAAGTTCTTCCCCACTTCCCAGTCTCTCTGGATCCACCCCTCTCTGTCTCTCATAGAAAATAAACAAGTTTCTAAGGGATAAAAATTAGATAAACCAAAATCAACATATCAGAAGAAGACAAAACAAACAAAAATAAGAAACAATGAATGTAAACAAGGAGACTCAGACTCGCTGGTTCATATACTCAGGAATGCATATGTAAAGAAGGTCCTCACCAGATGAGAGAGAGAGAGAGAGAGAGAGAGAGAGAGAGAGAGAGAGAGAGAGAGAGAGAGAGAGAGAGAATAAATAAATAAAATGTAAAAAGAGTAAAATTAAAATAACAAAAAGAAAATGTCTTGTTGTGAAATTACGAGACAAGGAATCTCCAGAGCTGCTACTGGCTTTCTTCCCAGTTGGCCATCGAGTGTTGGCTAAACCTTTCTTTTTATTATTATAGTTGGTTTTAATTTTTGAACTTGTAATTTCATCATTTCCTTAGTCCCTTTCTTTCCTCCGAATCTTCTTAGCCATTCCCCCTTGCTGTTTCTCAAATTCATAGATATTTTTCCTTAAATAGATTTAATATATTGTATATGTGTAACAAATATATAATATAAATTACCAAATATATAAATACAGCCATTCAGTCCATATAATGTTATTTGTATGTATGAGTTTTCAGGACTGGCCATTTGGTAATGGAAAACCATTTATTTAATTCTACCCTGATGGAAAATGTCTCTCTCAGCCTTCCGTAGTTACCTGTAACCTTTGTCCTAGGGCTGTGGCCTAGGAGGTCTTTCATTGGTGGATTTATTTTCTACTGGAACACTTATACTCTAATGGATATTGAGCGTTTCTGAATTTAGAGTCTCAACTTTCACATATCTCAGATTCAAATTTTTCTTAAAAGGTTAATTTTACTTTTACCTGAATAAATTTAGAATCACAAAAAGGGATAAAATAATTCATTCTTACTATCTTTCCACTAAAAAATAATTGCAACTATGTATCGTGGTAGTAAAAAATATTACAATGGTAAAAGATAATAATGCTTTAGATGAGGTAAAGCTTTACCTTTGCCCTCCTAGGGTCTTGACTGGCCATGAAAATTACATCGACATGAGATAGGTTAACAGGAATAAGGTATTAAATTGTAAGTCTTACGTGGCAAAGGAACCTTCCAAAGGAAATGAAAGTTTTAAAATGGCAATATATAAACTTTTTGACATTATGCTGAACAAGTGTGAAACAATGGAAATTATCCATGGTGACTAAACCAAGGCATGTGGTATTTTTTTTAAATTTTATTATTTTATTCATATTACATCTCGATTGTTAGCCCTTCTCCTGTTGCCTCCCATTCTTCCCTCCCTCCCACTTCCCCCCTTCTCCCCTCCCCTATGTCTGTGACTGAGGGAGACCTCCTCCCCCTTTATATGCTCTCAGAATATCTAGTCTCTTCTTGGTAACTTGCTATCCTTCCTCTGAGTGCCGCCAGGCCTCCCCATCCAGGGGACGTGGTCAGAAAAGGGGCACCATGTGGTATTTTTTAGCCTTGTATGTTTTACACAGATATTGTGGATACAAATGCTGGTTGAAAAATATTGTTGTGTTTAGTGTAGAAAGGACATTTTTCGCACAAGAGAGTATAATTTATTTATTTTATTTTTAATAATTTCATATATGCCTACTATACTGATATCACCCCTTGCCTTTCTCCCTCCTCTGGCAACTCCTCAAATGTCCACCACTCCCTCTCAAATTCATTACTGTCTATCATTACTGTTGTTATAGACACACGTATATATGTATGTTTGTGTATGTGTGTGTGCATGCATGTGTTTGTGTGTGTGTGTGTGTGTGTGTGTGTGTGTGTGTGTGTGTGTGTGTGTTTGCCTGTTTAAAACATAGTGAGTCTATTTAGAATTATCCATACATAATCTTGAAGGCTGACTGCCTGGGATTGGAAGACTATGAAGGGATTCCTTATTGTAAAAAAAAAAAAAAAAAAAAGAGTCCCTCAGTACTGATTTTTTACCCTTGGGGAACATCGTTGGGAAATTTCCCACAGATAAATGTATTTCACCTTTTACCAAAGAAGCTATCTGCTCCCAGCAGATGACAGCAATCTTGAAGAGCCACAACCAGTTAAATACAAATAATAATATTCCTTCAAGGGTTTAGTGCCAATTAGTCAACACAGCCTCCACACCTGAGCCTAAGGGGACACCACAGAACACGGAGAGGAAAGATTGTAAGGACCTGAGGAGTATAATGCCTGCTGCTAGCCTCTATCTTCTTGACATTGACAGGAAAGCTGTGCCTAGACAAGACATGCATAAAAACAACAACATCAATCACACAAAAAATGTAATCTGTTTGGATAAAGGAAAGCAGGTATTGGAATACTGACTGCACTGCTCTTTCTTGGGGCCCTTTAATGAAAATAATACACACTAAAGCTATACCTCTAAAGATGAGTAGTCTGCTGCTGTCCTTCAAAGCCATGCTGATGTATAAGGCAAGTGAGCCAATGCTTCTGCATTCGTTGTGACAAGAGTGTGACTTTTATCACACTGGAACACATTAAAATGTGTCCATTTCGGTTGTCAGAATCAATCAAGGCAAAAGAAAAACAAGGAAGTGGAAACTAATTCAGATAAAAAGAACAAAAAAAAATTCACCCATAAGTTCTATCCACATTTCCATATTAATTTATTTGCTTGACATGTATTTTATTGACACAAAGGCTTTTTATATCTATCCATCATCATATGAGACTAATATTTATTTCTGCTTGCTCTCTATGTCACGTTTTCATAAATGAGAGTGTGGTGAGTGTATAGTTTTTAGGTGATTTTTCATTTTTCATAATAATCTGAAAGTGCTTTTTATTTATTTAGTTTAGTTTATTCATTTTACATCTCTATTGTAGCGCCTCCCCCTTCCCGCCCTAGCCATCAGAGAGGGAGGGCGCTCTTCTCCTACCCTCTGACCCCATCCTATTAAATCTCATACTCTTCCTCTGTGGTCTGGCAAGGCCCTCGCACACAGGGAAGTGACCAATAAGTGGGAAACAGAGTCCATGTCAGAGGCAGCCCCTATGCCCCATACTATGGGACTCACATGGACACTGTGCTGACTACCGATTACATCTGAGCAGGAGGTCTGGGTCCTCACCATGCATGGTACTTGGTTGGTGCATCAGTCTCTGGTCCAGAATTATTGTCTCCCTTTTCTCCTTGTGAAACTCCTGTCCCCTTCAGGGTCTTTGATCCCCAACACTTCCACAAAACTCCCCGTGCTCTGCTGCAAAATTTGGCTGTGTGCCTCAGCATTTCTACATAGTAACTTTTTTATACATCTTGCTATAATTCAGAATGATTTTTACCATTATGATTTTTAGCTCTTATCTGCCTCATCTGTGACATCTTTCAGATCAGGGGCATATTTTAACTTTCTTTTTAGTTAGTGGTATATCCTAAAATAAGTTTGGTTGATATAAGTGATATATTAAAAGCATTTGAGATTCAATCAATCTGTATAGAATTAAAATATAATAATATTTAATATATAATTACATATTAGCCATAGCCTATCCTCATGAAAAAATGCCAATTTCTCTTTTAAATGATTTTGTTAACATAAACACATTTAAATAAAACTAATTTAAACATTCATTTTTAGGCAATAAAGCTTTTAAATATATACTGTCAAAATAAGTTACAGAAAATGATTTTCAATATCTCTAGTAGGGACCACATATTTTTGTATTACTTTTTGTTGCATGGAATATAAAGTTTATTATTTATCATATTATAAATTTGCATTTTATCATTTTATTAATATTTTCTTATTCTTAAATTTTGCGTAGAGCTATTATCCCATCCTTTGAAATATAAATCATAGGTGATTTTCTAGTATCTTAATATATTTGCTTCATTATGCAGATTTGTTTTTCTAAACATAAAGATATTTATAATTCAGTGGCCATCACAGAGAAATACCATGCATTTATGCAAAAATTTTAGGACTTTTAGCATCTTTTCATTGTGCTGAAAACATGATCATGAGTCTGGTTGCAGAATTTGTTCATGGTAATTTATTCAATTTACATTTTTTTATGAGCTCATCCCTGGTAGATGTCGGTGTACATAAATTCTGAAAGGATGTATAAAGTACATAATAATGTGTGTTGTATTTTTTCAGAGTGCCAGGTTAGACTATAGCAAATTGTGTTTTCCTCCTGCTCCATGAGATGCCAATTCCATCACTTGGCACTATTCATCATAAACACTTTATGTTTCCTAAAAAGATATGTTGTATAAACTTTCTGCCGTAATTTATGGAGAAAAGAACATCTCCAGCTTGTTTGCAAATCAACCATAAAGTACAATATACGCCTGTCAACTAACTACATAAAATTGTACTGGGTAGATCTCTAGGAAATAATGCTGGTCCCTAGGGTGACCTCAGACAGTAACTCCAGGGCAAGTTTCTGCAGGCCAGCTAGAAAACAACCATGAAAACTGTCCTCAAACACCTGAATCAGCAGCAATTTTCTCTATGTTTCTATATCTTAAAAAGAGACTTTTAGTAGCACTGTGAATCTATTCCTAGCTCATATATTGACTGGCTGAAGGTCAAGCTTTGATCTTTATAAGTGATAAAAACCATAAATTTGTGTGTATGTGTGAAGTTTATTCATGATGATCATACCATTGAACAAAGGCATAATTTCAATTATAATGCCTACAATTTCATAATAATAAATTAACTCCTAAAATCATAACCTACCCCTTTAAACCAATGTTACTATATAAAAGAATATATAAAATTAATAATTTATATTGTTCTGTAACTTACTAAATTTATCAGTGTCCCAATAAATATATTTGTAGATTTCCTTAAAACATATAGTTAAATTTACTCTTAAGATTATTTCTTAACTTGATAGAATGTAATCTCTTCTTGTTTTATTTCTGGTTAGTTACCATAAACTTATGGAGTATCAAACTTTACAAGTCCATTTTTTCTTTTTGGTCCATCTGTCTTCAGTGAATAAAAAATTGACAAATTATATTACTCATAAAAGTTCAGACTGTGACTAATCATGACTAATGAACCAGTTTTTAAAAAATTAGCAAAAGCCAAGAATTTAATGTTAACTGAAATTTGCCAGATTATATTTAGCGAGAAAATATTTGGCAATCCAAAAATTTTGCTGAACAAATGAGCCATGGCAACCCTACACTAAACTCTTGGTTCAAGTTTTATAATCATTTTCACTGAGTCAGTAACGTGCTTACAAGTTTTGTTGGTGTGGTGATCCATTTAATTATGACATACACTTGTCTCTCTAATTCCAAATTAATACATTACAGATAGTCATTGTTTGGATGCGTCACTACCGTCACCAAGGGTTCTTGAATTAAAGAAGCAAAAACAAAAACAAAGCCTATCTCTCCACAGAAATATATCTGATGGTTTCTGTGACTTGGTTAATAAATCCTTTTGAAGAGTATAGCTTTCTTACCGTGCCTTCGAACTACTTTATAGTAATTATATAATTTATATACTACGACAACCACTGTAGTTAGGGATTGTTACAACCATTGATTTTTAAATCTGTACATAATATGATTGTTAATCCACGGCCATCATCTCTGCCTTACATATACTCTTCATTTCAGCTCCTGCACATCTTACAGAGATTTTATTTTGAGTGGTTACAAACAAATTAAATGGAGACATAATTTGTCTGCTCTGTTTTTAGTGATCCAAAGAACTAAAGCCATGCTTTTGGCCATAGACATTTTTTCCCTATATAAATCTATCTTCTTGAGTTTCTTGGGACCCCCTTCAGTGTTACATCTCAGTCCTCCAATTTATTACCGAGGACATTTTCACATCTGCTCTTGTGTTTCCATAATTCATTTTCAACAACTTTTGTCATTTCCATTCCTGGGTTACCAGCCAGGAAAGCCTCAGCTCAACACTTCAATTTTTTCCCTAGACTTTCAGATCAATAGTCTACTGAACATACCCCCTTCCTCCTAATTTTCTCTGCATAATTTCACAGATGCTACTTGTGTGGGTGGCCAGGAAGTCCTGCTGGTTCAGGCAATTCAGTGCTTATTTCCATGAGTCTGGCAGATTACACTTCCCTTGGTTTTCCCAATGATGCCTATTGTATGTCACACCATTGAGATTTAAAATGCATGCACATAATTCTTTACTTATAATATGTTCCTATTACCCCAGTGATTTAGGGAGAACAATGCAAAAACTGTGTAAGGTTTCTATGACTTGATCCCAGAGCTAGTTTTGTTTTTCAAACTAATGAGAAACTTTAGCCTCCTGTATATGCCTTCAAGTTTAGCCCTAAATCTAATAACTAAAACAAGTAAGTTTTATTAAAAATCAGCAATATGTCAAATATTTAAATGGTAAATATTGATGTTAAAATGTTTTATCTGGAATTTTCTTTTTTTATTTTTATTTTTGATTATATTTCTTTTCTACATATACATTTATATTGTTACACAAAAAATAAAATAAACTACATACAGCAAAAAGAAGTATAAAACAATCAGGAATTATATAAATGTTATATTCATTGTGATTTGGCTATTTGTATTTGGCAAACTTGAAAAAACATCTTTCCGATCTTGGTGAGTCTAAAATTCTGAATGAAAATCAATATATATCATATCTTCTCTCCATTAACCTAAAATAGCTATCTAGACCTAAAAACATCTTAATATCTCCAAACAACTAAGCTTAGTTATAAGACTAAATGATCTGTCCTTCAGCTCCATCATAGACTTGAGAAGGAATAAAACTTAATTACTTGAGTGAATTGGAAGTGCAGGTAAGCAGCTTGCAAAATGAAAAAAAATGACAGAGATAGTTTGCTGCCTGAACAGTCACCCAAGACTCTCTATAACGTTGGAGAGCTAGCTTTTAATGCCAGGTTTTTATTTTGTTTTGTTTTCCTTCTTGTCTTGTCTTCATTAGTGTTACCATTGCTGTGATGAAACACCACAACCAAAAGCAACTTAAAGAAGAAAGGGTTAATTTCACTCCTATTTCTATATATCAGTTAAACATCAAAAGCAGTGAGAACAGGAATTCAAGTAGAGAAAGAACCTTGATGCAGAATCCAAGGAGGAAGGGGCTTGCTTACTGGTTTGCTTATCATGGCTTGCTCAGCCTGCTTTCTTATAGAAACCATGACACAGATCTTGTGAAGGCATTTTCTCAAATGAGATGCCCTCTTTTCAGATAGTTCTAGTTTGTGTCAAACTGACACATATTTAGCCATCAAACCTAATTATTTTTTACTTATATGATGTATATTAAAGAACAGTGATTGCATTCACCCAGATTACTCACTCATTTCTCTCTCTCACTCCTGACAACTTTTTTTTTAATCCCAAACTAGTCTTTTTTTGAGTTATGTACCTTCCTCACTTCCTTCCTTCCTTTCTTTCAATTCCTTCCTTCCTTTTTTATCTCTCTTCTTTAATTCTGTGTGGGTCACACACAAGTTGTCACAACTGCTGTGTATATGATTGCTGTAGCCATTTTATATCCACAATATAAACTCCTGCCAACTCTTTCTCTTTCTTCATCTCCCACAGCCCTCTTCCTCTTCTTCTATGATGCTCACTGGGCCCCATAAGAAGAGGTATCTGTGGCCATACATGTCATGTTTGAAGCTGAACACTGAGTAATTTGGCCAGTTATGAATCTAACACCCACCTAGTCTATAAGAGCTATGTTACCAACCTGCCTAGGAAGATGTACCCATTCATTCAACACTGACATGAATGTCCCCATAGTAAACAACCAGTTCTTGGTTGGCTATGCTATGCACTACAAAGAGAAGAATAATTGCCTAGCATAGTAAATGTGCTCAAAATCCTAAATGCTGTGTTAATCCTTACTAACCACAACTCTATCTTTATTAGTACCAGCACAATAGAGCTTTTATTTAGGCTTATAACTCTGTCCTCATATGTATAAAGTGTAAGTAACCAGCTATTAAACTCTTTAAGGATTTTGACCTCAGTCCCTATATCAATCAATGAATATCTCTCTTGAAAAAAAAAAAACAGGACATCAATTTCACATAATCAATATCTCTTTCAACTGCAATGGCAAATTTAAACAAATAAGACACTGGAGTGCTCAGCCTCACTATGGTACTGGTAGCACAACCCTATTCCCAAGACTCAGGGCTCACCATGGATGGGGGTTGGAAAATTGTAGAAAGAAGGGGTAATAGATATCTGCAGCAAAAGAGCAGTGCTGATCTTTACAAGGCCGCAGCACACATGAATTTACAGAAGCTGGGAGTACATGCTTGTGACTTGCACAGACCAAGGCAACCAAAATCCACAGTGGATGGGGAAATGCTTAATGAAGTTGCTTTCCTCTCTAGGGAGCTCTGGGATTGTCCAGGGATGTGGGGACTATGAGGCTACTGATGATCTTGCAGGTAGTCTTTCACCAATGCACATACTAACAGCACAGAATGGAATTGGTTTGTTTAAAATGTTGATCATTTGATGATGGAGGAGGAAATGGGGGTAAATAGAGGAGTTAGTATGGGGGTTGCATTTAACCAAAACACAATGTATGCATGCATAAAGTTCTCAAACAATAAAAAAAAAATTATAAGTGTCCCTACATTTGTAGTTCATACTAGAATGCCTAAGGGATGAATTAACCCAAAAACAATTTACTACCATTGGCGCCAGTTAAAATTGACACCAATTCTGAGAAATACATAAAAGAAATTTTCTAGGAAAAGACCGAGAGCATAGGAATGAAGTATATTTTTGGAAGAGACAAAAAAAAGTCACCAAGAAAGTAATGTGGTGTGTGTGTGTGTGTGTGTGTGTGTGTGTGTGTGTGCGCGCGCGCGCACGCTGTGCAGGAACACGCACTTGTGTATGGTCACCCACATACTGAGTTCACTGCAGTCAGGGAGAAATGAACAACTATGCTTTATAAATAGAAAAAATAATGTGTGATGAAATTGTTGACTTGCTCTAAGAATTAATCTAATAGATAAGAGGTTAACGTAAAATGAGTGAAAGAGCAAGATGGCATGTGGAGACTAGATTGAGGGGCATTAGAATAAAAGCCTCAGTCGAGAGGTGTCACTTAAGAGGGGAAGGTAACAATGGGAGGAAAGTAAAAATATTTTACTCTTGCTTATCAAATGAGTCTAGTATATAAACCATACTGAATTACAATCAAGAAAACCATAGCTAAGTCGTAGGAAAAATGCAATTGTTGAGTATACTTGAGCTATGTTTAAAAGTTACATCCATTTCTGACTCTGTATTTCCTTCCTTTCCTTTTCTGTCTATTACTTGGAATATGTTAATGAAAACTAAAGTCTACATTAGATGGGCCCATTATTTCATTTTGAGAATTACCTGAAGAATACACAGAGACGGAAGCACATCTTTTCTTTGATAGCAAATTCTAGTGATTGTGTCAGACAAGATTTAGTCTAGAGCTATTAGCCTTTGTTAAACTATCCTTAAAAATTCAGGGATTTATCCAAAATTTTAGAATACTTTTAATCAAATTTTAATTTGTCTAAAAATGCAACTACATCTTTTCAGTGTACATATCAACTCAGTAGGTCCTGACGGCGCCTCAAAGTAAGTGTATTTAACCAGTTCCCAGCAACACTTTCTCTTGTGCATGCACAGTATTTGAGGAACAAGATTCAGAACATAACTTATGAGGGAAAGCAGTGAGGCTCTTTCTGAACCTATGCACAATATCTTTATTTTTTTGTTAAAACCCAATCATTATGTAAGCATAACTTTTTTGTGGCCAGATATGGGGGAAAGAGTCAAAGGTCTTAATCGTCTCAACTCTGCCATCGCCATTTTCCTCTGAACACTCCCACCGTTTTTCTCCTCCCCCACCTCTTCATACCCATCTTCCTCATCCCTTTATGTCCTCCTCTTATTCTCCTCCTTTGTCTTCTATTTTTCATTCTCTAGACCTGCTAGCGGTTTAACATACACACCCTCCTGAAACACTGAACTGTACTCACCTGTTAATGAGCAATAAAACGACAAAACAGACACTGCATAATCTATTGTTTCAAGCTAAGCTTTCCGTGACTAGCCTCCTGATGATATCATAAGTGATGTGTACTCACACGTAAGCAACAGCTTGGAAACACGTGAATGAGAAGACATCTGCCACTCAAGAGTTAGCTTTTAAGGTTGTGTGAATCAATAAAAGTGAAAAAAAAAAAAAAAAAAAAAAAAAAAAAAAGCTCCAAAAAGAAGTGTTGGCTCTGACTCCTTACCGATTTTACTTTATTATGAATTTATTAAAGGAATGTACCGTCCTTAAAACCCAACTACCCTAACTAGGAAGGAAAGAAGATTAAGAAGAAGGAATATGAAACCTTCTGGGTATCAGTTCTGTGGGGCCATCCTCTGGTGTAATTCTCAGGAATCTAGAAGATCCTCTATCCAACAGAAGAAGCCGCACCATTCATGGACCTGGAGCACTCCACCTCGTTTGTGGCTCACTGATGAATCTCCCAAACTCACACTGTTGGCAGGAACCTCTCTCTCTCTCTCAAATCTTTTTTCCTCCCAATCCATGGTCCTTTTTCCAATACAATACCCTAGGCAGAGTCCCCTGAGGCTGTCTCTTTTCTTGGGCAGAAACTTCCTCTCTCTCTCCTTGAGTCCCTCTAAGATCTTTATCTCAGTGTAGTCAAGCCACCCAAGACTGCTTTCACCATAGGTCCAGTCTAAGGCAAGGTTACATTCTCTCCACAAAGAAGTCTCAAATAATGCAACTTGTTATAAATCACAATGGAAAAGAAATCAAATAAGATAGAGGGAGGAGGTCTCCCTCAGTCACAGACATAGGGGAGGGGAGAAGGAGAGAAATGGGAGGGAGGGAAGAATGGGAGGAAACAGGGGAAGGGCGAACAATCGAGATGTAATATGAATAAACTAATAAAATTTTAAAAAAAGATGTGCATGGCTACTAGAGATTAATATACAAGGCACTATAATGAATGACACATTCAAAACATTGTAACTTGATTATTTAAAAATGGTTTTTAAAGCCATACAGGAAAAACAGTTTCTTCAGTTTATCGCCATGTCTTGTACTTTTTTCAGTAAGACCTCACCCTACTATACTGTGCTGACCAGTTCTACCAATGTGAGGGACTGTCTTATAAAATAATACAGAATGTAGTGCATTGACATCTTGCAGGCTTCTTGGACAAAGCTAATCCATGAATAAAATCCCCTAACTCTTTAAATTTGATTTATTTATAACCATCATTATTTAATTACCCAAAGGGATAAATCTACCTTGGATGCTCCCATGGAAAGCAATCATTATTTAAATGCTGAAATTAGTTCATATTATATTTTAAAAAGCTATTATTAAGTTTCTGTGGATAATGATGTGTTTACTATAGATTATTGTGCCATTTACCATGGTGATGTTGATTGTTTGCTAGATATTGTTCCCACAGAAAGAGAGGTTGATCCATTTGTGAATTTAATCATCTTGTTCAATATAAAACATATGGCAATACATTTGCAGTAAGTGAATTTAGATGCAGCAAATGCTGACAGAAAGCTCCTGAGAATACTCCACGACCCAAGAATTAAATATAATCATCAGACAACACCAGGAGACTCATCAAAGAACAATGCAGTGCCACTGGGCCTCATGATCTTCCAAGGCAGCTTTGCCAACAGAACCAGGCTGCCAACTACATAGAAATGAAAATTCTAAAGAATAAACTGAACCTAATTTTATGCGATCATACTTACTATCTTTTCCCTTTGCAGTGTGTTATTACATTATAGTTTTGTGTTTGTTTGATTTATCTTGTTTTGCTTTCACTTAAAAGTACTTCATAATTATTGAGGGATTATTCATTGTTATCTTAATTATTAAATAAAAAAATCAAACTTATTTTGCATGAAAAGTCAATGAGATTAAGATTGATTTATTTGACACAACAAAAATGAACTCCTATAAAGATATTAACCTTTACTGAATTCAGTGTCATATTATGAATCATAATTTGCTTATTGGTGAGGTGTTTTCCTCCTCAAAATTTATCTTAAGGTCACAATAAATGAAGTGAATATATTTTCTCTAATATTTTCAGTACTGAATAACTGGCTGCATGCTTCTAAGCATAAAACAAAGAGGACAGATCTCTGCAGGTGTCATTCACCAAGAGTATATGACACATAATGCCTTCAATTCTCAGTGGGCGAATCCAATGATACTTTGAAGAAATGTTTATAGATTTTTTTTCTATCTGTGATTCACTGAGTGTTTAATATAATTTGAGTACATATTAGAACCTGAATATCTGTGTTTTCCCAAACAGGCATAGTATGCCCGATAATCTCAGCATCATGGTATTAGGAGACGGTATCTCAGAACAAAGTAGCTAGATCATGAAGAAGTAGTGTCCTTATAAAACAAACCCAACGGAACATTCTTGCGCCTTGCACTATGGGAAACACGTGGGAAGGAAGAAGCTGTGCAGAGGAGGTTAGACCTCAGTAGACAGCAGGTCTCTCTTCTGATTAGCTCTTCCACTTCTCAGGCTCCAGAAGTATAAAAAAGTTTTGTTGTTGTTGTTATTTAATGTCTACTTTGTGTAGGGCATTCTGTTTAAACAGTCTTCTACATTACTTTTAACATTTCATCATAGTAGCCTGAAGAGACTAAGTCAACACATAAGCCTTTATTTATACAATATATTGTCTACCTGGTTTTAATACTATGGACTTAAGGCAATATCAGCATTCTAAGTGTTAGCTAATAATCACAATTATATATGTAATATTTATGTGGAATAATTAATTTAATTTTTGTCTCTGCCACACTCTACTCAGCTGATAAAAAAAGAGTGAAAGAAAATATGTAATTATTTCTGTTAGAGAAAATGCCAGCATATTAGAGGATTATGAGAAACATAACTGTTGTATTTGCTACTGAAAAGACAAAAGGAAGAAAAAGCAGAGAGAAGAAGGAGGGAAAGAGGAGAGAGACAGAAAGAGTCAAAGAAAGAGAGAATATCATATTGTCCAAGAAGTCACTGAAGCAGTTAGGCAGAAAATCATCGGGTATCCTTGTTGAAAGTCTGGTTAAAAAGAAGAGCAGGAAAACATTGAACTAACATTAGAGATCATGAGGTTGATGACAGTACTTCCCAGCCTATGGGGTGTGATGTTGTTACATTCATACATTTTCTACCCACTAAAATTTTTCACAGCTGAATTTCAAGTTTTAAAGATAAAAACAAAGTAGACACACTTCCATTTTTATCTTCAGAGAGTGAACCTAAACGAAGGCAGAAAATTACTTTAGGTTCAGGAGGTTCAGTGTAGTGTATCTAAGATGAATAGTTACTGGGAATTTCAGGGTTCCTCTTAATGATCCTGAACTATGACCTTTACCTATTTCTGTGACTTCTAAGGACATTTTGTCTTTCCTGAAACTTTATTCCCTTTTGACTTCCTAAGTAGGCTTTTAGCATTTGAAAAGAAGCCTAAATTAATGGTGTCATATTTGTAGTATGCTGTGGTGTGTTTAAGATTTTAATTTTAATGTTATTGCAATCTGCTTCTGAATACAAAACTGGAAATTATTTCATAAAAACCAAATTACCTCAAGATACTTATTTTCCTATAAATATGTCTGTTACTATAAGTATTTCAGTTATTCAATGTCATTATTATGCAATATTTTCCCTCAAAATGCTTTTGATTACTATGAACAATACTTAGAGTATGCAAACAATCTATGCTTTCTCTGCCATGAGTGTATATTTTCATCATTAAAAAATGGATTACTTGGCAGTTTCTAAATCTAGTTTATCTTTCCAAGTGCTTTATATCTCTGCAAAAGATATTTAGTAAGATTTCAACTGTCTGATATGATTAAAGTGTTACAGCCACATGGTTCCAAGCACAAAGCTCTGCTCTCTAGTTCTTCTCTTCCTTGCGCACATTAAATTAATTGAGCATATTGTGGCCTTTCGGCAGGATGTTTTGGTAGTAAATGATTCATGGTGCATCCTGACCACAGTGAACAACAAACTTTCACCAGAACCACATGGAGAAATGATCTTGGTCATTGGTGGAAAGCTCAGTTCCATCCATGAAAAACTGAAGTTCATTGAAAATTGACCTCAATGTGCTGCTGGCCAGATTTGCTTCACCTCAGGAGCATGGTTATGCTCAGGACATAATCAGCATGAGCAGATGGCCCTCTCTGGGGCCATGCTCTTAGGCAATTAAAAAATCTGTTGCTAAGACATATAACTATCAAATATTTTGATATCTCTATGTGACAGAATTTCCTTACCATTGACTGTTGGGAAGGCAAGGTTGTAATCTCTTATTTCTCTTAGACTATGATAGCAGGCAGCTTTTTTTTTTTGCTATGCAAGGGTGTTTGTTCTTTTTCTGTTACGAAATCTGTTTTTAAAAAACATTTTTTAAAAAAACCTTGCTTTCAAGCATAAGTTAAACTAATCAAGCTTCCCTTTTAGTGCTGAATTACTCTTCACTGTGTATTTTCCCTGGAATATTATGATTTTATTTACATTTTTTTGAAGGTAGGAATGTTGTCACTGATTTTTCTAGCACCATTCCTTCTTGTGGTAGTATACTGTAATTTATTTAAATTTGGCAGTGTTGGCAATTTGTTCCGGAATAATATGCTATAAAGTATATGCTTAATTTACAGCCACTAATCCACTCAGACAATTACTCTATTTTCATGATCATGATCTGAATTTTATGGGACAGATGCTCACACCAAGTAGCAAAGTTAGAGGCACTATTTATGACATACAATTTATGAGATTCAACGTGTGCCATGTAAACAACTTCACTAGATGACATAATATGTCAAATAGACAATTCAGTACTTTATGAATACTTTTTGGCAATAAAATTTATTTCTCTCAGAGGTTTTGAAGCAGAATTATTCTTGAGACAAAGCACTTAGCTTTGTGTAGTGTCATGAACATGCCTATTATTGGGAAGAAAAACTTTCAGGAACATGAGTTAACATGTGAATGCCAACACAATTATTTGCCAACTTTCCCATAAGGATGGAGTAGTCATTTAAAAAATTATAATCCAGTTCTCATTAAGGTACATAAATTTGGGGTTTTTTTTTCATGCAAGAATTTATTTAAGCACCTGTAAGGGACAGCTTACCCAACCTGGTATATTTGTGGAAGTTAGATTAGGGTATAGCTCCAGGAGGTCCATACTCCTGTCTCAGAGAAGGATTTAGCAAGATCAATGACCAAAACCCAGTAATCATTTGTGACCATAAAAAATTCTTTGAGAAATGTATGCAATTTGTTTGAGACATTTGTGGTACTTATTCCACCCTACTATAGCTAGGCATTAAAAAGTTAATTAACATAAACAAGAACAAGAAAAAACTGTCCATGACAAATATCTACATTACACACACACGCCTGTGTCATGCACACATATGTATATTAAATGTAAGTGCAAAGTAATAATCACATAAATATGAAATTACAAATGTATATAAATGCTTTGACTATATTTGCAAGCTATTACTGGATAAATCCTGTTTCTGAAAGGTGATTTTTAACTTGAAATTGAAAATAAAACTAATAGTTATAGTATATACAGTATATATGTAACTAATGGTTACTAATAGTATAAATGGGCGAATATTCTCAAAAGAAGAGAGGGTCTGTTATAACCTTTAGGCAGTAAAGCTTTCCTTGTATTTCAGGAAGTAAAGAGCACCTCAGGGCCTGAAGCTCAACGAGAAAGCCGTTTTCATGGCTTTAGGGTCCAAATCAGGCTGAGTCATGTAAAAGCGGTAACTATTTTAGGTTTATTTCCCAAACCCTTGGGAAAGCACTGAAAGTCGTTGATAGAGAAAGGAATTGGATCATACACACACTAAATAAATTCACTCTGACTTTCATGTGGAAAATAGATTGTAAGCAAGAAAATTTCATGAGAGAGTCAATGATGTCTTGTAATGGTACAGACAGGGCCTGAGGATGGTTTGCTTGGGAAGTTGACTTAGGTGAATGACAGGCTTTAGGAATTAAAACTATTCCTGGTGGTGGACTGGAGTTATCAAGATGCTGTCCCCATGTTGGTTTATTCAAAGCAACATGAGTAAATAGATCTTTTAGAGAGAAAGAAATTTCTAAAAAGAGAATGTTTTATTAAATCCATGTACATAAGACTTTATAATTTTAATAGTGTGCATTACCAGTTTACCAATTAAAAAATTAAGTTGAACATTTCAAATTTCTACTGGAAGAACGAGTTCAAGTATTAATTCTTGTTTTTTAGGATTTGTTTGAGATGTACTGGAATACAAATCAACTAGACCTTAATATGGGGCCAGGACCTGGGTAGATGCATCTTATTAGAGACACAAGCTGAATGAATGCTCTTAATTTGGTTTATGAAATTTCAAGTCAAAGACATGGCTCAACTCATCCCAGAAAAAGCAGTAAGCTAAACTAGAATTAAAAGCCAAAACAGTAGTCCTCTGTGTGATTGGGGTAAAATATGAAAAGTGGGGAGGAGGAAATGGCACATGGGTTAGACACACTTGCTGGCCAGCTTCCTGAACTGGACCCCTGGATCATATGTGATGGAAAGGGATAAGTGACTCCCAGAAATTGTCCTCTGAACACCACATGTCAACACACACACACACACACACACACACACACACACACACACACACACACACACTCCACAGACTGATGACCACTTCGCTACCTATCCACCTTTTTTGTATTCTTTCTTTTATTAAAAACCTGTAGAGTCCAATTTGTATGTGTCTGGCTGCCCTAGGGTGTGGTCAAGCAACCAGATGCTATATCCTAAAATTGAACTGACTCTCCTGCCCACAACAGCTATCAAATTTATGTCTAATCCCGTTCCCTCTGTGCTAGGACGTTGTCTGACTTGAATTCACACTGGCACATGCATGTGGTAACAACTGCTGTGAGTCCGCCATGTGTACATCTGCCCTTCTGTTTCCATAAAACATGTGTCTTCTTCCCATTCACCATGTCTAGATCTTCAATCGGTCTGCTTCCTCTTGTGCAAAACTCCCTGAGATTTTTGTGGGAGGGCAGGGATGCTCGCCACACAATTTCTAATTGTCTGAACAATCAGCAGTGTTGATCTCTATGTTAATTGCTATCTACTTCAAAAGAAGCTTCTCTAACTACAGTTGGAAGATGAGGTAGTCTGGGGCATAGCAATAAGTCATCAGGTGTCTATTTTAATAAACTATGTGCATTCATCAGACTAATTCTAGTAGGTTCTCCGTAGTCCTGTGACATATCTAGCCACAGATTTGGTTCCATTAAAAGTGTCAAGTATGGGTTCCACCTCCTAAAGCAGGCTTTAAATCATATCATAAAACAACAGATTATTCCTATTACACCTGTGCCAGTTATGCACCATGTAAGAGGTTAAAAGTAACATAGAATTATTTAAAATAGAGTAAAGGTCACAGTAGAAGTTGGTCTGTAGCTACTGGACATCCATGAATGCTGTATATATAAAAATGACATATATCAGGACTGTAAGAAAGTACAAATATTTTAAATTAACTACATGATAATTACAACTAAATCCTAGAGAGAATGGTACTATATTGTGATACTGTTTAAGTTTTTGTAGTTCTTTCAATTACAAAATCTATAATGTCACTCTGTGTATGAGGGGAAAGAATAGGGTGGGTGGAAAGGTTATTTAAGTTGAAACACGGACAAAACAAGAAATAAAAGGGTCTGTGTGAAAAGAGATTTTAAGATTCCCTATAGAATTAGCAATAGTGCTGTGAATCTTTATGATGCTAAGAGCTTCTAGATTATTAGGAAAGGGAGTATGTTAGACTACTGTTGTTCCGTAGTAGACTTCTCAAAATGAAGGAAGGCTGGAGAAAGAAGAAAGAAACAAAAGCAAGAAAGGAGGAGGGAGGGAGGAAAGGAGAGAGGGAGGGAGGGAGGAAAGGAGAGAGGGAGGGAGGGAGAGAAGGAGGAATGAGAGGAATGAATGAATGAAAAAGTTCAACAAGGGGAAAAATAAGACCAACTTATTTATTTATTCACTCCTTAAAAGTGTGTCAGTGACCTCCCACAATAGATACCTCCAACATGATCATTTATGACATGGGACTTAAAAGCAGCTTTATAGTATATCAAGTTCAGATAAAAGCAAGATATCGACTTAGGACTCACACTTTAAAATGTTGTCTGGCATTTCCCATATAATGAAATGTACTAGCAATGCATGTATAAATGAGTTCAGCACACTTCTGGAAGTATCTATCTAATAAGATAAATAAGTCTGAAGATTCACAAAATAAATAACTATGGTATGCTCATTAATTATGCATGAGCATTTTAAATTCTACTGGATAAAATTCTATACTTGGGATCAAATTTTTAAAAGTCTATATTGAATACAGTATCCTATGTAATATTGCAATCTATGAAAACAAGGAATTGAAGTTGTGCCTTTTAGAATATTTGCTAGGCTACACAGAGACACAGATGTTAATTGCTTTAGACCCCTCTGGAAGATTTGTTTGCATTCCAATGATTGCCCTGATAAACAACCTGTACCAGAACTGGCTTGACTAGTATTATAGCTTTCTCATGAAATTGTAACATCAATTCATATATCTCTGCAAGACAATTTTCTTGATACAATTTTGAGAACTCTTTCCCATATTGTTTCAGAAAAACCATTCTCTCCGGTTTTTAATTGAGTTGATTAAAATTTCTTATTTCTCGTAAGTTTGAGGCTTCATTTAAGACATGTACTATAACTCTAGTTTATTTTTTTTTTATAAGTCCTTTTCCATTTTTCTCTTGGGTCACTATTTAAAGACGGCTATCTGTAAGACACACATTGTCCTCATTCTGTTGTTCAAAGTCTAGGTGAAAAAAGTTTGATTGATACAAGAGGAGGTCATAATAAATAACATTTAACAATGCTAAAATGCAAATTTACTGTTTTAATAATATTCTTAGATATTAAAATATTTTAATAATATTCTCAACTACAGATAATTTCATACAACATACCTTGATTATATTCACCTTCCAACTTTGCCCATAAACTACTTCCAGTCCCACATAACCCTCTCTTTGTATATTTTTTTTTTGAGACTGTCTCACAGTTTTGCTCTTCTACCTCTTAGCCATCTGTCTGTTCTAGCTTCTGTGATGTTCCCTGAGCCTTCAGTGTATGAGGTTGTCCTATAAATGTATTTATCAGAAATGGTCAGTTAATGTCTATATTGTGACTAGTTGTGATTTTCCCTAATTATTTCTGTCTATTACAGAAGGGCATTTCTTTGATAAGGAGTAAGAAATACCCTTATGTATAATCATAAGATAAGAATCAGAATCCAAGGTGTGTACTTTAGGATAAGTATAGCAATTAGAAATTATACAGGTTTTGGAGAGTAGCAGTGATAAGTTTGCCTCTAGGTTCCACCAAGTACAGGTGGGTTTGCTAAATTTACAGTGCCGAACATAGATCCCCTCCTGTGGAGTGAGCCCTCAGTCCAATTATATGACTGTTGCTTATCCCCAGGACAAAAGTACCACTGTTGTACCTGTGGGGATATCATGCCTTGCTAGTCCTGAAATGCTCTCCTCCAAAGCATACCATTTTGTTTCTATGCATAGTGCTCCACTTCATCTTCATGTTAGTGAGTCATATATTTATAAAAAGGCACATACATATTATGTGCACATCTTAGAAAGGAAGTTTTTTTTAAAAAATCTTAAACCATGAAAACCCATGAAACACAATCTTCCACATTAATGAGAAATGGTCAAAATTACTCACTAGCTACAATTGTGGAAACACACGCCTCAGTGAAAATGCTCATTTTCAGAAATTACAGACATCTTTAATGGCAAACAACATGAACGTACACGCACATGTATAAAAATATATTGGGCATAAATCTGACAATATAGGAGTAACTACTTTAGCTGCTAAAATCAGAACTATATGCCTGGTACTTTGTAATAATTAGTGTTATAAAACGTCTATCCCAGAAGCCATTTAAGAAAGTAGCCTGAATCATTCCAGTTTTGAGGACGCCAGGGAAGGCCAGATCCAGGGATGGTGAAGGATCCTTCAGGAATTTACTAGAATATGATGCAGGAGCATGGCCATATGGCCAAGGAACTTCTTTTCATCAATGCATGTGTGTGTGTGTGTGTGTGTGTGTGTGTGTGTGTGTGTGTGTATGAATGTGTGGTGAAACACGCCTGTGTGTGTATGCACAAGGAGCCAGAGGGAAATGTCACACACATTATTGTATTTTCCCCTTATCACACTCAGACAGGGTATCCCATTAAATCTAAATTGCAACACTTCATGTCGGGCACTCACAGTAGTACTCACCTTTTTTGCAGGTGTTTTAGAACATTAGCTCTGATTCCCTTTGGTAATAAGCAAACATTCTTATCGACTGAGTCTCCTCCTCCACGTCCCTAACACATATCAAATAGGACAGTGGCTGTTCTTCTAAATGCACAGGTAATTTCACTGAAGTTCATGACTACAGGGTTTCCGCCTCAGGTCTATACCTGCCCCGCTGGAATTATGAGATGTGATGACCGCCAAAACAAAATTGAGTCATTTGATTATTTTCCCCAATTTTTTCCATTTCAAATTATTACTTTCTAAAATATAACTAAAAATTGACAGCATTAAGTCATAGTTATAAATGCATAATTAGCAACAGTTAAAACTTAAAGTTCAAGAATTTAATCATTTTGACATACAGTAGTTGTTTTCAAGTATAAATAATAATTTTCCAATAAAGTTTTCTGTTATCACATCTACCTTTTCAAGTTTATTATTTAAAACTTTAGAAGTGAATAGACATATAAGCATCACTTCATCCTTATTAATATAGTAATAATAATGCTTTCTTAACTTGATCCCTGTTCCCCTGACATGAATTTAAAACTTCTATTAGATTACGTATCTCAAATGTCAAATCTTCTTTGAATACTTGGAGAAATCACTAGGAATATTTATAGATGCCTTGATGAGTGAAGTTTTATTCTTCTCACAATTACTGTGTAAGTGTTCCTTAAACAAAAAGTATTATGCAAATGTGCTACTATTAATAGTTAGTCTCTTTAAAAAGACACCTTCCAAGAACAGATTTATTGCATGTGCCTTTGCATCTATTGAGAGTCCAGCAAGGGATGTGGCTTGCATAAAACTCTATGTAGGAAGCACATTAGTACTCACAGATTATCTACAGTTACAAGAACCCTGGCTATTCTAGGAAAATGTGCACCGTTTGTTTTTACAGTCTCTCAAAGCACAGTTCCAGCATTTTAACACAAAAAAAGATGCTTCCAATGTCTCTATAATCATATCATAATTCTTTATTAAATGTATCACATTTTAAAATGTATTATTTTATATTAAATTTTATATGCTATCCCTTAATCTATCCAGCAACCAACAACTATAGCATGAGATAATTGTTTGGCCAAGGAATCCACTTAAAATCTAAGTGACAAAGAATCTCAGAAGAATGAACAATTGTCCATTTTCATCCAGTTAAAATTGAGAACAAAGTTAAGAATTGGAGGTTTTGTAACTCAATATCCTATTCTTTTCACACCAATAACAGCTTTTTTTTTTTTTTAATACAAACTTTCTAGTCTATATGAGAGGGGACCATTTTCAATGAAGGGTGTTCTTTGTGATTTGGGAAATGAGAAAATTATTCACATAACATGTATTATTTGTTTCATAAACATAGGTTAAGTATATACTAAGTATTATTTTGCTCTAGTATTTTAGGAGAAAGTGCCAGTCATTAAAAATCAAAATTTGTTTGCCTGACTATATTCCAAGTAAATCATATCTAAAGGTCACATTTAAAAGTCCATAGGTGTCAAGATTAATTTTAAGGACCTATTTTTATCTTTTAAATTATGTGTATATCTATATGCCCCATAGGTAGTGGTGGGGAGGTAATGTGCATATAAGTGCAGTTGCTGTGGATTCAAGAAGCGGCCTTTGGATCATCTGCACCTGATGTGACTCCTGGGCATCAAACTCAGATTCTCTAAATAAGTGGTAATCTAGGGTAGAACCAAATGAAAATCTTACTTTAGCTTGTGTCTGCAAGGGTGGTGTATAAACAATTTGAGAATACGATTTTCTTCAACAAGATGCTGAGAGAATATTGAACCACTCTTGGTTCATGAAAAGGCTAATGAGGGTTGTTGTTGTTGTTGCTTTCATTTCCTCTCTCACAATAAGCAGATTAACAGTACTGCTTCCGGGGAGTGACACATTACGACTCCACCCTAAGGCTCCTGTGGGCATCTCCAGGGCTAGCCTTTTTCAATGCGGCTGGTAACTTTCAATTCTGCTACCCACTTTCTTGGGACATCTCTTTACTGGTGTTTGATCCTATCTTCTGGGATATGGCCTTTGCCACTTTCAAAGTCATTACATTTTGGGGGGAAAAATCTCTATTCTTGTAACAGGTAGCTGTGGTGTAGGGTTCTAGGGTTGAAAATAATCTCTGCAAAATGGAAGACATAACTCCTCTCCTGTTGCAAGAACCATTAAGAGCCTTAATGGCATTTTTAGCCTTGATTGCATGTAAAAGATTGTTATCGCCTTTCTGTAGAAGCTTCCAAAATCTTTTTTTTTTTTTTTTTTTAGGCCATTTAGCCTTTCTCAGTTATGGGCGAGAAGTCCTGAAACAATGGTAGGATTACGAAGAAGTGAATGGATGAGCAAGGACAAGGATGCCTTTGAGATAGTGGAGTGACTTAAGAAAAGTCTGTTTTCTCTTCTTTTAACATTTCCCCTTTAAATGGAAATCGATTTCTTTCTTCCCATGAAACATCCTGATTAAGCTCCACCTTCCCTCCCATTGAGATCCTGCCCCTTCAGTCTCTCATTAGAAAATATCAGTCTTCTAAGGGACAAAAGTAAAATAAAATATAATTAAGATAAAACAAAGACTAACACATCAGAAAAAGACAAAGCAAAGAAACAGAAGGAAAAAAAGCCTAAGAAAAAGCACAAGAAACAGACAGAGACACAGAGACCCACACCCTCGCACACTAGGAAATCTCATACAAACACAAAACTGAAAGTCATAATATATACTCAAAGGACCCTTCGGATTTAAAAAAAAGAGAAAAAAAGGAGGTGGACTACACTTAAGATTAATTTGGTTTCCCAGTGAGACTCCCTTGGGAAGACTAAATTTTCATTTGCAAGTGGTTTTTGATTGGAGCTTGCTTCTGTGTTAGAGATGGGCGCACCCGTCCTCTTCTCCTTTCAGCTCTCATAGCCTGTCTTGTGCAGATGCCTGCAGGCTCTGGGGCATGCTGTATTTGTCAATGTGAGTTCACATGTGCTTCCATCCTGTTGATTTAGAGGGCCTGGTTTGCACAGAGTCCTCCATTCCCTCTGGCTATTATATGTGTATGCCTTCTCTTCTGCAGGCTTCCCTGAGGCCCACGGAGTTATTAGATAGAGACATCTCTTTGAGGGCTGATTATCTCAAAGTCTCTTACTGTTGTATATTTTCTGGCTATGGGTCTCTATAATTTGTTTCTGTCTGTTGCAGGAGGAAGGTTTTCTGATGATGGCGGAGTAAGACACTGGTCTAAGAGTATAGCAGAAAATCATTACGAGTAATTTTAGCACTGTTTTTGTTTTTGTTGTTTGTTTGTTTGTTTTGAATATTAGTATTTGATTTTTTTTCCTAGGTTCCATAGCTATCTATTCTCGGATTCTTTTGGCCACCCAAGCAATGCGGTATATGGGTTACATCTTGTGGAGTTGTCCTTAAATCAAATTGGATATTTTGGGTTTATTATTCCCACTTATTTTGTTCCATCATTACCCTGGCATATCTCGAAGTCAGAGCACCACTGTAGATTAAAGAATTTGCACTTGGGTTGTTGTTTGTGATTCTCCTTTAGTATCCTGTAGAGTACCTTCCAGTACTAAGGACACTCGCCCGATGGGTAAAGGCTCTAGATAGGGAGCAGCTGGACTTCTGTGTGTTCGAAGACTGTTGTTTTCAGCAACAGTGCCATGGCATCAGTTTGTGAACAGATACCTATAGACTTGGCTTTAGTCTGGAATGTTTGGGAGCACCAATGGAATCTATTTATTCAACAATCTATTAAATGTAACCCATTCCCAGTACTGGAAGCTACATTTGATAAAAAAAAAAAAAAAAAAAAAAAAGGCATAGCCAGTTGGAGCTCTGTCTCATGTCTCAATCATTATTTGGCGATTTCATTTAGATCAGCTTCTTAAATGTGTAAATTTTAGGTGTTTCTATTATATTCTACCATACTACCTGTCAAATGATACTTAAGTTAACTGTCCCTACTAGTTCCCTTCCTCATCCCCTTCTTCCATCCCCTTTCTTATTGAATGATTCCTTTCCACTGCCCCCTTATACCTGCATCGATCCAAACTATTTATTCTATTTCTTTTCTTTCCTAGGAAAATATATCTTTTTCCTGCTAGTTCCTTACTTTTTTTTTTTTTTTTTTTTTTTCATTTCTGAGAAAATTTTATTTGCCCTTTGGATGAAATTTACTTCCCAGGAAGGATGATCCCATCATACATCTGCTGGAACAAGCTCATGGCCTCCTCTTTACATTGACCTGGGCATCAAATATGACCCAAGCATTGGCCTCTATGGCCTGGACTTCTATGTGGTGCTGGCTAGGCCAGGTTATAGCATAGCAGACAAGAAGCACAGGGCAGGCTGCATTAAGGTTAGCTCCTTACTTATACTCTTCATTCCTAAGTTATGTGACACCGTGGATTGTAGCTTATCATAGACTTAGCAGGTGGCAACTAGATGTAAGTGGATGCATAACATATTTCTCTTCCTCCGTCTGGGAGTGGGCTCCTTTCTATGGGAAGATGGGCTGAGAATCAGCCTTCTGGAGGATAGGATGAAGGCTCTGACCGGAAACCCATCACAAAGATGGCCTCCTGGGCAAGGAGGGAGCTTTCTGGCCAGACTTTCCATCTTGAGAGAGCAGGGGTGGCCTTGGTTTCAGCAGGGGGTGAGGTGGGTGGGGGGAGAGAAGACAATGGAAGTCCATGTCCCTTCCAGTGGGAGAACGGAGCCTTGTAAAGGACCCGATAACCACCTGCACTTGGTTAAAATAAAGACAATCAAGAGTCAGGAATTGATTTTAATTTACTAAGCTTAATGATAAATGACAGAAAAAGACAGGGGTTTCTCAGCCATTTGATATCTACAAGTAGAACAATATGATAGGCAGATTTGGGCCCAGGGGTCCCGCTCAAACTAAGGCACCAGCCAAGGACAATACAGGAGGTAAACTTTAAAGCCCTTCCCAGATCTAGCCAATGGTCAGAATATTCTCCACAGTTGAGTGGAGAGTGTGATACGACTTTCTCACGTACTCTGGTGCCTCACATTTGACCATGTCCCCTGGAGGGGGAGACCTGGTGGCACTCAGTGGAAGGACAGCAAGTAGCCAAGAAGAGACTTGATACCCTATGAGAATATATAGGGGGACGTAATCCCCCTCAAGAACAGTCATAGGGGAGGGGAATAATGGGAAAATGGGGGGGGGAGGAATGGGAGGATACAAGGGATGGGATAAACATTGAGATGTAACAAGAATAAATTAATAATAAAAAAAAAAAAGACAGGGGGCCACAGAGGGAGAAATGGGGGATGAGCACCCCCACGGAAAGATCTCTGGGTTTTTAAACCAAGCTAATCAGAACTGCAGGAGCCACTCCCAGGACACTTGTCTCCAGGGTACCTTATATATATTTTTCTTCAAACCACCAGCTTTTGACACCCTTTGCTTGGTTTCTGGTCTGGTGAGCTGATGTCAGCAGAGGGCACACTCAGGAGGGAGCATCTCCTTCACCTACAGACAAAGGCGCACATATGGGTTAATTAGGGTGATTGTTTTCATATGGGTTTTTTTTTTCAGTGAATTTCATGATTTAACTTGTTTAACAGCTGAGCATTACTTTTTTGTGTGTGTGTGAAAATATGCATCTTTTAAAGATGTGTTTGAGGGACATCTAGGTTGTTTCCAGTGTTTGACTGCTATGAATAAAAGCAGTGAAAACGGTTGAGCAAGAGTCTTGGTGGTAGGATGAAGTTGATGTGTATGGATCTTGAAGTAGACTGAATCTCATCTTCTTGAGAAACTGCCAAACTCACTTCTGAGGCCACTGCTGTACCAGTTTGCATTCTAGACAACGATGAATGAGTGTTCACTTTACTCCATACCTTCATCAGCATGAGCTTTGTCTTGTATTCACCTTAGCCATTTTTATGAACTTTTTTCATATACATTATATTATTACACATATATACAATAAACTACCTACAGCAAGAAGAACCATAAAACAATCAGGAATTATATAAATGTTACATTCTTAGTGTTTGGGCAATTTGCATTTGGCGACCTTAAATAAAACATCTTTCCCATCTTGGTGCATCTAAAATTCTGAATGTAGATCAATATCTACCATATCTCATCATTATCAATTTTAAAAATCTATCTAGACGTAGAAACATATTAACCCCTAAACAACTAAGCTTAATTGTAAAACTAAACTATCAGGTTTTCAACCCCATAAGAGACTTGAGAAGGAATAAAATTGATTACCTTAACATACTGGGTGTGTAGGTTAGTAGCTCCAAATGAGAAGATGACAGAGACAGTTTGCTACCCGAATAGTCACCCAAAACTCTCTATAATGTTGGAGCATCATCTTCAACCTTCTGACCCAATATATCTGACAGACATATTGGTGAGGCAGGAACTACTGAGGACTTGTTTACCCATCTTTGCAGAGTTTAGCTGTCAACACTGCCTACATCCAAGCTTGCCATTTTAAGGCAGAATTCCTGCCACAAAAAGTGAGCCATAAGAATATTAACATACAAAACTAAATGGATGAAAAATTATTGCATTTTTGTCTAGTTGAAAATTAATAATTGACTTACTTGAAAGGTAAATAAATATTACTTTACTTTGCTTTATTAAATAAATATGAGAATGTAGAACTCTTTTGAAAATCAATGTCAGGCTGAAGAGAAATGCATACAACAATCCTCAACCAGAGAAGCAGAAATATGAGGAACAAAGCAGCCAGCTCTTCCTGTGACAAGGTGATGGGGAAGAAGTTGGTTGTAGAAAGATGAGAAAGGATTTTTGCTTAGATTTTTAAGTAGAAACCACTGGAAGAGTTTACACAGAGAAACAGCATAAATAAACCATATATTTTCTCCTATCATTTCTTGCTCCCTTCCATCACTCCTTCCTTCTCTTCTTCCTTCTTTGCTCCCTTCTCCTTTTATTCTACTTCTTGCTTTAGGCTTTTCATTCTAACTTATCCATGAACATAGTTCAAACGTTTTAGTGATAACTGAAAGACTAATTAGGAAAATGCTTGTGCATCAATATAAAGGATAATCTTTAGTCATGTTGTTATAGAGATAATCATGATGCTACATAGAAACTCTTAGGTGAGGAAAAGAAAAATGTTTACTTTATTTTCCCTGCTTCCTACTTGAGTAGGAATTTTAGTGTTATTTTATAAACTGAGCTAACAGTGAACTAAGAGTTATATTTGTTTTAGTTTCTTTTTGGTTGTTATTTTAGAAGTTGTGAAAATTCTGAATAAGAGTTCTGTGATCTGCATTCAGTAAGAATTGTATTAGTTGACCATTATTCCTTTTCTAAAAACTAGTTTTTTCAAAATATAGTAAATATATGTCCTATCTGTCAACTACAGAAGATTTATTAATGGAGTGCTCCAGACCATGTAGTAAGTAGTCAAAGAAAGACATGCTATCTGTATATTACTACTTCATAAACTCAATGAACAAATTTAACATTTATTTATTTTTTAACTATAACAAAATTGTTATAAACATATTTATCTTCAGTTGTATTGCCTAAGAATTCTAAGACTAGCGAGATACAGTTCTTGCAATTTGGAAAATGCACATGGAGAAATGTTAACAAGCACAACTCAAATTACAGAAAAAAATGACCTACCATATGTTACTATAGGTAGGCATACATGCACATGGTCAGAGATAGACTAAATAAAAATCAGATATTATAGCACAGGGATTATAGAGTGCACAAGCACCTTAGGGACCTCAGGGGTTAAGGTTAGGGTTAGGGTTAGGTTAGGTTTAAGGTTACTAGTCACTATGGTTATTAGCTACTAAGAGAAGGATAGACAAGAACAGTCAAAAGTAATAGAACAACTTATAATCTATATAAATATAAAAGTAATGTTATGCATCATGCAACCATGTCTGAAGCATGAAATAATTTCAGGAAAGTAATTTTAGAATCGAAGATATTAGCATAATGTTGTGAATTTTGTCCTGTAAAATATATAGTAAAATCCTTAAGGATTTATTCAGCATTTTAAAAAATTGTATGTGACATTTCCTGATATTTTAAGTATAATTTTCAAGTGCTATATTTAATGTATAATCTCTTCTTTATTTTTCTTACCCTCTGTATTGTTTATTCTACACATACATTTTATGCTAAAGTCCTACAGGTGATATTAAATCAATACAGTCAAATAATTCCAACAATATAAAAATCAATCTGGGTAAATGATAGATGGACTTTTGCTTTAAAAAGAATAAGTATGACTCAAATAAGTTAATTCAATATGTGTGATATTAGAAAGGACAAATAAGAATGTGTTGAAGATAAGTAATAGTATGTTCAGCATATTTACTGAATAATTAGAAGTGAAAATGACACTTATAATTATCACACATGTATATGAATTATTTGAAAAACTAGTAAAAGATTAAGATATTGTAAAGGAAAGGGAGGAATGATAATGTATTTTATTTTATGTTAGAATGAACCACAGCGTGACACCATCTTTCTGTAGCTCTTTTTTTAAAAATAATCTCCTTAAATCATAAGAATCAGACTTTTTGTTACAATATACTTCTTTGCAACATCTTGGTGAGCTGACAATGTGATACTCTTATTTCTGATTTCAACCTCACAGCCTTAACTGAAATCTAAAGTGTCTTCAAAATCGATCAGGCTGTAGATTCTACATACATATGGCTCCTTAACCTCCTCATGATGAGATTCAATCTCTATTTGCCCATATCTCCTGTTATGGAGTACTTTCTAAAACAAACCTAGGCAAAGAGAGTTCAAATGAGAGACAAGAAAGCTTGAGATTCAAAACACACAATGGTGTGAGATTATTTGTTGGTTTTTAATTTATTTACTTATTCACTTTACATCCCTATTGCAGCCCACCCCTACCTCTCCTCCTGGTCCCATCCTATTCACCCCTACACACACACACACACACACACACACACACACACACACACCTCCACCAGCACCTCCTCCACCATGCCCCACTTCTCCTCCACCAGTCTGCCCAGGCACATTAACTTGCATCATAACTAAGTACACCCTCTTCCACTGAGGCCAGGAAAGGCAGCCCAGCTAGAGGAAGGTGATATTTTATCATGACAATTAGGGGAGGAACTTATTTATGTTACTTTTATAACTCTTAACACTTAGACAACTCAAATAATAATTTAGTATAAAAATCAGCTGTTGACTTGCAGATGCACACACAAACACATAATGAAAATTATAATGGGTCATTTTCAGAACTCTTCTTCAGATAATGAAAGAATACTACCCTCATATAAATAAATATTTTGAGTATTAGTGTCTAACTCTTTTTGGAATAACATAGAAAAATTTCTAAACATTTTATGTTCCATAACAACAACTGTTTATATGTCTCTACTTTCAAACTGACAGAAGATTCCTGGAACAGAGTGGAAATATTTGTCTGTCTTTTTATTTGAATGACATATTTGAGTACTGTTCACTTATCTTGACTGCTAGCTCTGCTGAGCACAGAATGTGTACAAATAGACGTAGATTTATATTTTCAAGCAGGCACAGATATTATATAGACACATAATACCAGAGGACATGCATACATGCTCAGAAGACTGCATGCAAATCAAATGCATGCTTGAGTCCTCATACATAGGACACATACACATGCATGCATCCATATGCCTGCTATGAAGACAAATTTTTTCAGTTCTCTCACACGACTTTCAAATTTGTTCGAGAGTTATTCAGGGAAGCCTTTTGAATTAATCATAAATGTGTCATTGAGTGGTTTAAACTACTAAACTGTACTAAAAATATGTTGTAGCTGATATTTTCTAAATGCGTGTGATGTCTGAAAGTGCTGGATGATGTAATGGAGGGTGAACACTTTGGAATAAACAATCGTGACCTGGATTTTTGGCACTGTGAATTAATGCCTTGTGTCATCTGGCTTCAAACATAGGTGTTCTCATCTACAAATGAGGAAATGTGGGAAATTCAGAAGATAATTGCATAGATTGAGGGTCACCTGAAAACAGTTCTTGGTACTCTACCAGGACATTAAATACATGTTTATTAGTTAACTGTATGTACTTTAGAAGTGTTCTGGCAATCAATGTATCATGAAGATACAAAAAATGTTCTTGAGCAGGAAAGGGTTTAGAAATCGCGCTACAAAACAATATGGAAGAAAAGGAGAGATTTGAGTTAAGAAAAGGAAAGAGACTAAAATTAAGAGAGGAATGTTGTATAATAACTTGATAAAGTTTACAGGGTATAATCATTGTCAAATACATAAGTTCAAATACTGAGTTGGAATTTACTAAAATTCGTCAATCTTACCAGGATGTGTCAGATAAGAAGCTCCCCAGTGAGGAACTATGTGGAGTGTGAACAGAGTTGGCTATCCAGATAGAAGTGCCCAGAGAAAAGAGAATGCCCATGCAACAGTTGAGAGCAGATATTTTATAACTATTTGTTTAAGTGAAAGAATGCCCCTTCACACAATTAATACCTGTTGATTTTCATATGTATAGTTTTTCTTATTAAATACCAGTTTTAACAAGCCACCAAGTTTCCATAAGACTTTTCAGGGGAAAAAATTAGCTTCATATTACTTTATAAAATTAAGCACGTCTGGCCTCTCTTTAGTCATTTGATTATACTATGCTTCTGAAGTAGAAAACCTACACCAATGTGCATTAAACAGGGAATATTCCCACACGCCTTTGGGGACTTTATATCTGCTTTCTGACCATAGTATTTCTCACACTAAAAGAGTGGTCCATTTAAATGATTTTCACCAATAAATCACAATTTGATTTAGTATAGAAACTAAGACCTTTAACGTCTGCTATTCATATAACATTCACCAATTACTTTGTTCAACTCTCTGTGTTCAAAAAACTTTCCTTTTATTAAATCAATAAATATTTATCAAATAAAACTAGGCTAGCTCTAGAAAGTCCCCAATGCGTCTTTCTCTTTTAACTGTCATTTTTTTTTATAACTTTCAAAGGCAGCAGAATTCATAAAAAGTAATGAGCACCATTAGAGCTCCTTCACATTCCTGTCTTTTCAATGCCATTCCTAAGGTATTATTTCTGGGTACAAAGGTATCCTTAGGGAAAGAAGTTGAGAGGGAAAGGGAGGTAAATTTAGCTACCAGAATCAATCAGTGAGGGTGTTCTCTGTCACAACTTACTCAAACAGGTTCACAGGATGCATAATTTATCATGTATGTGGCAGAGGTGCAAATGAGAAATAGGTTCTGAATGCGTGGACTCAGATCATTCCTATTTCTGTGTTCAGTGATCAGCAGGGTCAACTTTATTCTGGCTTCTCCCATTGTCACACAAGACTTTGTGGAGCCTTTAGGGTGATATAAGCCTTTGCTTAAATCTCACGGTATGGTGAGACTTTCTATTCCTCTTACCTTTTGAGGAACAGAGATTAGAAAGGAATGGTTAGTTCTTCATGAGTCTCATGTGCATTTGCCTATTTTTCAGAGCAAAGACATTAACAGATTGTTGCTTTCTGACCATGATAACAAAGGCACTATTCTCCAAAAGCATAGAGTTGCGGGAAGATTGGTAGAAATAAGGAATTCCCTCTGGTCAGTTTCTATATACTGTGATAGACCATTTAGGCAGCCTCACTTGAGAACCCTCTGCATAGCCTTGTGGTGGTTTGAATAAAAATGTCGCCCCCACCTCCAACCTCATATATTAGATTACTTGGTCACTACTTGAGAGGGAATAGGAGGTATGGCCTTGTTAGAGTAGGTGCTCTGTGTCCTACTTGGAGGAAATGTGTCACTCAGGATGACCTTTGGATTTCCAAAAGCCCACACCTGTCCAGGTGTCTTTCTCTTCCTCCTGCCTGGGCTTCTGGATGGAGAAGTCTCAGCCTCTGATCCATCTCCAGGTCCGTCTGCATACTCCTAAGCTTCCCTCCAAGGCGATAATGGACTAATCCTCTAAAACTGTACGCAAGGCCCAATTAAAGCTTTCTTTTATAATAGTTGCTTTGTTATGGTGTCTCTTCACAGCGACAGACACTGACTGAGACAGCCGACGAGACTAGACTGTAAGTTGCTCTCTGGAATAAAAATGACGGCAACCCTACAAGAGGCAGCACATTTCCTTATCCAGAAGGCAATTCTCACCGTAGTACTGTTAGGCTGTGTATATAGAATGATTCTCACGCCCAAATGGTTGTCACATCCAGAAAGATCATATGCAAGAAAGTATCCAGGATGTGGCTTTTAACTGTAACATTAACATTGCTGGTGAGAGAAAACCATCCAAAAGTCACTGTTCTGTGTGATCTAAGCCTAATTCACCAACAGCTACCTTAAGCAAATATTCCGAACAACCATTAACAACATAACCTAGTTATTTTCATATCTGTAACATATGTCTGTCAGGTTCCTTACTAAATTTTAAGATTTATCTTCAAGATGTAAGATCATTTTTCAGCTTTCTCTGAATTGATAATTAATTGATAATGTCATCCGCTTTTAGACACACCATTTTCTTAAGGATCTGCACCTGCAATATTACCTAAGAATGAATTCGGGTTTTCAGTTTCTTTGATTTTTAAATAACATCTGAAATTTCTCACTTAGTCTAAAACCGAATTTTAAAATATTAATGTTATTGCTAGTTTTCCATCTGCTCTGACTCCAATTTCCTCCTCCTTTTGTCCCCCACGGGGCTCCATGAGCTTCGAGAGGAGGGACCCAGTGGAAGCCTCCAATTTAAGCTATTTCCCCACATAATGTCTAGCTGCTGGTTTCTACACCCAGAGGGAGCCTCTGTGATGACAAATGGACACTAGAGAACATGGCCAACTGAATCAACTAAGTAGGGCTCATAGGGCCTCACAGAGACTGAAGTAGCAAGCACCAAGTCTGCAGGAGTTTGGACCAGTCCTCTGTGTATAGTTTATTATTGTTAGCCTGATATTTTTGTGAGAGTCCTAATAGTAGGACATTAATTTCAAAATACTGTAAAATATTTTAAATAATTATAATTGAAGTATAATCTCATCAATTTTCCCTCTCCTGCCTCTTCCAGCTATCCTCCTCTGAACCCCACTTGTGCCCCCCTTCAAGTTCATAGCATCTTTTCCTGTGTGTGTGTGTTTTGTATGTGTATTTATATATGTGTGTGTGTGTGTGTGTATTTATATATATATATGTGTGTGTGTGTGTGTGTGTATTTATATATGTGCGTGTGTGTGTATTTATATATGTGTGTGTGTGTATGTGAGCCTATAGTTCTCAGCCTTCCTAATTTTAATTTCCTCATTTTGTGGTGATCCTCAGCCATGAAATTATTTTCATAGCTACTTTGTAACTGTATATTTGCTGTGGCTTTATGAATCATAATGTAAATAGCTGTGTTTTCTTGAGAAAAAGTGTAGCTCACTTCAAAGGGTCAAGACCCACAGTTTGAGAATTGCTGCGTTAAGTGCATGGTTATTACATAATGAAAATTACTACCTAACCTAAACAATTTTTAGAATAGTCTGAAAATTCAGTAGCAATGAAAATTTTGTATACCATTTTATAAAAAGTTGCTTCTGTGTGTATGTGTATGTGCATGTGTGTGCATGTGTGTGCGCACATAGATACATGTATACGTATATGCACATGACTATAGAGTCCAGAAGGAGTATCACATCCACTGGAACTAGAATTCTAGGCAATTGTGAGCCCCCGGTGTGTATGGTCAGATCCAAAGTCTGGTTCTTTTTTTTTTTTTAAGAGTATTAAGAGTCCCTAACTGCTAAGCCATGTCTCCAACCCTTCAAACAAATCTAATACATCTTCACCGAACAGTTCAACAGAACCAGCAAAGAGAGGAAAATATGGTTAATATATCAGTTATAAATGGTTCACGTTGGGACAGGAGACACAGCTCACCAGTGAAGGGAGCATCTCTTGCTCTTGTGGATTAGTTCCCAGTATTTACGTGGTGACTCACAACAATCTGTAACTGCAGTTTTAAGGGGAGTGGTGATCTCTTCTGATCTCCATGAACACTAGACATGTATGTGACATATATGCACACATAAAGGCAAAACACCCATCCACAGAAAATTGGAGAAATATCTAAATAATAGCTCACAACTTTAAAAAAAATATACCATTTGAGACCCATAAGGATAAATATAATCCATTTTGTTTTCTTTTTCTTTTTTTTTTATACAATAGAGTACATTTCATGAGTTATGGTAAATGTTGTCCTACTAATAAAGTATTGCAATTAATAAAGTGAAAAGGAGATTAATGCCCAGAAATACACTCAGCTTGGCTCAAAAAGTCGGGATGATAAAAGTCAAAAAGGCAAATCAAGAAATTACTCAATCTAGGTTTCAGTGAAAAGAAACTAAAATTGTTGACATAGGCTTTAGTTAAAATATGAAGGCTGTTAGAGGTACAGTATGGTTCTATTATTTTTATTTCTTTCACACACACATATATACATACACACATAAATGCACACACACATATATAAATACACACACACATATACATACACACATAAATGCACACACACATATATAAATACACACACACATATACATACACACATAAATGCACACACACATATATAAATACACACACACACATATATATACATGCACACATACACACACATATATGTAAAATCCTTTGAGAATTTTACTTAATGTGTGTTGATCATAGTCACCATAACATCTCCTTCCAAATTCCACCCCACCTTCCTATTCATCCAACTTCATGTCCTCCTTTAAAAATATAAAAACAAAGAAAACAAAACAAACGAACAAACAAAATCAACCTCAAGTTCAGTTGATGCTGTAGAGATACTCCTGGGGTTTGTAGTATCACCTAATTAAAGACTATGAAGCTGTCAGCAATTGTCTGGAATGTCTCTCTCTGTCTCTGTCTCTCTCTGTCTCTCTCTCTTCCTCTCTCTCTCTCTCTGTCTCTCTCTCTATCTGTCTCTGTCTGTCTGTCTCTGTCTCTCTCTCTCTGTCTGTCTGTCTGTCTCTCTCTCTCTCTGTGAAATGTAAGACTATTTTTAATTTCTGTGGAGTAGAGTTGGAATTTTTCTCAAAGTTACAGTGAATCTGTAACTTTTAGTAATTTACACATTACCAGATCTATTAGTTCATGAGTTCCTTACATCTTCTGGTATCTCCTTAATGTTCTTTATTTTCTGTGCAAAAGTATTTTTTAAAAATAAATTTTATTTCTGTAAACAAATGAAGAGTGTTGATTCAGAAACTGAAAATATGTTATCATTTATAAACATAATTACCAGAACAGTTATTAGAAGCAAGTATAACATTTGATATTTGTATCAGATACAATTCTGAGAGGACACAGTAATGTCCTTTATCATAGAAGGCTTCCAGTTTCTTGGTTATATTTACTTCAAGGCATCTTTTTTTGGCTGTTCTTAATAGAATTGTTTTGCTTATTTTTTCATGGTATGTTTTTTGTGTGTTTTCTATTCTGCTATTTTGCCAAATGTGTTATTCAAACATTGCACAATAGAAGCCACACAAATAGAGTCATCTAAAATATGAAATGTTCAGTATATGTGAGTATAGTAGGACAGGATTCAGACTGGTAATTCCCTTGGGTTTGGGAATTAGAGGACTTATTGCCCTCAAATTATAATGATATTTAACAAGAATACTTCTGTATGATTTTTTGAAAAGGAATTTGTAAAACTTTTTTTTACTGTTTTCTGAGAAGGAGATAATGACTTTTTTTTTCTTTCTTACAGTTAATAACTTTAATATGCTGAGATTTAAATATCATAAATTTACATTGATTGCTCTTTAATTAACTCCTTCAATTTGGGGAGAAAATTTAAAAGTTATAAATAATCAAAATTACCACAACGTATATATATATATATATATATATATATATATATATATATATATATATATAATACTTTGTAAAAATTATGCATCCCATTATGTGCATTAATGGCCACAGGAATTCTTACTTTGAAATTATTTTTATGTTATAGAATTATTATCACTATCAAAAAGCACTGTGATAGCTACTCTTAAAAAATCAATATTTTATTCATGAAGTAGAACATTCAGTAAAAAATACATACAACTTAAAACTTGATTGAACATATATTTTTCGAAATTCAAACACATTTTAATGTCAGTTTTTCCATTAAAAGGTCCATGATCGCAAAAGTCTTGCTCTTAATTTTTAATTCACAATCTTTACACTAAGTGTTTTGTGGTAAAGTTAAAATTACTTTAAAAGATGAAATTGTTTGAGTAGAAAGATGGAGACCACCATGTCTTTCAGAGTAAATGTTTGCTTATTTTAACAGGTTACATATCATCATCACAAAAATGTCAAATCCAAGACCTCTTGCTAAGTCACTTGATATATTGCTTCATGCTACTTTTGGGGAAAATTGTGTTGCTGTTCCTTTGTTCTTTCATGGCAAAGAATAAAAAGAATTCAATTCCTTAGTCCACACCATATATTTTCAAAACTATATAACTTTCTAATTTAAGGTTGTTTAGAGGCACTCTCTTCTCACAAATGCTACTTCTTGATGTTTGCAGAGTCTGTCCCCTTTCACCTTTGTGGTGACAACTTCAAATGAAGAAAATAACCTTTATCTGTCTTGTTCAGACACTTTTTTTAAGGACCCGAAAGTTCAATTTTGACATATTAATTAATTTAGCCTATGGCCTCTTATAATCGTGCAGCATCAATATGAATGATGAACAGTTAAAAACAGCTTTTATGCTATTTATTTAACTTTGATGAAAATATAATTTTAGAAGTTAAAGATTCTGTTTGTACTGTTTACTTCCATACATGGTATGTTCTGTTGATACTAGATTCTTTTCAAGATATCCATCTCTCCAGTAATTTACTAAAGTGCATTATTTGAGTTATATACTTCTTAATAAATCAAGTCTTTACAAAAATAAGATATTAGTTACAAACAACAGAAAGTTCCATATTTCTACATGATCAGGGAGCACAAAACCTGGTTAACGAGCTTGAGTTGATGTTGAGTCCCATTAATTCATTGACCTCTTATTGATGGAAAGTTGCCTGTGTACACCATGTTAAAAATTGTTTATATGTCCTGTATGAAGAAGTAAAGCATATCCATTTTTAATTTAACTTAGCATGAAGTCTAATAATTATGTCATTTCATGATTCCAAAGAAAATAAGGAAAGATTCAGTGTTCTCTGGTGTTTTTCAAAGTAAAACAAGAAAGATATATATTTGCTTTATTTGGCAGTAAAGTTCCCTTAATAATTTTCTGTCTTGCATAAATGTTTTCATCATAAAAAGCAACTATCCTTACAAACACTTGTTTATTCGTTCAGTGCCTTTTGGCCTTGATTAGGTCACAAATACCTACTAAACAATGGAAATAAGTACAGAATGAAATGGGCAAGTCTCCTCCCTTGTTGAAACTTGAGATAAAATAAGAGTTATCAGTTTTATTTTCCAAAAGTAATGCTAATAAATAATAAACACAGAAGCTTAGAATGTTGAGAATGTAAGCAAGGTTCCGGTATGGTAAACCATAATCATTATGTGTATATCCTTAAATCTCAACAACACTGTGACATAAATACACAGTTGGACTTCGTAGTGTTAATTGCAAAACAACATCTCAGTAATCAGCAATCTTGTTAGCTCTATTTTCCGGATGACAAGTGGTTTCTTTGTTAAAAAAAATATAGTATGGTTTTGAAAAAATAGTTATAAAATACTAAAAATCTATAAAAGTCAATCTTTTATGAATGCCTTAGAGGTAGGCACACTCAGTACAACAAATATATCAGAATATAAAAGTAACTTTTATGTCCAAGATGTAATTTTTATTTTAAAAGCTGAATAAACTCACCCTTTTCTAGCTCTGAGCTCTGACTGGCTCGTTCAACTCAGCTGTTCTAGCTCAAACTCCCCTCTAAGATGACTGATTCAAACAGGCTTCTCTCAGCTTCTGACTGAATTGTTCTGCTTGGCCTCAAACTAACTCTCGCAATCAGTTCTAATCTTCTTGCTCCTTCTCATTCTGTCTCATTATGTCTTCACCTGGGTCTAACCTATTCTCTCTTCAGCCTGTCTTTGTAAAACTATCCCAGGAAAACTGCCTCCTCACTCTCTCCTTCTGTACTACACCCTCTTAAGTTGCCTCTGTTTTTGTATTAGGTGGACATATCCTATCTCTGACTCATTTTGTCTAGTCTTTCTCTGATTTGTCACTTTGTCTGTCCCTCCAGTAGGCATCACTTCTAAACATGGCTGCTTCTTTCTACAAACTAACTTTGCCCACATTGTTTGGGATTAAAGATGAGTACTAAGGGCATGTCTGCATTCCAGCCTGACCACATAGACCTAGAAGGTTTTTGGTTGTAGTCCTTTGCCAGAGCAGTCATGTTTCTGCTTTAAAATTCCTCTACAGCTGAAGGAAATAATGTCATAAAATGAAAGCTGCCTGGGATTGCTTTGTCGTCCTATTAAAATAAAGTGAATAATAACCAATAATTGTAAGAAAGAATTGGTATTTAATATTTAGATGGCATGGAAAACAAGAAGGCACTGGGGATGTGTGAGGGCAACTTCTTGAATTTATTTAACCTCTTTTGAGTCTGAGGATCCCTTCTTACTACAATTATGAAGTCTAGTTCAGTAACAAAACTGAGAGGTTTGAGATTAGTGAAATGTTTCTATTCTTAGAAATACATGGTGATTATAAGAAGTGATGGGGTTACCTTCATTGTGCAAGGAGACTGAAGGGCAAAGCGTTAAAAAAGAATACATGCTGGAAGCTTTGCAGACTAATTTATTAGTTTTAAATGGTTTCATTAGTTACAGACATGAGCATATTATTTACACTTGAATAAATTTGCCCTTTTAAAATAGAGAAGGGATTTGAATTCAGGAGACTTTATTATATAAAACAAAATAATATTTCCAGCAATTGTTTCTTATCCACCTACAGATTATAAGCAGTTTGCCTGTTGCCTAATTTGGAATTCAGATAATTACAATGCTGATAATAATGGTAATAATAATACCTTTTTTACACTTGCTAAGTCGAAACAGATGGAAGTAGAAAACCCAAGCTGCTGTTCAGCATATAATCACTATGCAAATATCCCGACAGCTTGTATGATTTTTCAAACTATTATCTCAAGAGCAACAAGCCATTATATTGAAAAGCTGAGAAAGACAGCACAGTAAAAAGCTGTGATGCATAAGCTTGGGACCACTTATTGTCAATTCAACAGTGATAAGATAAATCCACTATTTTTAAAGGGTGAAAATAAGAAAAGAGATGTTCACAGATTATGCTCCTCAATAATTTCATAATAAGAATACTGCACACGTGTCTTCTGTGGCACTTAGTGTACTCTGACCTCTTCCTCGTCAAATAAAGATGTTCCCTGTCACCATGATCTTTTAAGAGTTATCGATTCTTCTGCCTCTTTATCTTCTACAATAAGGCCATATTTCCAAAACAGGTTTGTAGGAATTTATATATCCATCTAAGTTTTGTTTCTGCTGCTGTGATAAAGCTATCTGAAAAAAATGGAGAATTTAGAAAGGAAACTTTTTATTTTGCTCATTGTCCAGGTTATTATTCATTGTTGAAGGGATGTCACAGGGGTCCAGGGAGTGGTGGCACCCACAGAGCATCTCTCACCCACTAACATAACCAATACTAGCTAATCCGACACTGCCATTTCATGCATCCATTCAAACAAGGGTATTTTCTACTTCTCAAACTATTTTGCTTCCATGCTTTACATCATCAGCACCTTATTTGATGTACCATTGCTATTTCATCTGATATAATCAGAGGGCATGCTGTCCTGAACAGCAGTGCCGCTGAGAGTTTGTCTGGAAGTGATCACCATATAGCTCTGTGTGAAACAGAAAGTCTGTGGCTGTCCTCTAGGCGCTATGCAGCTTCCACTGAGAACTCCTTCTCCATAAGACTTACTGAGGGAGTCCCTGGCGGTGTCAGACAAGAAAATGAACCTCAAGAAGAGATGACAATGGAAACCTGATACAGATTGACTTCATCAACCTGGATCAGACTTCTGAGAGTCTAATGCCAGATGGTTAGTTGTCAGCATATTTAAAACACAGTGTAATTAAGGAAAAGGTTTCCAGGCAACATTCATTCCAAAAACAGGTGGACAATAAAATTTAAGGCAAGGCTGTATCGAACCTCTTTTGCAAAGAACATGGATTTTGTTAACAATCCAGTCCCAGCCTTCTACACAGAAAGACAGGTATTTTATCTCCTACATTGAGAAAAGCCACTTCTGTGTTTAACGTTCCTGGTTACCTGTGATCTGTGGGCACAAGAACCTTCATATCCTCAATGCTTATGACTTCAGATTCATCTGAGATTCACTTTATTTCCCCAAGTATATGCCACCTTCATATCCCCAGGCCTCTACATACACTGTTCTTTCTCTATAAGAAAGTTAAGCAAACTTTTCAGAGCTCAGTGTTGGTACTGTCATTCCTCCCATAGCACCTAGGGTTTGATAATATTTGAAAGTTATTTTCTTAATTTAAAATCTTTTTAGCCACTTTATTTTAGATTCACAGAATTACAGGCCCCCTACCAGTGAAAGCCATTGTGGTATTATTCAAAATTTTAGTAATATAGTAAAAAAAAATCCTGCATTTTAGTAAATACCTAGATATTTTATAAGTATGCAAGAGATGTTTGCTCAATTAATAAGTAAATGTCATTATTATCAATTTATGATTTAAAGGCATTTTATTAAGTGGTGTATTTTTAGGTGTTCATTTATAAGTCATTCTAAAAGAACTAAATAAATATTCAGTGAATATTTATTGAATTGAAAATTTTATTTGTAGGTTTTAAAGCAAGGAGTTACTATTATTCATTATAACTGTTAAAGAAGTTGTGCTGAAATTATTTATGATTTTGACTATCAATCATATTTATAAACAATAATTTTCTGATTTAAATACTTCAATAATTAAATGCAGAAAAGTATACATAGTATTCTTATAAGAAAATGATGGAAGACAATGTAAAACTTTTCTGTAGGCCAAAAGCAATTAGAATTTCAAACCATACAATCTTTAAAAAAATAAAATTATACTTAAGTAGGTCATCTCATTCTCAGTATCTACCATATCCTTTGGGGGGTCAACAAACAGTGATAAAAAGTATTTTTAAAAAATAACTTGCATTTGTGTATTTTCTTGTTGAGAGAACTATCTACACAGCATTTCTGCTGTTTTTAGATGTTTTAAGTATTCTTTAGATGATTTTTAAGTATCATTCAGGAAGATATGTATGCCTTAGTTATAGATGTAGGCTGCTTTATTTAAATGAGAGGTAAGTATCCATGAGTCTTGGTATTCAGAGTGGTTTTGGACTCCCTCCCAAGAGAACATTATGGAATTGGTATGTGCAGATAATCTAGTCTTCTTGCAATATGATTCTAACTAGGCATTTATATATATACCTTATTTGACCAAAATTGAGTATAAGTTATATCATAAAAATGATTTTTACTCCAAACCTTTTTCTTGCACTATATATATTTCTTAGTGCATAGCATTTTATACTTCTTGCATTGAAAAGGGAGATTGAGTAAAGAATATTAGCTAGAAAATGTAGCTTAATTTTTTATATATCTTTGAGAGATAAAATATTTCAGTAAAAACAAAGTCAAACTGTCAAAAAAACATACATAAAATATGAGCTATTAAATGACTGAGCAAATTAGCCTTCAAAAGTAATAATGGAATTATTTTCTTCTTACTAAAAATAATCACTGGCTAAACGTATATCTAAGTCTTACCCAAACACGTATTGCAGTCTTATCCAAACTTTCAATATCTAACAAAAGCTCTGAATATATGGATCAAAAATGTAAAGTACAAAATTCAGGATCATATCCAAACCTTGCAACATTTTAGCACTGAGATTCTGTTAGAATATTTATTTAACAAGTATTCTATACATAGCACAACAAGGAAACACGGGGTCTATAAATCTGTTCAATTGACAACATGCTTATCCGAGACCTGTTGTAAAGTCTCTTTTCTTTATCTACATAAATGATCACTGGATTCCTAATTACTCCAGATTTTTATGTGACAAAATCAATTTCCCCACCTATGAAGTGAGTGGAACTATGGAACATTTGTCTTTAAAAACATGCTTTCCTAATGTTTACAGTCCCTTTATTGAACAAACTAATGAATTCATGTAAGAGTAAGGGAAAGAAAATCTATTAGACCTTACCTTACAGCATTCATTGAAGAAACTGCAAAAGGGAGTCAAACTTTTGGGCTATGGTTCAATCATTTAAAAATAATACAACTATAGAAGATAAGTCTTAATAATTGTGATAAGGGTACTGCAGTGTAGCTCTGCACAATAGATGGCTACTGGCAGGGGTAAGGAAGGATCTGCTTTTCTTCGAGGTGTTGGCCACTGGGAGTTGACCATGCTCCAATGAGTGTATGGGCAACACAAATTGGACTTGTTTTTAAATCTTTTTTTTTTTTTTTTTTTTTTTTTGAGGATGACACAAGGGTTGGGGTGACATGGGAGGACTAGGAAGTGAAGGTGATCAGGATGTACTATGTGAACTTCCCAAATAATCAATAAAAATATTATGTTAAAGAAGCGAGCCAGGATAGCCAAAGATAACACAGAGAGACCCTGTCTCGTAACCCCTTTCCCACAAGGAATACAAACTATAAATGTTGCCCTTTAAAATAACTTGTGAAATAACAAGAACTATGAAGCAGAGAAAAAATTAGCATAGTTTATTATGAAACAAATATCCTGAAAGCTGCACAGGAAGACGTTATAAATAAAAGGCCACATCAGAAGATTTGTATACACCATTTCTTAAATGTCATGATGAGTGAAGTTGGCATATTCAGTAAATGAGCTTTGTAGAAAGGTGGAGCAAAAATTAAAACAAGCCAAAAGCCCTCATGCTGTCACAAAAACAAGTAAAACAAACATAGTACGGCAAACATCCAGGCTAATGATGATTCCAGCATGGATTAAAATGTGTGCAGAAACACTCCAAAAAAATATAGCAATTGAAGTTCTAAACTTACACCTAAGTTTAGGGCAAGAAAATATAAGCAAATTCTTTAGTTAGTGATACTTCTGATTCAATAATAGACTAGAATGAGCTAAACACTCAGAAATGTAAAGCATGATCAGTGTGCTGTTGCTTAGGAATGGAGTTGAAAGTACAATGGAAGCCTGAATTTAAATGAGTTCTTAAAGCCCATTCACACAACTTAAAGAGTTGCTATCAAGGTGGAGTCGATTATAATTTCCATTGCCTGGTTTGTGTAGGATAATTAATCAACAGTAATTGAGCCTGAATGGAAGACACAGATAATCAAACACTGTACAGAGTGGGTCGGACTCTTGTGTTTGGAACCAGACCTGAGGGTAAATTTATATCCGTTTGAAAATGTTGCATATTTACCGTCATTGTCATTTTTCCAAACATCATTAAAGTAGTCTTTGGTTTTGGTTCTCATCATCCTAACTATAAAACAAACAAGCACACTACATGGTGCTTCTAAAATCCACTAAATCTGTAGATCTTAAAGGTATATGTCTCCTTTCTATGAAGTTGCTACACATTTGGCAAAGTAATTCTTTTAAAAATCCTTGAGTGGATGTATATTACCTCCAGTGCAGTTCCTGAGGCTTTCCAGTAACAGGAATTTCTGTTCCACTTTGCACACTTCTACAAGATGACCTACAACAATTCTCAGGAAAAAAAAAAACTGTGGCTCAGGTATACTTAAGTTTCCTGCAATGAGTATGAATGTATTAAAATGTCCTCACAGGCAGAATTCTCAAAAATACTTTCAGAAGTCATTTGTCTGTTGCTTTGATGACCTGGGAATTTTTTCTCTTGTTCATTATCCCTATGTAAATACAGCAGTGAGATGTGGCCATTGGAACTCTGAGAGTAGAGAAAAGATTATTCAAGGAATTTTAACATTTCATTACAGAAAATTAGAGCAAATGAGGAAAGAAGATTGAGTTCTTTCAGAAAAATCAGGCATCGATTTGGATGGTTGCTGGTGGTCCTTGGTGATAAGGATGAAACATCAATCATGATTTTACTTCCATTTGTGATGGAAGCCATTCATGATCTTGGCAACTATGCTAGAGATAGGAATGCCAGTTGATTGAATCAAAGACAATACGACATACAATAAATATGAAACTATCTTTGAGTTCTCTGTGTATGTGGAAAAAATAAAAGAAATTCAGGGCTGGGAGAAGGGGAGGTGAATATATATACATTTCACTCTGTACCATTGTTCAGTAATGACTCCTTTCTTGTCCCAAAGCTATGAGTAAAGGTGAATATGGATATGTCAGAGGCAAATATGTCACAGGTTTGTGGAGACTCTAAAGTCTGTGTGTGTGCATGCATGTTGTGTTCATGTGTGCAAGAGGCAGAAGTATGCCTGGTATCATTCCTCAGGTGCAGCTACTTTATTTTTTTTCAGTCAGGTTTTCACACTTGTCTGGAATTTACAGAGTAAATTAGGAGGGTCAGGGATCTAGGTCCTCACCGCTGGAGCTTTACAAGTAATGCCCCAATGCCCAACTATTGTTTTATATTAGGTCCTTTGGCTTACAAGGCAAGCCAGACACAATCAAAACTAAGAAATTTCCCCCACATTGAAAACAGTTTTTAACTTTAAAGAAAGCAGGAGTAAAGACTTTCATGGGACATGCCATTTGTGCTAGTGACCAATTATAAGTGAGTATATACCACGTGAGTCTTTCTGCTTCTGAGTTAACTCACACAGTATGATCATTTCTTTTTCTTTTTTTAAAATATATTTTATTAATTTATTCATATTACATCTCAATTGTCATCCCATCTCTTGTATCCTCCCATTCTGCCCTCCCTCCAATGTGGGAGTATGATCGTTTCTAATTCCATCCATTTGTCTATAAATTTCTGGATTTCCTCATTTTTTTATAGCTATATCCATAGTGTAAATGTTCGACAATTTCTTTATCCATTCTTCAACTGAGGGACATTTAGACTGTTTCCACATTCTGGCTATTATGAATAAGGCTGCTACGAACATGGCTGAGCATATGTTCCTGTTGCGTGGTGGAACATTTTCTGGGTATATTCCACGGACTGTAATAGCTGAGTCTTGAGGAAGACCTCTTCCCAGTTTTCCAAGAAAGTGCCAGATAGATTTTCAAAGTGGTTGTACAAGTTTGCATTCCCACCAGCAGTGAATTGTTCCTCTTTCTCCACATCTTGCCAGCATTTGGTGTCACTTGAATTTTTTTTCTTTTTCTTTTTTATTAATTTATTCTTGTTACATCTCAATGTTTATCCCATCCCTTGTATCCTCCCATTCCCCCCCCCCCATTTTCCCATTATTCCCCTCCCCTATGACTGTTCCTGAGGGGGATCACCTCCCCCTATATATTCTCATAGGGTATCAAGTCTCTTCTTGGCCACCTGCTATCCTTCCTCTGAGTGCCACCAGGTCTCCCCCTCCAGGGGATGGTCGAATGTGAGGCACCATAGTACATGAGAAAGTCATATCACACTCTCCACTCAACTGTGGAGAATATTCTGACCATTGGCTAGATCTGGGAAGGGGTTTAAAGTTTACCTCCTGTATTGTCCTTGGCTGGTGCCTTATTTTGAGCGGGACCCCTGGGCCCAAATCTGCCTATCATATTGTTCTACTTGTAGGTTTCTAGGACCCTCTGGATCCTTTTATTTTGCTATTCTCCCATGCTGTGGATACCGAGGTCACTTGAATTTTTAATCTTAAACATTCTGATGGGTGTAAGGCGGAATCTCAGAGTTGTTTTGATTTGCATTTCTCTGATGACAAAAGATGTTGAGCATTTCTTTAAGTGTTTTTCAGCCTTCAATATTCCTCTTGAGAATTCTGTGTATAGTTCTGAGCCCCATTTCTTGATTGGGTGATTTGGTCTGGTGGTCTTTAATTTACCAGGAGATTGGGATAGATGTGAGGACATCCTACTGGGACTTTAGATAAGAGAAATTTAGGAGATGGGGGAATAGAAGGATAGAAGGATCCAGAGGATCTTAGAAACCTACAAGAAGGGCAATGTAACCGGTGGATCAGGGCCCAGGATGTCTGCTCAAACTATTGCACTAACCAAGGACAATACAAGTAGTAAACACCTACTCTGATCTAGCCAATGGACAGGATATTCTCTGCAGTTATGGGGAGAGCAGGGACTAACTCTGCCTTGAACTCTGGGGCCCCCTATTTGATGACCTCCCCTTGGTGTGGAGTCCTGGTGACACTCAAAGAAAGAATAGGCAGGCTACCAAGATGAGACTTGATAGCCTGTGACCATAAAGTGGGGAAGGAGAACCTCCTCAATCATGGACCTAGGGGAGGGCAATAGGGTGGGGGTGGGAGGGAGGGAGGAACAGGAGGATACAAGTGATGGGAGAACAATTGAGTTGTAACCTGAATAAATCAATTAATTAAAAAAGTGATTAAAAAAAGAAAAAAGGAAGAAAACAAGAGTAAACAAGACATAGGAGGAACATCCCATCCTAGGTGGTAGAAAAAATGACCCCAGAAAGCAACTTTACCTCGTGTTGTCTGACTTCTATAAGCAGGCTCGGAGAACACATTTCTGATCTTGCAGCACATACCTGGGATAACAATGTGCTAAGAAGAAAACATTCATTTGGGCTCATAGTTTTGGAATTTTCAGCTCGCAAGAAATCAGTCCTATTGCCCTTGAGTTCTTAGTGATGTGGCCCATCATGGCTGTCAATTTGTGGAGAAGCAAAGTGTTCACCTCCTGGCCTGAAGTCAAAGAATAAAGAAGAAAAAGAGCTGGAATTTTATTATCACCATCAAGGACATTCTTATCTGAAGTCTATAGATGTGGTTTACTCTGCTTCTTCCACACATTTTGTCTTTTCTGTCACTAATCAGTGTGTGAAATAATCAATAGTTTATTAAAATGTACTTCATCCCTCTGCAACATTTTTACTCTCTAAAAGCAAATATTATAGTAAACGTATTATCTTCAGTACTAGAAGGAAAATTAGCATAAGTAAGCACTTGAATGGCATTTATTGAGTAAATAAGCACATCTCTTTGCTTTAATTGTCTATTTTTATATCTAGGATTATTATTCTATAAGAAAAATAAAAAATAATGTGTACCCAATTGATTTTTGAAGAGATTAACAGATGCCATATATGTGCAAAAAAGGGGGGGGGGTCTTGTTTGTTACCTGACAAAATGACAGTTTTAATAAATTTTAGAATCCCATGCATAAATCAAATGTATAGTAAGATGTGATACATATTTTCTCCTGCTGATTACCATCCAATCCTATTTTCTCTCACATATTTATATTTCCATTTTAGATTATTCTTTCACTGTTTTGACTGTATTATATACAATTGTGAGAACCGTTCTCTTCTGGGAAATTGTAAGTCGCTTGAAACGGTAGAGTAGTTGTAACTACCAAGTGACATGCACAGCATAGATATTGCATGAAACATCTGCTCAAAGTCTTGTGCTTTGAGCAATCTAAACACCATGATGATTAATATGGATTATCAATTTGGATAGGAGCGACAGTCACGAAGCAAACAATTGGCATGCCGGGGAGGAGTTGGTGTCATTTAACTTGGGTAGAAAAACCCACCCACTGAAGATAGCACAGACTGGGAACTCAAAATAAATAAAAATGCTAAAAGGAGCCAAGTAAAAAACATGCATCTTTCCTCTTCCTGACTGTGTGAAGTGCCAAACTATCCAATAATCTACTGTGATGCACTAGACCATAAAACTATGGGCAGATGGAGCTCTTTGTCCCTTAAGTTACATGTGTCAGAGTATTTTATTACAAGAAGACTGTTGTTATTAAAAATGAGATGGCAAGCAACAGAAATCATATGGAGAGATTGATTTGTAGAAGGAGAGAGAGGGAAGAGGGAGGGATGCCCTAGAGGGACAGAGAGAGCAACAGAGAGACTGACAGAGAGAAAACGAGTAAAATAAGAGAGGAGCACAAGAGTAGGAGAGAGAAAAGGTTGCAGTTTGGCCCCTTTATACTGTGGCACATACCTGGTATGGTAGGTGATGATGTCATAAGTTGCTAAGCAAACCAGAAACAGGCTGCTTATATGCCAACAAAGACAAATGAATAGTATAAATACCAGGAAATTTGGAGAAAATTGTTATTGTCTTTAATAAGATAGCAAATGGATTATATTTACTTTATTTTTATATAAAAGGGGAAGAGAAAAGCTTCCCAAAGTGATATTTTAGAAGTTGTTGGCATATTCCGAAAGACTATGGCTTCACTTTGAAATACTAGTAATACATAGCTAAAAACTTTTGTCTGCGAGGAAGTCAGATGATGGTAGATTTTAAGCATCCAAAAGATCCTTGCAAACTCAACTCTTGAATTTTATGTATGTCTTTAATCAAGTTCCAGGACAGGTAGGCCTACACACAGAAACCCTGTCTTGGGTAGTAAACAAACACACACACACACACACACACACACACACACACAAGAAAAGAGAGACAATTTTGCAGTTTTAGTGGGAAGTAAAGGATTTGTAGAATCGTAAAAACTCACTATTTATACAAATGGTTTATGTCTCCAAAAGCATCAGTAATTTAGATGAAACTGTCAATTCAACACAGTTGAGCTGCAGCAGAGGTTTAATTGAATGTCTGCTTGAATTATATTCAATTATATTGATGTTTCACTAATATGCGTTGCAATGAACATAAGAAATCTCCCACAAACTTGAAATTTTTCCCATGTTGTTAAAAGCCTCTAGTTTAATTATCTTTAATTTAAAGTTAGGGTTTTTTTTAGGACTGCTGCTCATGGCTGCACATTGATTTTACTTGCATTAAGGAAATTCGATTACCTCGAATCACATATGTATATTTGTAAATCATGAATGGTGCTTTTTTTGAGGTTTAAGACTAATTGTTTCAATGAATGCAAATGTCAGCAATATGAAAGCCGGCTGCAGAATGGAACAAAACAAACATAAAGTACCTTACCCGAAAACAGTTTAGAATTGCCTCATCGTCCTTCATGTCCTTTATAATCTAATGCCTTTGAAAATGTGCACTGGTGCAGAGAGTAGCACGGAATTTGTCTCTCTGTGCTAAGCAATACAATTGGAGTTTGCTTCATTTTATTTCAAGTACTGTATCTGAATAGACACATAAAAACAACAGCAAAAGCTTGGCCACATCCATTGATGTTTTTGTTTAGTCAGTCTCACACAGCAAGTTAGTAATTGTCCTTAATTACTCTCTTTTAATTAAAGGAAAATGAGTTCCATAATAACATCAGAATGGATACAAAATGAGGTAGACTTTTCAAACAATTTCATGATCAATAATCAACTATTTGTAATAATTCCAAGTGTTGCTAAGTCAAATAGTGTGGCCTATAGAAAAGACAACATTTTACTGGAAACCTAATCTGCTAATTAGCTCTCCTTTACACCCAAAAACATACATTGCTAATGTTGGTTCATAGCATTTTTAAGTTTTTAAAATATATTTTATTAATTGATTCATATTACATCTCAATGGTTATCCCATCCCTTGTATCCTCCCATTCCTCCCTCCCTCCCATTTTCCCCTTACATCCCTCTCCTATGACTGTGACTGAGAGGGACCTCCTTCCCCTGTATATGCTCATAGGGTATCAAGTCTCTTCTTGGTAGCCTGCTATCCTTCCTCTGAGTGCCACCAGGCCTCCCCATCCAGGGGACATGGTCAAATATGGGGCAACAGAGTCTGTGTGAAAGTCAGACCCTACTCTCCACTCAGTTGTGAAGAATGTCCTCTCCATTGGCTAGATCTGGGTAGGGGTTCGAAGTTTACTGCACATATTGTCCTTGGCTGGTGCCATAGTTTCAATGGGACCCCTGGGCCCAGATCTGCCCATAATAATACATTTACACTATAGAATACTACTCAGCTATTAAAAACAAGGAATTCCTGAAATTTGTGGACAAAGGGATTGAACTAGAAATGATCATAATGAGTGAGTTAACCCAGAAGCAGAAAGAGTCAAATGGTATATACTCACTTATATCTGGACACTAGGCCAAGGGGCATGTCACATGAAAATCTTCACTTACCAGGAAAGTGGGACAGAGGGGAGGACATACTATTGGGACTCTAAGTGAGAGAAGCACGGGAGAATGGGGAAATAGAAGGATCCAGAGGGTCCTAGAAACCTACAAACATACTTAATCTTAGAGAAGCAGCCTGAGCATGCTTTGTATTACATTATTTCCTACAACAAAGATACATGAAAAAAAAAAAAAAAAAAGAAAAAAATACACTGAAGCACTGAAACTTTTAAAAGCAAAGAGGGTTTTAAAACCATGGGAGACACAGTTATTTCCTAACCGCAATCTTTATTTATAGCATTTCTTGAGAAAAATAGCTTGGGATAAGTAAGCATCTGTAATACCACCGCCACTGAACAAGGTTCAGGTGGGTCCTGTTACAGAGAGAGCTATTCTAAAATACTTTACATTACCTTTCCTTGGTTGTCACGGAAGCTAATGTATACGATTTTTAGTATGGAATTTACTAACTAATTCAGAAAAGGAAATGCATAAGATGGGACAGTAAAAGTAACATCAAACCACGGAATCCATTGCTATAGCAAAATTGTGTGCTTTCCAAGGCACTGTGAGGATAAGCCAACCACAGGCCTGCATTTGACCATCAGCCTCCCTGAAAGAAGCAGAGAACAGTGTTTATTCGCATCAGGTGCTGATTCATCCTAGCTTGAGCAAATAGGTGAGAAACACAATCACAGAAATGATGGTACCAGACTACATCATTTCCATTGATGTGAAAAAAAAAAAAATACTCTGACCCAAAAGCAACTAGGGAAGAAAGGTTTGCTTAGCAACTCCAGGTTGCAGTCCATCACTTCCTGGAAGTAAGAGCAGGAATCCCAGTAGTTAATCATATCAAATTGACCCCAGTCAAAGGAAAGAAGGAAGGAATGTGCCCGTGCAGCCTGATTAACACAGATGCTCAGCAAGCTTTCGTATGTCATTCAGAGCCCAGTCTAGAAAGTGCTGCTACCCGTATACAAGGTGTGTCATGTGACCTTGATCAACTAAGACTTATCCAAGGGCAAACCCAGTGTAGGTGAGGGGCACTCTCAGGTGATTCTCTATTGTAGCAAGTTGACATTTAAAACAAAACATCACACAGACTCTTTGACTTTTTACTCTCTTTCCAAAATAAAATCTGGAAATTATCATGTGTAGAAATATCTTAGTGCAAATCAAACTACAAGGCAAATGAAGAAGAATTAATAATATCCTGTCAGCAAGTCAATGACTACCTTAAATATGCCATAATATTTAAACTTGTATTTCCCTAAGGTGTTATTGTGACATGACCAGTAGTTTGTTTTTCTGAGTTTACAGATATTGCAATCTGAGTACTTTAATGAATGCAATTTGTGATTAAGGCAAATAATACTTTAATACAAAAAGGCAGAGACATGAGAAATGAGCTTAAATGTCTTTTGAATTATATTTTTATTGGATAAGCACTCAAGTAATTAAAGAAAACAATGGAAAATGAAGAATCTTAACATATGTAATATCATTTCAGTTTCCAAGTAATTTAATAACAAGACAACTGAAATACTATTGAACTCTAATTTCCTACAGTGTAGTACATCTCAATATGAGTGTAATGTGCAGATGTAGATACTGACAACAGTGTAGATGCTTACATGTATTTGTGGTTTACAAAGAGTTTAGTGCATAGATAAACAAAGAGATAATTGTGGGTGGTAGGAAACTCTAAAACTGCTTTGGGACATCATTCCCCCAAATAGGTAAAACAAAGTTTGGGCATGAAGTCAGTGTGGCCTGTGGTTTCCATCTAGCGGCAGTACCCATGAACTGCAAATGCTTAGTGACCAATGTGTAATTGAAGGGGTCTTTTGTGACCAATTCAACCCATTTTCTTTTCTTTTTTTTTTGGGGGGGGGGTTTGTTTTTTTTTTTTTTACTAATTTATACTTGTTACATCTCAATGTTTATCCCATCCCTTGTATCCTCCCATTCCTCCCCCCCCCATTTTCCCATTATTCCCCTCCCCTATGACTGTTCCTGAGGGGGATTACATCCCCCTATATATTCTCATAGGGTATCAAGTCTCTTCTTGGCTACTTGCTGTCCTTCCTCTGAGTGCCACCAGGTCTCCCCCTCCAGGGGACATGGTCAAATGTGAGGCACCAGAGTACGTGAGAAAGTCGTATCACACTCTCCACTCAACTGTGGAGAATATTCTGACCATTGGCTAGATCTGGGAAGGGGTTTAAAGTTTACCTCCTGTATTGTCCTTGGCTGGTGCCTTAGTTTGAGCGGGACCCCTGGGCCCAAATCTGCCTATCATATTGTTCTACTTGTAGATTTCTAGGACCCTCTGGATCCTTTTATTTTGCTGTTCTCCCATGCGTCTCTCATTTAGAGTCCCAATAGGATGCCTTCCCCTCTGTCCCAGTTTCCTGGTAAGTGAAGGCTTTTGTGGGACATGGCCCTTGGGCTAGTATGCAGATATAAGTGAGTATATACCATTTGGTTCTTTCTGCTTCTGGGTTAACTCACTCATTATGATCATTTCTAGCTCAATCCATTTATCCACAAATTTCGGGAATCCCTTGTTTTTAATAGCTGAGTAGTATTCCATAGTGTATATGTACCACAGTTTCTTTATCCACTCTTCTACTGAGGGACACTTAGGCTGTTTCCATGTTCTGGCTATTATGAATAAGGCTGCTATGAACATGGTTGAGCAAATTTTCTTGTTGTGTGCTGGAGCATCTTCTGGGTATATTCCAAGGAGTGGAATAGCTGGGTCTTGAGGAAGCCCTATTCCCATTTTTCTGAGATAGCACCAGATAGATTTCCAAAGTGGCTGTACTAGTTTGCATTCCCACCAGCAATGAAGGAGTGTTCCTCTCTCCCCACATCCTCGCCAGCATGTGGTGTCACTTGAGTTTTTTATCTTAGCCATTCTGATGGGTGTAAGATGGAATCTCAGAGTTGTTTTGATTTGCATTTCCCTGATGACTAAGGAGGTTGAGCATTTCTTTAAGTGTTTCTCAGCCATTTGATACTCCTCTGTTGAGAATTCTCTGTTTAGTTCCAAGCCCCATTTCTCAATTGGGTTATTTGGTTTGGTGGTGTTTAATTTCTTGAGTTCTTTATATATTTTGGATATTAGACCTTTGTCAGATGTAGGGTTGGTGAAGATTTTTTCCCAGTCTGTAGGCTGTCGCTTTGTTCTCTTGACAGTGTCTCCTGCCTTACAGAAGCTTCTCAGCCTCATGAGGTCCCATTTATTAATGACAACCCATTTTCTTGATTTAATAAACATTACACAGCATAAGCAGTCAAACACGTACATAAAAATGAGAACTTGAAACATATTCAGTTATGTCTTACATATATTAAAGAGAATAAAAATTGGAGAGTGTACAATTTGAGAGACATGAACACTTGCATTTCAATGGTGTTGAAAAAAAAATAAAAGAAACAGAAGAATCTTTCAACTTTTCATGAAAGTTTAAAAAGTACTTGCTTATAAATTTGATGGAACAAATATAAATGAAGACATCTTTAAAATCTTGATCATGAAGAACTAAATTGCAAGTTTTCCAAACCTACTTTATTTGGGGTTCTTAATTGCTTGTACCTCCCTTCTAACCCACCTACCATAGATAGGAGAGAAAAGAGATTTAGGGGAACAAGAGAAGTAGACCTTGCTGAATTCAGTTCCTGGGAGCAATTCCCCTGGCATAGTCCACCAAAGTTGCTGCTGGAACTTGGAACAGGAACCTGAGCCTGGAGCCTCAAAGCCTTTGCTGGAGCAGTTCTTTCTTGGAGAGCCTTGGAATGCAGTGCTGAACAGCCAAACAACACCAAGGCCAAAGAAGCCCTGCCTCCTGTTTTGGGCATCTATCTATCTATCTATCTATCTATCTATCTATCTATCTATTTATCTATCTATTTTCTATCATATATATAATCCCTATCTCACACTTGGGATCAAAACAAAAGCATATTTATACCCACTACAAATGGTGATGATTTTCAAAATAATGGAAAAATTAAAATAATTGTTTTAGACCCACAGAAAGGAAAAATAAAATTCACTTTGCCTTTTCTGAAAAATAAAGAAATTATGAAGCCTTATATTACTAGAGTCTACAAAACGGTGTTTCTAGGTTATGTTCTAAACACAATGGGTAATGTTTCTCCTGATATAAACATTACAAACATCTAAATAAAATGTTTTAAAAGTATGTTTGCATAATAGTTTAAATGTATCTTTATAATTACTAAACAATGCTTTATTTGTTCGTAACATGAAGATCTGAGCTTTTGGTCAACCACTATGTGGTCAGTGTGCCATGCTCACCAAACTTGTCTAGTCCTCTGAAGAGGATCTGAAATGATCACAGGATGTGTTTTCACTTTATGCATTAGCACTGTTTCTGGAAGTTCATCTTCACTTATTGGCGTACTATCTTGGTTAAATTTTCCTAATTGGGAGACAAAATAGGCATCCTTCAAATATATGTTCCCTATTGCTTGTGGATTCTATACTTAATATTTGTGTTTCCTTTTATTTTAAATGTATTCCATTTTGTGTGTTATTTCTCAACCTTTGACCAACAATTTTTAAATGCATATATGGACACTCTTTAGATTAATGCTTTAAAACTCAAAGAGTCATGAAATTTACAAGGGATAACATTGGATGATATTAAAATATTTGCAGTCTCAAATATAATATTGATATTTATTAACCCATAGATGGAAAAGATGCCACGGTGGTTTAGTAGCTACTACAATTTAAAGAAGAGGTGTGCTCACAAACCTTTTATATAGATAGCATTGGTATTATGTGAGATAAAATGTCTGCACTGTCTGCTGTTGAACAAAAGTCTCTGACTTTTTCAGTAAATGTTGGTGCAGTTTGGCATCTACATTTATCCTGAATAAATATCTAATTCTAAATTGTCTAAATCCTAATGAATAGTTATAAAAATGACACATTCACTTATTTGAGAATTCACAGATACCATATATTGTTGAAATCTATGCCTCCTCTAACATTATAATTTGAGATTCTTATGCACACATATTCTATTCAACATTGTATTAACACAGTTCCAACCCATGTGGCTCTTTCATACAGATAAATAAATTCACACAATGAAAATAACAATGATCTCCAAATTGCATACAGAAAAAATACATAATAGCAGATATCACACAGAATGGTTACAGGAGAAGGCTTAACTAGTAAAGTGCTGTACAGTAATAAGAAAATAAAAATGGGTTTTACATAGACTGGGAGGTATAGTGGGACTACTTTTAGTGAAACAGTCACAACCATTTGATATCATGGTTGATTTAAGAGATATCAGAGATCAACCAGCCCATGGTATTTGAACTACTACTTGGTGAATCACATTATGAACATAATGAAGATATAAGATGCAGGAGGATGTTCCATTTGGACTAAGAAATGCAGTCCTACATATGTTCTCTAATCTTTTTCTATGCCTATTGCTATTGCCAAAGTATGATGTGCACTGGTATCTGCTTGGGCAGTGTCAGAAGACAAGTCTCTTTGCCCTCATCATGCTGTCCTTTACTTGTAATTCTTTGTTCTGGACATCTCTTCAAAGGATTCTATTTTCAATACTCCTAGCCAAAGTTCTCGTCTCCCTGCTTTCAGCCGCCATCAATGCATTCCAATTTTTATCCATGCATTAAAACCACATGACAGCTAAGGATGGATTCCTTATGTTCTCTCTGCTCAGTATTGATGCACTGTCAGGTGAATGGAGATATAGATATGTAGATTATAATAACACTGGTTCAGATAAAGACATATAGATTGTCTATGTCCAACCTACAGTCTACGAAGCATATATGTTCTAGGAAGTGATTGATTAAATAAGCAGAATGAGCTAATTGGCGAGGAAGCTATAACATATAAATGCAGGTTTATTGGTAGTGGCATAGGATGGGGAAGAGAAGGGTGAAGTGTGTGCTGGCGGTGGGGTGGGGGAAGGGAAGTTGAGAGGGCAGGGAGGTAGGAAATGAGCAAGGGCAAAGGTGGGCAAATAGCCAGTGGAACCAAAATGTCTGGTTTATATAGTGAGTCTCTGGGAGAGAGAAAGCCCCGCCCCTTGGGAGAGGACAGAGAGTACCAGCTATGCCCTGCAGCAGAACCTAACATGAAGGTTGCAGATACAGACACACACACACACACACACACACACACACACACACACACACACACACACACACCTTTCATATTCTGTTGGGTGGCCTTGGTTAAACTTCGCCAAACAGATCCAGCGCTGTTTGCTTCAGGTGAGAACAGACAGACCTGGAAATCCTAGGTTCCATTTCTCACTGAAGGAAAGCTTAGAATGCTCAGGGTGAGGCCTGTGCACTAGACCAGCTCCTGGTCCTGCTGGGAGTAGATACAAATGAGTTTTTCATTGAGTGTTACAGTTAGCTTTTTTAGAATGAAATTGCTGGTACCAGAAGACAGTGGAAACTCAGGCATTCCAAAGGCCTGTGGTGATTCCAAAGTGTTACATCCCCTTGTTTAAGCTGTTATTCTAAGTACAGCAGAGGATGTGAGTGGATAGATGCCTGGCTAGAAGGTAGGTCCAGTGAGACATAGGCCCAGAGGTGCTTGGTTGGTGCTTAGCACTTAGCTTGTCAAGGCAACAGAGCAGGCTTCTGTGGCTGCCAAGACAGCTCAGTCATCACTGCCTGAGGAGCAGACAATGCCTGGCTTCCAGTGGTGATTCTCTAGGAAGGAGGGGAGCCCTCCCTTCACCAGAATAGATGAAGTCTTAGATGGTCATGGTGGAGGAATGGTGTGAGCACAAGGGAGAGCAAACCGACTTCTATTAAAGAACCAGGGATTTATTAACTGTGGGCAGCATGGATGCGTTTGACGGTGAAATGTGCCTGATTTGCTAATGCTAGGGGTGCCAGAATACTTAATCTACATGCAGTGGTACAGTACCACATGCAGCAGCACAGGGTCCTATCACAAGAAGGAGAACACAGTACCTAATTGTTCTATGAGTGGGGGAAGAATTTTTAGGTACTATTAAAAATCTCCTTAGCATAGGGTGGGGTATTTCCAGAAATCCCCAGGTACTTGATGAACAGTTCTATCAGGAAAGCTTCAGGCTTGTAATCTTCCCTGAGGGCTATGTGACATTCCTTAGAGTATCTAAGGTTCAGGGAGAAAGAGTAAAGGAACCAGCCTCCTTAAGGACCCCCATTAAGCCCAAAGTCTGGGAAAATGTAAAAGCTGGCCTACACAGTCCTCCTTTAAGGACCCTCATTAAAGCCAAAGTTTGTAAGTCTTATCTGTTTAAAGAGTCCAGTTTGTCCCAAGGACAGCCTGCCTTTTCTGAGAGTCCAGCTTAACTCAAGGACAACAAGTTTGTGTTATAGCTTGTGTTTAAAACTTCCACTTTCCCAGAAATGCACTTACTCCTCCAAACTAACAAAGTTCCTTTAGCCCCCTGTGACTGCTTCAACCAATCTTCTCCGAGGGTCAATGTGCCCCTCCACCCATTACCCAACCACGAAATGCCAAGGCTTGTAACTCCCTGCTTACAGCTTTTCTGTCCAAATGCCAACCAATCACATACTGCAAAACTCATTTCTTTGTCTAAAACCTATACAAGGCCCATGCCTCTGTTTCTTGGGGTCTGCATCTTGAAAGATCTGGACAGACCCTGTCACTCAGCTCAATAAATTCCTATGCGTTTGCATTGACAATGGACTCCACCTCTTAGTGGGGGTTCCAGTAATATACTAGAGATCTCTTTAGAAGTCTTAGTGTTACAAGCGAACTCCTGATAAGCAAGGGAATGCCATCCCTGTATATCCAGCTCAGAGACTGTCGAGTTACACCAGACTTTGACCTCTCTAGCAAAGCCTGCCTCCCCCATACACACACACACACACACACACACACACACACACACAGAGAGAGAGAGAGAGAGAGAGAGAGAGAGAGAGAGAGAGAGAGAGAGAGAGAGAGAGAGAACAAAACAAAAAAAATCTTGAGTTTATTTAAATTTGCATTTTTCAGCTTTGTTGTGTCATTCTTGATTGTGACCTTTGTAAATGACAACATCAAGCTGTAATGCCAGAAGGCTGCACACACCTGGTAGATACATACAAAAGAAGGGAACTAAATCCTATTGGAAGAACATTAAAACATCCTTCAGTCTTGAAGCTGGCACTCAGATGTTGCTCCTCCTCATTCCTAAACTCTTTCACGTTTTCCCACTCCTACAGAAATACCTGCAATTGTCCAGGTTGCAAACACTGACTCTCTAATTAAAAAGCAGTCTAAATTATTTAGGGACATGGACAAAGGGAAGAGATTAGAGAATATAAACAAAGCAAATGGAGTTGGGGAAAGAGAAGTACAGATGTTCCTCAAAGCCCTACAGTGTTTTCTGACATATCCCCTCATAATGAGTGCTTGCAGTTCTGTTTGATGAACGGCTATGTATATTTTATTTATAACTGCCTTGGTAATTGGTACTGACAATGTTTTGAGGCAGAGAGTTGATACCAAGAATGTAAAACAAAGTGATATGACAGGTGATGACAGAAGGAGGCTACTTTGAACCTTGTCAGAAATGAGCACTTTTGAATGAGTGACATTTCAAGTGAAACCTGAATGATGGGGGGGGGGGGAGTGTAGTCTTGTGAATGCTCAGGAAAGAACATTCCAGACAGAAGGAATAACACAGACCAAAGGCCTTGGAGATAAGGTCAACTGTGTGTTTGCGGAGAGGAATCTGAATGGGAGCAAAGGAAATCAGCGGTGATTTTTCAAAGCATGTAATTAGATAAGGCTGGTAATATTTGGTCATCTACATCACATTAAGGTTCATTACATAACATTTTACCCTAAATGTAGTAGTCAGTATAAAGCCCATGATAAAAGTTTTGAACATCCCACTTTAGAACTTTGACCTCCAGATTGTAGAAGAACAGTAAATACCTTGAGACAAGAATATTGTATGGGAAGGATCCTTCTTTTGAGAAGAAGGAAGAGGAGAAGTAGGAGGAAAGGAAGGAAAGAAGAAAGGAAGGAAGGAGAGAGGAGGCGAGAAAGAAAGAAAGAAAGAAAGAAAGAAAGAAAGAAAGAAAGACTTATTCCAGTAACTGAAGGAAACATCAAGAAATCTTTTTTTGAGAATATTAAGCCTCAATCACATTATGGGTATCCATTTCCAAAGAGAGTAGATAGTTTCCCTGTCTTTCTTTGGAAAAGTCTGTGAGTTCAAACTACCACACATCATCTATTTCAGACAAGCTGGGTAGTGAAATTGTTAAAAAACAATTTCTGGAGTTAGACATGCAAATTCTGTCTCTACCTTTTACTATGCATGCAACTGTCAATGTTTATTAGAATTCTCTGTGCCTCTATTTCTTCAACTGTAAAGTACTGGATTATAAAATTTTTCAAATCAGCTCTTCAAGGATTAAACACATTAATCGGTCTAATGTCCTATACTAAGGACTCATACATAATAATGAATGATATTGTGTTTCTTATGATCATCTCTAAGCAACAGTGTCTGCTATCAAAGCACATTATAATGCATTTCCATTCTATAGGGTTTAAAAACTTACTTTTGTAGCTCATGTTTGTTAAGATTTTGCCTTGATTCTTAGCAGAGCCAATCACTTTATGACTGAAGAAAATGAAACTGCAACAGAGGAGGAGGCAATAATTTGCTGAATTGTGGCATTTTGGTTCTTTGTAGAATTTTTTAAAAAATATTTTATTAATTTATTCATTTTAAATCTCAATTATTATCCCTGCCTTGTATCCTCCCATTCCTCATTCCCTCCCACTTTTCCCCTACTCCACTTCCCTGTGACTGTGACTGACAGGGGCCTCCTCCCCATGTATATGCTCATAGGGTATCAAGTCTCTTCTTGGTAGCCTGCTATCCTTCCTCTTAGTGCCATCAGGCCTCCCATCCAAGGGACATGGTCAAATATGGGGCACCAAAGTTCATGTGAAAGTCAGTCCCCACTCTCCCCTCAACTGTGGAGAATGTCCTGTCCATTGGCTAGATCTGGGTACGGGTTCGAAGTTTACTGCACGTATAGTCCACGGCTGGTATCAAAGTTTGAGCAGGACCCCTGGGCCTAGATCCGCCCATCATAATGTTCTTCTTGTAAGTTTCTAGGACCCTCTGAATCCTTCCATTTCCCCATTCTCCCATGCTTCTCTCACCTAAAATCCCAATAGAATGTCCTCCCCCCTGTCCCACATTTCTGGTAAGTGAAGACTTTCATGGGGCATGCCCCTTTGGGCTAGTGTGCAGATATAAGTGAGTATATACCATTTGACTCTTTCTGCTTCTGGGTTAGCGCACTCATTATGATCATTTCTAGTTCAATCCATTTGTCCACAAATTTCAGGAATTCCTTATTTTTAATTGTTGAGTAGTATTCCATAGTATAAATGTACCACAGTTTCTTTATCCATTACTCTACTGAGGGATCTATCAGAATGGCTAAGATCAAAAATTCAAGTGATACCACTGCTGGCGAGGATGTGGAGAAAGAGGAACACTCCTTCATTGCTGGTGGGAATGCAAACTGGTACCACCACTTTGGGAATCTATATGGCGCTTTCTCAGAAAACTGGGAATAGGGCTTCCTCAAGACCTAGCTATTCCACTCCTTGGAATATACCCAGAAAATGCTTAACCACACAACAGGGACATATGCTCAACCATGTTCATAGCAGCCTTATTCATAATAGCCAGAACATGGAAAAAGTGTTTGTAGAATTCTTAGTGAGGTCACTTGAAGGCTGTTCAATGAGTTTAAGAATTCTGCAAAACATGATCCATGGCCAGTTGTTGTGAGACAAAACTTTTTGATAGAAGAGTAAGGGACTCTGGCCAATGGGAACGTGGCTCGGGCAGACCTTGCCCTTCTCCTCATTCCCTCTGCTTTGTTAAAAACCATTAGGCTACTGTAGTCACCAATGTCTATTCCCTTATTTGGCTACTTTCTCCTTCCAAGGTTGACTACTAAGGTCCTGCTTTCAAAGTATTGAATTCCAGCCATCAAAAGTCCCCATTGGTTCGCCTAGTTAACACACCCAATCAAAATATACCTCTGCATCCTAGCCCACTCAAACACATACTACCCCGTTTTCTCTTCTTAAAAGTTACATCAAATAGATCATTTGTTCCTGATTTTTTGGCTGAGTCAGAAAGCAGCCACTTGAAGCTTTTTGACCTGTCTTAACAAAGGATCTCCCTGTGAAAAACAGGATGTTGGTGTGGTTTATGCCTAATCTAATGTCTGAAAGGGAACCCCTGCTCTGCAGGGGCTGGGAGGAGTCTTCTTCAGAAGCAACACACATTTCTACTAACCTGAGATAAGGAACTCATGACAGACCAAAGTACCAATGCCATCAAAGTCTAACTTGGTGAAATAATGTTTTATGGGAGCTTACGGGAATATAACTAGGAGGTTACTTATAGGTGCAGAAGTGACTCAAAGACAGCTGCATCACCAAAGCTCACTGTTACAAAATATGAAGACCATCATGCACCATATCTGGTATAAAGGAAGGAAGTTTATTTGAGGGGGAAGGGAAGTGATGTGAGTTAGAAGCCAGGGAAGGGGTAGAGGAGTTAGGGCTTGAGTGAGCCAAGAGGGCAGAAACAGACAGAGACAGACAGTGGAAACCAGAAAGATGGAGAAGGAGAGGTAAGAGAGACAAACAGAGGGAGAGAAACTGGGAGAGAGCAAGAGAGAGAGAAAAGGCTTGTAGGTCCTTTTTAATCCTGGAGCATCACCTGGCAGTAGCAGGTGATGATGTCATTGGTTGCCAGGCAATCCCAAAGCAAGCTAGTGAAATTGCCTGTAAACTAACACCCACCCAGCATGGATCACATCTCACAAAAGCTAGAGACCCAGAGCACACAGCACAACCTGTTGGGGAGTGTCCTGTCGAAGTGACTCAGTTGGTGTAAATTTCTTCGAGCAGAGGAATAGGGTGAAAGCGGGAGGGAGGGAGGAAAGGGAGGATACAAGTGAAGGGATAACAATTGAGATGTAATCTGAACAAATTAATAAAATTATCTTCTTTGTAGCTTGGCTTGTCTGAGAGGGACTCAGAGCCATTATTACTTATTCTGGCAGGAAGGGACCTAGAGAATCTGCTCAGTTTGGGGGACTTCCTGAAGCTATTTTGAGTTGTTTACCATCCTGCTGAAGGAAATTCCCTACAGGATGGAACATTTCCATTATAGAGGAAGCGGTTATACAACACCTGCCAGTGGGAAAACTGAGCTGTAATCAAGGCTCTTAAATCAGTGTCTTTTTCCCTGAACAAGGTAGATGCCACTGAATGGGCGGGAAGACTGTAATATCTCATGGATGTGTGCTTGGAAACAGTGTCTTCTGGATATAACAACTTTGCGTTCATGAACTTGTAGCAGCTTTGGTTTCCTGCGCAAGCTTCTCAGAAGATCACAATTTTCCAGCACAGTGGGAGGTAGGACTCCTGAAGCCCTGTAGCTGAGGAGATGTTGACGCTTGATGGCTGCTCTGGCAAAGAAGGTCATTTTTCCTTGTGGGTATGCCTCTGATAGGTGTGTTGTTTGTTTTCCAGGGGATGGCAGCACACCTATGCAATATGGGTAGTAATAATTGGACTCAGTTATTTAAGAGACAGAGGACATGAAGTTGGGTAGGGACCATATGGAAGGAAAAGGTAGGAGAAGCAAGGGTTGGATATAATGAAAATACATCGAATAAATGTATGAAATTCTCAAAAAAAATAAATAAATAAAAACCCTTTCAACAGAAACTAAAAGTATCTCTTAATATCCCTTTATAAATTTATAATTTTAAATTATACTAGAACCCTAATTATCTCTCTAAATATTAAATCATATAAAATTCGGCTGAACTATAGGTGTTAGAGTATAGTCAGATGTATACCCAATGATTGTGAGGAAATACCGCACTTCTAAAACTTACAATTAATGAAAACAAAATCATTTAATGATGAATCTGGAAAGCATAGAGAAGTGGCAGAATCGCGTCTCTGTGGTCCTTAGCAGAGCCAAGCCTAATAAACTCTGTTCAATGCATATGACGCAATGTTCTGCAGGTTATTTTACTTTTAGGAATATAGAATATAATAATCCTTTAAAGCAAAACAGTTAAAGATGAGAACCCATTGTGGGTGTGCAACAGCTTAAATAGAAATAGGAGTTCCCCAACAATGGTTAAGATTGCCCTCAGCTCCATCCCACACTTCCCATTAACATACTTTACATACATGGGAGGACAATTTTCAACTCCAGCACTAGCAGGTGTGATGGAGACTCTAAAATTCATATCTGTGTGAGAATTAAAGAAACATTAACCTCCAATTATTAAAGGGTGGCAATGAAAGAATGAATTGCTTTTTTTTTTCTATGTTGGAAGATATAACAACCCATGAAAAGACTTTCCTCAAGCATAAGTAGTTGCTCAAAATACTTGAAAAGACTAGATAACAAACATTTTCAAACTCTTTTTCAAAGATGTTAATCCTTGAGTTATTTTTATGTCTTGACCTTAATAGCTATTCTGGAGAAAACACTGGCACAGGATGTCTACCTACAAAAAAGAATATTTCCTCTTAGACTTTGAGGTGATTCCGTCTCATAAAATTATAGGTTCAACAGTTGACGAAATCCAATTTCCGCTTGCTTCAAAAATTTGCATAGGTAAATTCTATTCAAGCAAATACACAAATGTCAATTGTGTAATATCCTGATATCTCAGGAATTATCTTCAACAAGCTCCAAGTTCTTTAAACAATATATTTACCCAGTAAGGGATTGAGATTATTAAAAAAAAAAAAAAAAAAAAAAAAAAAAACCTTTTACTAGCATTACATCCCAAAAATTTCTTTAAAAATCTCTATAAGAATTATATATTTTTCATTGTCATTCCAAGAAATGGTGACCCCCATTCGTGCATGTGTGTGAGAGAGTTTGTGTGTGTGTGTGTGTGTGTGTGTGTGTGTGTGTGTGTGAGAGAGAGAGAGAGAGAGAGAGAGAGAGAGAGAGAGAGAGTTCAAATATTCTGAAGTCATATATTTTTATTCATATTCACAGAGAAGTATATACACATAAGACATACAAAATAAAGACAATCTCACATTATAGCCCAGTGTTTTATCAAATGCCCACAATTCTAAATAACTTGAAGTAAACTTTTTACTGTCATAATAGCATAGAATCAAATGAAGAATTATTTATTTCATCAGATTACTAATCATAAACATAGACAAAGGCTTACTATTTTAATTTCATTCAAAATTACATTTGTCCTTCTACAAAATCATTTTGTTGATTGCATTTTTCTATTTCCTGGTCAAGCTAACAAAAGAATCCTTGGTACATCACAATTTTAAAAAATATCAATATGAGTAGGTAAATAAAAAACAAATGAAATAAATAGTTTATTATCATCTGAGTGCAAACTAACACAACACAGAAATAAACCAGGCTGTTGTACCGTGTTATTTATTCAACAGCTATTAATTATGATAATGCATTTCACAGTAAATAATGAGAAATCTTGACAGCAGTGCCACAAATTGAATAGACAAACACATACCTCAACATACGGAGGAATTCAATCTTACTAAGATACAAATACCATTAAATAAACAAAATGTTTATAATGAGATGGTCAATTTTTGATTATAAAAAACACTGCAAAAAGTACAGAGGCTTCATAAAGCTCAACCAATCTCTTTTGATGTTAATATCTCACATTATTAGGATGTGGCTAGGTTCCGTATGTTTTAAGAGTCCATGAAAGGTTTGGTTGTCATTTCCCCTTAAGTCTTTGTGACTCTGAAAGAGTCTCAGACATTCCTTGCTATTGGAGACCTTGACACTTTTCATGAGTACGGCCTAGGTAACTTTAAATATATTCCTTTGTAATGATTTGCTTAAATTTCTTTTCTCTCCTTCTCACGATTTAGATTGAAACTATGGGTTTTGAGGAGGAAGGCTACTGGGGAAAATTATTTTTTCATTACAAAATATTCAGTGTATGTAGTATAAAATTATTTATTAATATCAGTTAATAGCTGAAAACCTTGGACAATCAAAAAATAATATCCCATATGTCCATTATGAAGTTACCCATGCTTTTAGCCTTACTCACTCAGCCACCTCCAGCTGCATGGAATGAGGAGTTACCTTCCTCCTGCTCCAGGGTGGAATATTCCTGTGAATCATCTTAATTTCCCTGTGAGTAAACATGTCTCTTCTCACTCTATTTAGTTATGTAATTGAACCAGTTCAATCTTGTGAAGACGATTTAGTGCCTTTTGTTTCGGGCCTTTGAAAGTTCTATTAGTTGCATGTTCTTTTCCTTTGAAAGATCTTTTTCAGTAAAAGCATTTGTTTTCATGTTTGGTGTGTTTCTTCCTGAGTAGTCAGATAATTCCTTTATGTTTTTAATGTTTTAGTCAGACTTTGAGTTACCCCTTAAGCCAAAAAGTATTTATCTCCACTACAAATTATTTTAAAAATCAAAGATATGAAACCAGGCATGCCAACTGTAATAGAGATCATGCTTCTTGCTCCTTGGTCCTCTCATCTAAAATAGAGAAATGCTTGTGTATAATACCAAGAATCTTTGTCTATTTTCTGATGCTAAAACATAGTACTTGAGACTGGTATTTCATAAAAATGATGTTCATAGACAGGGTTAACTTCCTGCGGCCACAATTCACGGCAGAAAACAGAAAGGCAGGTAGCTGTGTTTGCAAAAGACAAAGCATTAAGTGAACCTTGCTTTAAGGCGGCCTGTTCAGGTAGTAATGGTCAACTCTTGCAAGAAATGCTTAGATCTCTCCTAACTTTTAAAGATTTTTATTTGTGGACGTGTATAGGTATGTAGCAACCATGTATGTCTGTGCACCACCTGTGTGCAGTATCCTTGGAGGCCAGAAGATGGCAGATACCCTGGCACTGGAGCTGTGAGCTGCCATGTGGGTGTACTGGGGCTTGAACCTGAGTTCTCTGGAAGAGCAACTGTTCACAGCCCCTAAGCTGTAGCTCCAGCACGTCTTTAATCTCTTTTAATAAGCTAATTTCTTAAAGAACCCATCATCCAACACTGCCTCAATAGTAATAAAATTTTAAAAGCATGTTCCACAGGGTCCATAATTTATTTAATCCATAATATTATATATGTGTGCAGGCATGCACATATATGTACAAATATATACTCACAAATGATTTTATGTATATACATGTCTGTGCAGATATATACATATGTGTTTGTATGTGTCTCTATATGTCTATTGCTATATTAATCTAAATATTAGTGGATACTTATATTTTGAATTCCAACCAGTAATAGATGAGAAATTCTAGAATCTTCTCAATCTTACATGTGGATTCACACAATCAGCTTGGATAGCCTCATTACCTCATTTACCTCCACTCTCCTAATTTAACATTTTCAGTATATAACATAAAATCATCAATAGTGTTAAATTACATTCTTGTGGAATGATTTTGCCAGCTAGCATATAGAAGTATATATTCGGAGCTACTAGAATAAAGTGCCCTCTTGCTCTACTGTAGTAGGCAATAGAAACCTGTTCACAGTCCAGACCAAGCGCTGGTAGATGTGCTGTTGCTCCAAGCAAGGATGGTACCTTTTGCTGTGTCCACCCATGGCAGTAGAATAGGGAACACCACCACACCTTCAGAATATCATTAGACCCATTCCTGAGGAAGGAGATCCCAAGCCTACTTCGTTTTTTCTTAATGTTATTTCTTTCACTTTAATTTTTTTATTTTTTATATATACATTTATATTATTATACATATATACAATAACCTACTTATAGCAAGAAGAAACATGACACAACCAGGAATTATATTATATATATATGTTACATTCTTTGTGTGTTGGCTATTTGTATATTTGTATTTGACATCTTTAAAGAAAACATATTTCCTATCTCGGTGTGTCTAGAATTCTGTTCATTATCAACTTAAAACATCTATCTAGACCTAAAATATTTTAACCCTCAAACAACTAAGCTTAACTGTAGAACTAAGCTATGTGGTCTTCAAGCCCATCAGAGACTTAGGGAGGAATAAAATTGGCTACCTGAGTATAGCAGGAGTGCAGGTTAGTAGTTTTCCACATAATAAGACAACAGAGACAGTTTTCTACCTGAACAGTCACCCAAAACTCTCTATAACACTGGAGCATCATCCTCAGCCTTATGGCCCAATATATCTGGCAGACAAAATTGTGAGGTAGGAACTCCATGTATTAAGTTCCAGCACAAATGCTTTGGAGGTAAACAAGTATTCAGTACATAACAAATGCTTTGAAACATTTTGGTTTATTTTTTTATATATTAAGGTTGGCATCTTTTTATCCTTACCCCCATCAATGAGGCTAGTTGAAACATTTTTAAAAAAATTTTTTTATTAGTTTATTCTTGTTACATCTCAATGGTTATCCCATCCCTTGTATCCTCCCATTCTTCCCACCCCCCAATTTTTCCATTATTCCCCTCCCCTATGACTGTTCCTGAGAGGGATTACCTCCCCCTGTATATTCTCATAGTGTATCAAGTCTCTTCTTGGTAACCTGCTGTCCTTCCTCTGAGTGCCACCAGGTCTCCCCCTCCAGGGGACATGGTCGAATGTGAGGCACCAGAGTATGTGAGAAAGTCATATCCCAAGTTCAAACATTTATAATAGCTGAATTTATTTTGTTCGCATTTTGCTCCCATCCAATATGGGTTTGGAAATACAAGCAAAACAAGAATGACCCACCTAGTGCTGGTGTCTTAGCTTTGGTTTTCGTATGGCAAAATTCAATATATTGTGAAATTTTTGTATTTTACTCACAGACAGCTGCAGTATGACACTTCATCTGCCCAGCCTCTCTATTACTATTCATTAAAAACTGGCAAGCATTGATCTAATTAGTTTGTAAAGGCAACTGACATTTTGGGGAAAGGAAAACTATGGTGATGATACAAAGAGATCAATGCTTGCCAGTGTATAAAAATGTTGTAAATACTTGCCTAAAATATTTTTGTTCTCAAAAATAATATGTTTTCCAATTAGATAACACTGCAACGGCTGGATAGGATTACCTTACTTTTGGATTATAAAAACTCTCAACTTTATCTTCCAACGTGAATATGTTCATCCTCATTGTGAATTGAAGGGAAAGTTTTGATTATTCTGTTTGATATGAATTAATGCTTCAATGAAGTTGAATACACAATTAGTATAGAAAATGTGAATGATGAGTTTTGTATATCTTATATCACTTTCATACGTCTTTTGTGACGCCTGTGTCCATACCATTTGCCTATTTTGAAACTGACCCATTTTCTAATTGTTAAACTTCAAGCCGGTGTTTCTTTCCTGTGTACCTTGACAATATTTGCTCCAGTTTATTGGACTTCTTTTAATTCTCCTCATATCGCCTCTTGTGAAGGAGATACCTTTAATTTTACTGAAGACATAGCAACTATTAGTTTTCTTTCTTGATTTCTCCTTTTGTTTGTGAAAGTTCATTGTCAAATCTAAGGTTATAAACACCTTCATTATAATAATTTATAATTATAAGTTATAAATAATTTCATTTAAGAAATTTAATCGAGTTTTATGTTGTATATTTAGGTAATTTTATTCTCTTTGGTTTAAAGTTTGTAAAACATGTGAACTTAGGTCTAGGTGCTCATATTGTCTCATCGCTGCCTATAGACATGAGTTTACTATAAAGGCTCTTTTTCCACTGAATTGTATTTGCTCACCTGACAAAGAGCGCATTATTTTGCACATTTTCATTCTAGACATACTATTCCATTATTTTAAATATATGTTTTCTTTTCACAAATGCATGATTCTGATAATTTTAGCACTTTTGACTTGAAAACTGGGTGTTGTGATTCCTTCAACTTTGTTCTTATATGTCAGTGATGTCTATTCAAAGTTTTGTTTTGTTTTGACGGTCCATACCAACATAGTCTGTTTAGAACTATCTGTTCTACTTTTAATTGTTTTGGACTTATGTAATGGATCAGCTCTTAAAACAAAGTTATTGGAGTTTTCAGCTGTAATAGGTGATGTGTGTATGTCATGAAATTATTTAACTTTTTAAATAGCGTATCCTGATTTTCTGCTGTTCAATAGCTACAGTAGAATTGCTTGTTTCCTTGGCTGTTTAAACACCTAGCATTATGTAGCATCATTTTTTTTTATCTGATACACTTCCTTCTCCTAAAATCTGATTTATCTGAAATTAACTTAGGTAACAGTTATTAGGTAATAAACTCTCTTATTAGGATTAGTATGGATTATCTATTTTTGTTAGAATTTTGTCTGAATGTTTCTGAAGAATATGTCACTAAATCTGGCGTTCTATTCTACTGAGTTCAGTATTCTCCTCTGGATTCTTCTTGCTTCAAGTTTACAGCAAATGGTCTTCTTCTCACCATTTTCTTACTAATGCAATGCTAATTCCTGCCACACCCACTTTAATCACTTTTAGGGCCTACTTTTCATATTTGGCTTTCTAAAGTTTGACTCTAATAGACTTATAGTTAGCATTGTTTGTTTGGGTCTATTGTGTTTATTGTGCTTGACATTCTCTGTGCCTCTTAGATTATTGGTTTGGTGCCTCCAATTTTAATTTTAAAAACCCACAATGATGTTTGCTCCATATATTTCCCCTCTCACCATTTTTGCATAGTACTTCTCATTATTTTACCTCTTTTCGCCATTGTCTGGAGACTTCTCATTGGCATATCTTTATGCACATTAATTCTCTTCTCAGTAAGACCAAATGTATTGATGAAGTTATCAAAATAAATTTTCAGCTGTTATTCTATTGTACCTCTCTCATCTCTTCTATTTCTTCCTCAATAGTATCCATCTTTATTTTCATTTCTCACATATTCTGCTCTACTATTGTTTACTTCTCTATTTACAAATAAATTGGTTATTTTAATTTACTACTCAGTAATTCTAAAACTTGATTCTTGTGGGGCCCTGCTGGAAAGGTTAAAGTCTGGTATAGATAGATAAACGAGCTTAGTCTATTATGATGGACTCTGTTTTTCAGTGGGATTCTCTCTTTACCTTGTCTGGGAAACCTCTGGTCTTGTAAGGAGCACCACATAACCTTCTGGGAATATTCTTGATAGAACCTGTTCAGCAAGGACCTGATGATTCCTGAAAAAAAAAAAAAAAAAAAAAAAAAAAAAAAACCCACCCTACGTTAAGGAGATTCTAGCCTTCAGCAAAGGCCATTTAATCATTTCCGTTTCCCTTGTGAGACTAGAACCTAACCTAGTGCCTGGGTCTTGCCTTAAAATGTGTAGACATTCCTGAGAGAAATAAGATCTTTGATCTGGAGGTCTGTCTGTTGTTGTCTGGAAACAGGAAGCACCTGGACTGACCTGCTAGAAGCAGAACCCAGGCCGCCATCTGGTCCGTCAGATGCTGAATGACACATTATGACAGGTTGTTTTACATTACCTTATTTTTCTCTAAATATTATGTGGTAATGTTTGGGTTTTTTTTTTTTTTCTTGCTTGATTTTTAGAATGTCTTGTAAATTTTTTAGTTGAACGACAAATATAATCAATCAGATAATAGGAAATCATATAAATAGGGCTCTAGCATAAAAACACTGCATTAATATGAAAACGAGTCTTTGTTTGGCACTTGTAACTCCTCCTAGACTGTAACCTGGCCTCCTGGATGAATGCAGAGCTTTAATTTCCCACCACATCCCTGCATTGATCTTGACTGTCTATTTGGAATTCTCCAAAGACACTTCATTTCACATTGCATATTTCTTTCAGGGATTTCACTTATTGTACCGTATTACTATGCCAGAGTTGTGTTGATCTCATATTTGGGAATATGGAGAGTACTGTATAACTTTATGGGTTAAACTGAGCCTTTTGGTGGTCTTTGCCCTGAGAATGGGATCCCTATCAGGAGTTTCTGAGGGCCTCCTCTCCCACCAGAGAGGCCCTTAGTTGAGATGGGAAATGTAGAAAAACCAAAACCATCAGGGAAATGTATTTTCCCCAATTGGAATAAGGCACTAAGTCTCTTCAATTATAAGTGGGTCTTCATTAATGGAGGCACCTCTAGGTATGTTTCACTAAAATCATTGTCTATTCCTCTAACTTCCCCCCAAAATGAGCCTTTCTTGCATCTTTATTGTTATGGTTTTGTTTGAGCCTTTGGGTACCTAAAACTCAGGAAGCTAAAGTTCTAATTCTAGCTTTTTATGCCTCTTATATTAGTCCATACCCAGGCCCTGCCAGTTCAAAAGCCTGTCCTGCAAGTAAAGTTATCCTCTATCCCCACAGAAACATTACATGAGCTTTGGCTCTAATATAAAAGATCTTGCCTCTTGCTCTTCAGATTTTCATATATATATATATGCGCGCGTGTGTGTATGTGTGTGTGTGTGTGTGTGTGTGTGTGTGTGTGTGTGTGTGTGTGGTGGGGCAGCAGCAGGTTCCATCAAATTTCACTCCTCTATTAAAATGAATTTCTAATTTTCCCAGATTTTTTCTTTTTGCAAAGATAAGTCTGACAACTTTTAAACTATTTGCAGGCTGAAGCCTGTTTTAGCTTCTTCCTATGTTATAATGCTGATTATGATGATGATGATAACAATAATCGTGGTACAAGTATTGTAAAATATTGGAAGCATATATCCTTCTCTCACAACTAAGTGGGACATATTTGTCTTCTGTTTGAGAAGTAAACACTAAAATGTGTGTTCTTTAACACTAATAACTTTGCTTCCCAAAAGAAACTATATCACCGATTCCCTTCAGATACTTGAAATGGTAGAATAAGATATATGAAAGAGTTTAACTCACTTGGTGTTTACATCTTATTTGGATCACTTTGCGTCCTGAAAGCATGATATATCAGAATAAGCAAATACGCCATGACCATTTACTCTCATAGCTTGTAGATAAAAGGATAACCCTTGGATAATAAAAAATGTTTTATGCCTCTGTAACTCAGCTATTAATTATAGATATTATTCTGTTTAATGTGGTAATACACTTTTCTGCATTCAACGTCTATTGGAAAATATCTCAAGTCAAAACACATTTTATTTGTCTTACAAAAATACTGGCAGTAGACTACAACTCACACAAATTACCTAACACAAAGCCTATTTTACAATAATGTTTGAGTATCTTGTGTAGCTTATTGATTATTATACTTTGAAAATTGTAAGAAACTAATCATAAATAATAAAACATAGGGTTCTCATTGATAACTTTTTAAAGACGCTGAATGCCATAAAGAAGAACAAAATGTATTGTTTTGTATTTGTCGCCTGTAACAAAAATGATGGATACTGTGTCACAAAACCGAACGGTGATCAATTGCTTTCAAAATTCAATGTCATTTAATATAATATCGAAGTTCTATAATGTTGAGTGTTTTAAATTTAGCTTCCATTAAAAAACTTTAAGCTGAAAGCTATAATTATAATAATTGTAATTGCTTTCCAGTAAGTAAATTATGTTCAGATACATAGTCGATACCAGTAAAACACAATGATCTATTGTCTTTCATGTCTACAATTTGTTCAACAAGAAACCCTAAATTAAAAGCTTAGAAAATATCTTTGTTGGTTGTGAAATATTTAGCTTTGAAAGTCATGGTCCAAAATCCTTTTTAGGTTTAGATTTTAAGTGCTATTTCTTATACTTCTCAAAGCTTGACATTTTATCATTTGGTATTTAAAGAAGTGGAGATTATTCCCCTCCATGAACACTGTAGAAAATAGTATATTTAGGTGGGTTTGCCAATAGTATTATAAATCAACCTTATTGTATATGGATTATATTGGTCCTTGAAAAGTGACAGATGTGCTATGTAAGAACAGGTTTATGGCTTAACTACAGTGCCCTGTGTATTTTTGAAGTGAAAGTTTAAAGAGAAAATATTACTAAATATTACTGTTCATTCCTTCAATACATTTAATTATCTACTTGGCATTTTGTCTTCTTAGTCTTATTAAAATTAAATTAGTCCTTCCTCAGACAACAGAACTCTCTCCTTCCACAATGCTTTAAAGTATGAAAGAGCTCAATGAAGGTAATTTTATATAAACAGCAATTTATTTTTAATATTGCTTTTATTTAATATGAATTAATTTGTTTTGTTTTGTTTTGTTTGCTTTAATTGCTGATAAATTCTAAGGATAAAAAGCAATATTAACCACACAACACATGGTTACTTGTATTAGTTGAGAGAATGCTTCCTTCTGTTGAAATGTACTGTCTCCCACAGAATCTTTTTGTTTGGGTCTCAGTTGTGTCTTTAGTATAAGAGTAGACATTTGGTGAATGCCATTAGACTGACAAGTTAAATGGTGAATTTCAAAAATATACCAGTTTTTCACTGTTGGTAGTGGAGCAGATGAGCCTTGTGGCAAATAATTAAAGCACTCCAGAGACTAAGGCAGATGAATTAGGAGTTGGAAGGCAGCTTGGGCTACAGAGACAGAAACTGTCTTCAGTATACACATATGCAAATATTCATATATACATATGAATATATAATTTAATACTGGTAATAAAAGCAGAACATGGCATAATGGTTGATTCATGAATGATCTATTAATGCAGTACAGTCCTGAAATTTTTTTAAAAAATCAATATTTGTTAAATTTCTGGTGATTTATAATGTGTATTTTTCCCACTAAATTTCCCAAAGATGAATGTACTTTCAACACTAGCTCAGCTATTATAACAGATAAGCCAGAGAGCATATTTGTGAGCACTTTCAACATGAAATCTCCATGTTTCACTAGTATTCATTCTTCCCTTTAGTCAAAAATATACCACCAATCTACAAGTCATTTAAAATTCTCACGAAACTGAAAGCAGAAGACATCACTGGAGATGGAGCTAAGATCACAGCTACATCTGCACACTTGGCAGTAGTGATAATGGTGATGTTAACTTTCACAACAACGGCAATCGGAGACAAAGCATATTTTTAAGTGACATTTTAGAGCTATAAAAGATAATATGCGCACACTGCCATTTAATCATTTCTTAGTTGTAAGCTAATTTCATTAGCATGGGTGTCACTGAATCTATTGTTATCACACTGTTTATTTTGTTAGTACCTATATAGAACTCTTTGTGGCATACAAATCAGAAGATCTGCCATTCTTTTCTTTCTTGGTTTTTTTGTCATAGTCATACCTACCACAACAAAAGGTCATTGCTTTTTCTCTCTAATCCTCCTTTCGTCTTTCTGTGTTGTATATTTCCCTTTCGACTTAGCACAGAGTAATAAGAACATAGACTGGCAGTTTAATTTAATATTGATTCTGGAGAACACCTGAGGATGCTATGCTTTTCCTGACGAATTGATAGGGTGGAGTTCTAGAGGCACCACATGATGTCCTTCTGAAGAAAAATTCAGGAGGTCATGAAACCCAAGCTTAATACCCCAGAAAACTGCAAGTGTGTGGATCCGCCATCAAGAGGGGGACAGGTGATTCCTGAAGGTTAATATGATATGTTTCTTTTAAACATAATATTTTATCTCTTTTATATTTCCTCAGTTATGGTCTTAAGTTTCACACTAATTTTCCCTTTCTTTTTTCCTTTCTTTACATTTTCTCTCAGGAATTGCAAAGAAAATACATAGATGTTGGGGAAATTTCTCAGTCTTCGTGTCATCTTTGTGAGATGCCGAGCTCCTCAATATTGTTTCAAGGTATGCCCTGCAGAGCAGTCAGGTTGGGAGGGTTTTCAGCTGGTCTATGGGTTTTAATTGCTACAAATGAAATTACAAATTACAAAGATTTTGAGAGTCAGCAGCACAACTCTTCTACAGCAGATACAGACTTGCAACAGGACTGCAGCCCCTGGATAAAGATTGTTGCTGAGTCCTTAACCCTTCTCAAACAAGGGAAAACTTTATTATGCACTTTGAGGCAAATTCTTCTCCTTTTTAAGTTTGTTTCTCTTTAAAATATTTTCATAGCCTATATTTTGATCACATTCTTTCCTTTTCTCCAACATCTTCAAATGTCAGGTTTTTTTTTTTTATTATTTTAACTACCAACAAATTGAATTTAATCAATGGTGTTATTGAGAGAATCGCTTGCTGCAGACCTCTTTAGTTGCTTCCAGAAACTTCTGTTATCTGACAACTCTTTGTGCTCATGGTAGTGCACTTAGGAAGTGATCATTTAGAATATGTAAGGGGCATTAATGTAAGCTTTCTTTTTCTTTTTCAGCTTTCCTAACATGAAGTCAGCTTTGGAAAAATTTCACAAACATCCCAAGAAATCGTACAATGGGGGGGGGGGTGGATATCCCGACTGTTGCCTGTAAAAATATGATGTTTAACTTTCCTAGGGACAGTAGAAGGGACATATAATATAAAAACTAATTTCACAACAGTTTGAGAAGTAGAGAAGAGACATAAGGGCCTCAGAATAATGATGGTTTTATGCTATAGTCTTGTAGACATTGAAAATAAAATATTTTCATTATTAAAAAATGTAAATGTGTTAGATGCTTTAAAAAAAACCTAATCCTATAGGCTAATATATATGTGAGGTAAATTGTTTTATAAAATTTCTTTTGTGTTTTCTGCATAACAGCCTATTGTCAAGACAAACAATGTAATCTGGATGTATCAAGCCACTCAGTTGATAGACCTTTAATTGCAAAATCAAATCAGCACTGTAATGAGTTATCATTTCTCAGAACTCAGTTTTCTTTTTGAGAAATCTGTCCCTTTCTTTCCTTCCTTGTCCATAATGATGCTAGATAGGCGTTATTATCTCTCTAGTCACCTTACAAGAAAAATCACTTTGTGCTCGTAAGAGTTCAAAAACTAATGTAAATAGAAGAGGCGAATTTTCAAGCTCAAGGTTTAGTATGCTCAGTAAAGTCTGCCCAAGGCTGAGGGTAACACCATTTACTTTTGACCGAGGTTGAATGAGACGTGATGAGTAAAAGCACAGCATAAATCTGGGAGGGGGTTTCAGATTGTGATATGTCTTAAAGACATGGTCCAGCATGACATGCTGGACAAACACTTGAGTAAGCTAAATTATTTTTTTTTTTCAAATCAAATCTTTAACATAACTACTCACAGTTTCAGCTTCCATAAAGAAAATTTATAATCTAAAAAAAAAACCAAAACAAACTGTGCAGTCTAGGCATTTCCTCCCCTGAGTCACAAATCTCAATCATGACCCTGTTGCAGTTGCCAGCTGATGAATTTAATTGGGTTAATTTCAGAATTTCATAACATCTCAAGGCTTATTTTCTCAGGCTTCTGGGATTATATTACCAGGGGCACATTTGAAAAGTTATGCAAGAGATAAAGAACAAATTGTTTTTTTCTACTAAAGTCTACTAAAGATGATTTTATGCCTGGTAGCAACTGGTCCACATGCTATGGGGTATATAAAGAGGCAGAAACTCCCTGTTGATCATTTAATACACACTGCAAACTCTACCAGTCATGTCTGATGCACAAAGAAAAGGAACATCAGTACAGTAACAAAACTACCTTTTGCATTTCCCCATTTCACTTAATTTCAGCACCACCTAATGTTCAGTACATAGGGTTCAAAGTCCAAAGTGTGGTTTTCTTTATTTGTCTCACATTGTCATAAACTTTGTCTAAATAATTTTGCTTAATAAAGTTTGGAAATGGAAAAATCAGAAAAATGCCGTTTATGTGTTTGTTTTTAATTCATACATGTTAAAGGCAGATGTACTTGATTAAAGGCAGATGTACTTGATTAAAATTCTAGTTTGCCTTATGTTAGTTACTTAATCTTTGTAACCTTATTAATATGTTAATTTAACATTTATAAAATTTCATTCAACACCCAGTGCTTATAAGGTTGTAATTTTATATAACAAATGTTGATTTACTATTTTTCCATCCATGAGAGTGTTTCTCTGTACTGTCCAATTGTCTAAGAGCAGATTTCAAGCTCCTTTAATGTACAAGAAACTTAAACAGACCCAGTGTAAGAATTTACATATATCAATATATCAAATCAGTTCTATATTAGTGTATTTAATTCTACATAATCTATGTTTCATGTGATCTGTATAATCTTTGTTTCTGAAATTGTATAAAATTCCCCAAAGCCTAAAAGATTATGTAAATATTCATTAAAATAACTGAGATGCTAAATATTGATATTAGTATATTGTTTTATGATAAGTCAATGCTGAGTGCTTACTCTGATTCGTGACTTTAAAAAGCCTTTGATCTAGGTAAAGGGAGTATTAATTGTATGAGACTAAGTTTATACAGGCTTAGTAAGGGACTGACAAGAACTGCAGACTTCCATCTATCATTAAAAACCAGTTTATAGCCTGGTTTCTAGATCCAGAATCCACCCATTAGGTCATAGTGTCTTCCAAAGAAAAAGTACTACCAATCACACGTGCTTTACTGTGAAAATTAGCCAATTTATTGATTTTTAAAACTATGACAGGTTTTAGAATATATTTTTTCTTCCAAATGATACACAAATATATTTTATTAGTGTTGTCACTTTTGTCCTGTGATAAATAAGACTTCTCTAAGAAAAATGATCAAGAGCATCTTCTTTTCATTCACTAGATATCTGTTGGTGGTGTTGTTTTGTTTTCTTAGATTGGCAGTTCTTGGAATGTGTTTTAAGATCCTTTGTGCATTTAGAAGCAATAACAAGGTAGTCTTCAAGTTTATGAGTCCCCAGAACAGTCTATCCCACTAATATATCAGGAACGCACTTCATGTTTCAGCTTGCTGTCTCCACTAATAACACTGCCTCTGTGCTATGCTACATCCTTGGAAACTTTCTCTTGACCCATTTAAAAATGCATTAACTTCTGATAGATTCTGAGTCCAGTCTCTAACTATTGTATGTGATTTCAAGTTGATGCATTGTTTCTATTTTTCTTGATTTTTTAAAAATAGTTTATCATATGTAAGAGCATAATTATAAATAAAATATCAACAAAGAAGAAATATCAAAAGGTACAAAAAATAAAAATAAATGGGTGTCCTATTGATAAGTCTGAAATAGCAGCTACATGAAGGTCTTCCCACTTTGTCCTCTCTCCTGCTGGTAAGTCAGCCATAAACCAACACGCTCAACTATAGTTGTTTTTATTGTATACACATTAACAATTTGTTGCAAACTTTTCGAAAAATCTAAGTCTTTCCAACATATTTTAAAAGTTTATCTTTTTGGTTTCAGTTTTATTTTCACAGAAAAGTCCTCTTTGGGAGCAACGTCTGTTCTTCCTGGATCATGAAGAGTGATGGCTCTCTCTTCCTCTACTGATGTATCTTCTTTTATCTCTGTTTGTATTTGCCTTCTGCCTGTGTGTTCAAGGCTTTGCGCTTCACTGACTGAGTTCTTCCATAATTTTATATTTTTCACATGTTATTACTTTTCCAGAGTCCTTTCCCAGTGTTTAAATCTTCTCTATGACACTGTTTGTTTCTAAGAAAATACTATCTCTAAAGCGTTGAGGTGATTAAATTTTTACTTCATTAAAAGGTATTGATGCGTCATGTTACCTTTGTTAGTCTCAAGTTAGCAATGCCTTTTGGCTTACAAACGATCTGTTACCATTCCTCTCAGAAGTCTGGCAATACGTGGCTCCATATCCAGACTAACAGCCCAGGTAAAATAAATAGTGACATCAAGGATTATGTGTGAAAGCATTTGCTAGTCAGGGGACCTCCCACAACAGTGTCACATCTCTTCATTCCGGCTCTAATGCTTCATGCAGGAATGTCTTTATATTTGGTGCTAGGCTGTTAGCCTTGATCTGGCAGCATTCTAGAAGTGCAGTGGGAAAGGCTACGTAAATTACTAATGCTTTTTAGATAAACTGACATGGAACATAATTTTTCAGTAAATCAAGACATCCAGCCCAGCCCCCAAATGTAACTCAAACCATCATCAAGAATTCAGCTTGCTGCAGCTGGAGGGGGAAGCCAGATTCAACTGCCCCATATAAAAGGTGTCAATCTTTAAATCACTTTAAATCTCACTCTCAGAAGTAACTGATGTCCTTGTTCTTAGGTATTATTGAAAATTTTGTCCTCAAATTCATTAGACTGTCTTGCAAGATATTTTTTTTTTTTTACTTACAAGAAGTTCGTGACAATCCAATTATTTGATTTCCTGATGTATAAGTCTCATTACTGTTCTTTGCCTTGTGGAGAAAGTAAAGATCAACTTTTGTTTGATATGTGTGAATTGGGAGTCACAATGAATTCTCTACTTTAAGTATATCTAAACAAGAGAAATGCAGCATGTCAAGTAACCAGAGAGAGTCTGTTTTTCACAAAATTATTTCAAAGTGTCATGCCAAATTTATTCATCTGCAAGCTGTACTTAAAAATAAACATTATCTATATCACTGTAGGAGTTTTTACTTTTCCCAGTATTTATAAATACTGGGCTGACACAAATCACCGAATGTATACTTTAAATCCAGTTCCATATAATTTTAGCTAGAGTTTGCTAGTGTGCTAGTGTGGTTGTAAATGGTGTCAGTACTTGAGCATGTGCATGTGTGTGCGCGCACACACACACACACACACACACACACACACACACACAACTTATCCTCTATTTTACTGTTATTTTTGTTTTCCTATATGTATACCTTTAATATTTTATGTGTGGACACTGTTAACTTTCTTCTATCTTTTGTTGTTTTTGCTACTACAATAACCAAAACAAAAACAAACTAACTAAAATCTGAACTATGAAAGAAAAATTCTTTCCTCTGAATTAACCTCTCTTGTTGTTTTAAAGCATATTTGATTTCTATCCATTCAGAATAGTGCAAGCTGTAAATACAAATTAACGGTAAATAAGGACACTGAAAACAATATTTAATACAAAGATAAGATATTGTGTTTGCCTTGGAAAGCTCTAATGAAAAAAAAGTACTTAATTGAAATCACTCATTTTTCAACAAATTGACTTTTCCTACCTTATATAATTTGCTTCTTAATGAAGTTTATCACTTATTTTTGTGACTACTAAGATTGTGTAAATAAATTTGTTTCATAGTATGCTTTGTTTCTAATTCCAAAACATGAACATAATTTGTGGGTTTGGGTGACACATAGATGTGTGTCCTGACTACAGTTTAGGGATGAGTGCCCACTAGAACTTTTAGTGTAAACATTAACTGTACTTTAATAGAAATCAGATGAATACAGTACTTTGGTGTCAATTAAGACCACAATGTCAGTCTCTAAAGAGTGCGTTCAAACCTTGGCTTGGGTACCGTGCTTTCAAAGTTGTGATAATTCTCTTAACTCCAGTCAAATTTCCAGGAAGATGGTGACTTGTTACCCAACACTGCTATAAGAACTTGAGTTCTCTTTCTAAAGTAATTAATATAGTACACATCTCAGAGTCAGCATTCAATGAACAGTTATTAATAATATTAAAAGCCATCTAAACACATTTGACTTACACACAAAACTTTATCAATCACAATTGAGAAATTTGGCTAGTCAATATCTACACATTAAGCAAATGAAAACAAGTAGGGGGAGGGGGTATGCTCAACAAAGTCTGTAGATTAAACAAAATGTTTAATGGTAGGGATTGGTGGAGGGCCATGCTAATTTTAAAGGTTAAAAGTGGTTTCAGAAGGTGAGTTTTTCAGACCAGTAGCAATTGTTTTCATCTCAAAATATTCAGAGGAGCCATTTAATTAACAAATATTCTTGCATTCCCTGCTGTGTGTCCTGTTGTGTTTACCAACCATGCAGAAGAAAATTTCACCCTTTTTATGCTTGAATACTTTTCTTTTCCACAGACATTTCCACTGGGCCTGGGAGATGGGCAATTCTATTCCTGGACAGATGGTCTGAGAAGGAAAGACTGGCATGACTATGAAAGCATTCAGAAAGACGCTTTGCGCTCAGGTAAGGACTTCAGAGTAAGACCAATGCTGATTTTATTTCAGTTCTTCGTTTATCACTTCAAAATTCTCACGTCAGGTTTTCTTCCGCAAGCAGTAAACATGTCTGCCTAATGGGAGCATTGGGGATCCACAATGGACAGAAACAAATGGCTTCGGATTTCACAGACAAAACAAATAATGAGAGGCCTTTTCTTTGCTCCAAAGGAGGCCATTGAAAAATGTGCTCATCCATACTATCTTGTATTTCCAAGCCCTTTTAAAATAACACTGTGGGATTTATCATTGAGACATGAGCCAACTTCACACATTGGGATGACTTATCTAAGTGGCAATGCAAAGCAACTCAGACATGCCACCTATTTTTGGCCTTATAACTGGTTATGGAAATACCATAAATGACAGCATTTCAGAATCTGAAGTTGATAATAATAGGACCAACTAGGTTTAAATTTGGGTAGAGTCCCAGCTTAGTGGTGTGTTTAAAAGAAAGAAATCACAGAAATTTTCTTGTAGAAAGTTTGAACAAAAATGGGAGTTTTGCAATTAAAAATTCAGACTAGTTCATCAGGAGAAATCAATGGGAGGGGAATGGCGTGTGCTAGGACGCCTCATTCTTTCAAGTGGCCAAAGTTACTTTGCTTTTCTCAGTGAGAGTGTCACAGAAATAGGATGAGAACTGTTTGGAAAGATATTTGGACACGAGTGAGGCACTGCATCTGGGTCAAGTCGGAAGCATTCATCTGACTACTCAGTGTGGGGTCATCCTGGTCAACTTTGCACAAACTCATCCCCTCGGGATAATTGCAGAGACAGTGCTACGGTGTCCTGTCATTGTGCAGGGCTGTTCTATGTTGGGTAGAGCTGATCTAATTATAGTTCCTTTCAGTCTCCTCTGGGTCTTTTCTTTTTTTATCAAGCATATCCCACCTCTCTATCTCATTAAAGCAACTTGATCCAAAGGCGATTCCTGTTTTAAAAGAACTGACCTCTTTTAGATACCATCTTCCCTCCATGACCATGAGCCAAAAAAAAAATAAATAAAAAAAAAAAAAAAAAAAAAAAAAAAAAACCACCCACAAAACTGTTTTCCTCACCACCTGCTTCACTTGTTAATCCTCTTATCTCTTATCTCTGTCAGCTTAGTCCACCTGTATTAATCTGACCATCTGTTCCTTGGGCTTCAGGAATCAGAAGGGGTTTTTAAAAAGTTTACTTAACCTTGTCAACTGAATCTGTAAGGAAAAAATAATAACAAAATTATTCCAAAATATTGGATGGATGTTTACTGAATCTTGGAACAAATATGGTAGGTATTAGTCAAGATTTATAAAGCATTGGGTCTTTAAGATTCTATTAACCTAGTGAATAACAATTACCTAACACTGTGTGGAGCTAAATAATATTTATTTCTTCTCCATCTATCTACGCCAATCCTGACCTCAAAAATCATATAATATTTGACTATAGAGTAACTACAGACTTATAGGACAAAGACACACCTGAGTTAAAATTCTAGATATTCCATTCATGAACTACTCAGCAAATCAATTGATACTTCTGATATTCTACCTTGTGGAAATTTTATAATGATTAATTTATAAATGATATGGAAAATAATTGACCAGTTATCTGGACATCAGCTAGTAATGACTGTAATTACTTTTAAATTCTAATTTTATTTATGAGTACATATGCCTGTGAGTGCATGCCCATATGACTGCAGTGCCCATGAAGAACAGAAGAGAGCATCAAAGCATCTGGAGCAGAAGTTATAGGCATTTCTGAGTTGCTCAACATTGGTAGTGGTCTCTAAATTCAGGCTTCCGGAAGAGTAGGAAACACTGTTATATTTTGGGTCATCATTCTAGCCCCCCAAACTGTAATTATTAAATAATGTTAGTTACTTTTACAAGAATGATTATATCTTCTGTTTGTGCAAACAAAATTTGGATACAAACTATATGACTTTCCATTCATACATTTTGTGGTTTATCTATATGTGGACAAAGGGGTATTCAAAGGACCTACTAATGTCGCACTTTTTGATATGAATTAGTTATGTGTTCTTTTAATGACTAATGTCAAGGGTGTTTAATGGCTTGTTAGAGGATACATAGGTATATCCTAACTGAAAGCATTTTAAATAATTCTGATGCATATGAATAGATTATCAAAATTAAATAAGCATCTGTTATACCACATCCAGGCCAAGTGTGTCATTATGTCTCCTCTAAGATGTAAATTTAATGTTTCCTCTCTTATTTTCCTCCATAGCTAATGGTATATGTGTATTTACCCTTAAACAAATTCTGCTTTTTTTTGCTTGTGTTAGAAATTTATTTAAAGTCTAATCATTCCCAATGGTATTTCTTTTCAATTCATAATTATTTTAAAAATTAATCATTGTCAATATGCAAAACCAGTTGATTCATATTTACTGTTGTTTAATTTTCTGTAATATTCTTTTTGTGATCATGAGATGTTTCCCATGTTTTAGATACCATGAATAATCCTACTATAAACATCTTTAGGCATGGTCTTGGGCTAGAAAAAGTATTCTATGGGGAATATATCAAATAGTATATTTATATGTTAAGGAATTCATTTCAGTGACTAGTATATTGTTCTCCAAAATTCTTCTGGCAGTTTCACTTTAGTCAGTAATGGATTGGATTCCCATTGCTGTAACTCTGGTAAGCACTTTTTTCTGCAGAAGTAATTCCCCAATTAATTGTGATAAAATTTATATATAATCTCTACACTTTGAATGTTAGCCATTTTAATGAGATTAATCTCTTATGCTTATTTGAGATTTTTTTATATTTGAGAATTTTTTATAAGTTTCCAAATCAGTTTTTATTTTCCTGTTCCTTATGTATCTACACAGTGCCATTATTTTTTCAGTTCTCCTGGTGGCCTTGATCTCTCTACTCTAAACTGAAATTTAGAACATTGTGAATATTAGAATTTTCCTACTCATATCATTTAGGGTTTTCAGTGTGAGCATTCATAATATTTTTGCATTATGACAATGCCTTAAATATTTTTCTATCACAACATGTTTGGACACCAGTATAATGTTGAACAGATGATGACAATGGCTACCTTTGACTTTGTATGATGTCTACAATAGCAAAGTCAGTTTTTAAAAAAGATTTTATGTAGACCTACCAACTTCTTTATCGATCTAATTTCTTCATTATGCATGTCCTTTGCTACGATTATTAACATGGTTAAATACTCTTTAGCAAACATATTTCTCATGCTTCTTCTGATCAGATTAGCTACAACTATGGATTTATGTTTACTTATATGTATTAGTGTGTGTGTGTACATGCATGTGTGTGTGCATGTGTGTGTGTCTGTGCGCATGTGTGTGTGTGTGTGTGTGTGTGTGTGTGTGCACATTGCCATTTTGTGCATGTGAAGATGAGAGGACAACTTTCAGAAGGAAGTTATCTCCTTCCTGAGTGGAATTGTGGGTTTGAAGTTTGGCCATACACTTTGCAAGGTATCACTTTTAGGAGGTGAACTGCTATGATAGTCTATAAATTTAATTTTATAAAGCTAACACCTGTTGATGTCTTGAAAGAGTGGCTGATATTTTTCCTTTGGTATTTGTGTAACTACATCTTTGGTTTTTTGTTGTTGTTTTGTTTTGTTTTTGCTTTCCCCCCCAGAGCGAACAGGTTTAATGGCAGTTTGCCCAAAGAACAATTCCTTTTCGTCAGCTTCCCATCCACCCCAGAGATTCCTTCATGGACTCAGTAAGACCCACATCTTTGGGTTTTCTAATGGAAGTTACAATCTGAAAACAACGCATTACTCAACAAAATCTGGACATAACATGAAAAGATTAATTACAGAATTGTTTTAAAATTTTAAATACTTTTCTTATCTAGCCTTTTATCTTAACTCATACGTGCTTCACAATCCTTATTGTGGAATAATTTCTTAATAGCCAGCCTTTTAAATAGTTTGAGTGGAGAAATAAAATTATCTCATTATCTCAAGAATATCCCTTTGATTTGTATTTGAAAATTTTTCGAAGAAGGAGACCAGTTTGAAAGTTACTTAAATAATTAAGGCAAGAATTTTATGGTTGGATCAGAATGGCCACCATGTCATTCCAAAATCCTAAGTTTGGAATTAGTTACAGATTTATTTTATTCTCTCTCTTTCTATTTCTCATGTGTATGTGAGTGTGTGTATGTGTATGAGTGTATGTGTGTATGTGTGTGTGTGTGTGTGTGTGCGCGCGCGCGGGCGCATGCAGGAACATGCACAGGTACATGTAGGTGTTAGGGCTGTAGGTAGAGGCTCATATGGTAAACCTGTCTTGTTAATTGCATTCTGGGATCCAAACTCTAGTGCTCATGATTGCGTACAAAGTGCACATAACTGCTAATCCATCTTTCCAAGGCCATAGGCATTTTAATATGAGTAAAATAATCATTTAAAAAGTTTCTTTGAACCTTTCTGTTTGATCTTATCTCTTTGAAATAGATTGTCCACTTGCATATTCATAATCAACCCATAAATTACACTCTAATATTCAATAGTCTTATGAAATTACATTTAACTTTTTTGCTACTTCCTCTTGCCTTAGTCAACACTACTTACACATTTGAATCCATGGAATCTCATCAATTCGTATGGCTTTTTAAATGTTCCATTCACTCAATATGTGATTTAGAGGTCAACTGCAACTCAGAGGCAGAATACTTGCCTAACATGCACAGGACTTCAGTTTAGATCACCAGGACTGAAACTAAAATAGTGACAATTATAAAAGCCATCTATGCCATACTGTGGATCAAGCCTATCAAAGAGTGATTTGAAAATATGAACTAAATGTTGGACAGTAGATACAGTTCTAGGGTGGGCTTTTCCTTTTCATTAGCACTGTGGTTGTTTGGTATAATCCATGAAATTCTTGCTTTGATGAATTAAGCAAGTTTCAAACTGGTCTCCCCATTTCAAAATTCTTGGTATTATTGAGGTAATGAGACAATTTTATTTCTCTGTTCAAAATGTGGAAAAGGCTGGCTATCAGATTTAAAACTAACCTCGAAGCCCCAACATGATCTCTAAGTGACCCATCTGTGACCTCATATGTTGAGTAGTGTGTAGTCTGTTACCCTCATGTTCTCCTTCAATGTGTTGGAAATTTTCCAAGGGTTTTCACTGCCTTCTGAATCCCTTTTATCTATATTGCAAAAACGGATTCATTACGGTCACTAGGTTCTTTTCTCTAAACTCAGAAGGGTCACACACATGTGATCATATGTACAAGCAGTCATTCATGCTTTGTAACTTTTCCCACATTTTTGTAGAGTTTATAGTTTAACATATATATGATATATATATAAATCATTTGTGTGTGATTAATCAATTACAGCTTATGATCCTATGAAATATAATCATTTACCCAAAGTCTCTAAATTACATTATAACCTTGAATTATTTGAAGTGCTTTTTTAACTGTCAGTGTTCCCATAATAAAACAATAGTACATTATACTTGCTATTTCTTTCTTTTGGAGAATGCACCTCTATGCCCCTTAAATGACCTTTAGCTCATGGTCCAAGCAGGTAAAGGGTCACACACATTCCTGTTAATTCCCACAGTAACACATTAAAAGGATATTTATTCAATGAAAATTTGAGAGGTATGAATTGACTTTTTTTTATCAATTTATTCTTGTTACATCTCAATGGTTATCCCATCCGTCCCTTGTATCCTCCCATTCTTCACTCCCTCCCATTTTCCCATTATTCCCCTCCCCTATGACTGTTCCTGAGGGGGATTACCTCCCCCTGTATATGCTCATAGGGTATCAAGTCTCTTCTTGGCAATCTGCTGTCCTTCCTCTGAGTGCCACAAGGTCTCCCCCTCCAGGGGACATGGTCAAATATGAGGCACCAGAGTACGTAAAAAACTCATAGCCCACTCTCCACTCAACTGTGGAGAATGTCCTGTCTGTTGGCTATATCTGGGTAGGGGTTTAAAGTTTACTGCCTGTATTGTCCTTGGCTGGTGCCTTAGTTTGAGCGGGACCCCTGGGCCCAAATCTGCCTATCATAATGTTCTACTTGTAGGTTTCTAGGACCCTCTGGAACCTTCTACTTTGCTATTCTCCCATGCTTCTCTCATCTAGAGTCCCAATAGGATGTCCTCCCCTCTGTCCCAGTTTCCTTGTAAGTGAAAGTTAAAAAAAGTACAATTTTGATACAATTAGCAAGACTGCTGGTCCTCTTTTATTAAGTCATCCTGCAGTTTAAAAGCCCAGGGGTCCTGCTCAAACTATGGCACCAGCCAAGAACAATACAGGCGGTAAACTTCAAACCCCTACCCAGATCTAGCCAATGGTCAGAACATTCTCCACAGTTGAGTGGAGAGTGGAGTATGACTTTCATACGTACTCTGGTGTCTTATATTTGACCATGTCCCCTGGAGGGGGAGAGCTGGTGCCACTCAGAGGAAGGATAGTAGGCTACCAAGAAGAGACTTGATACCCTATGAACATATACACGGGGAGGAAGTCCCCTTTAGTCACAGTCATAGGGGAGGGGAGTAAGGGGAAAATGGGAGGGAAGGAGGAATGGGAGGATATAAGGGAGGGGATAACCATTGAGATGTAATATGAATAAATTAATAAAATAAATTTTTTTTCCATTTTATTCATATTACATCTCGATTGTTAGCACTTCCTCTGTTTCCTCCCATTCTTCCCTCCCTCCCACTTCCCCCCTTCTCCCCTCCTCTATGTCTGTGATTGAGGGAGACCTCCTCCCCCTATATATGCTCTTAGAATATCAAGTCTCTTCTTGGTAACTTGCTATCCTTCCTTAGAGTGCCTCCAGGCCTCCCCATCCAGGGGGCATGGTCAGAAAAGGGGCAACAGAGTTCGTGTAACCTCCGAAGAAAGAGATTGAAGATGGCATCAGAAAATAAAAATTTTAAAAAAGGAAAAAAAAATAAAACCATCATCTGCCATTCTTTTCTTACCTAAAGCAATGAAACAATGTTTATTTTTAATAATTTACTGAAATTTACATCTGAATGGCATATTCTCAAGAAAGGTCATAATGATATTTGTTGGGAGAGGGTCAGTTTTAGAGAAGTTGAAAATTTCACTATTACACATTGGGTTAAAATTAAATTTTAATGAAATATTGCATTTAATAGACATTGTATAAAGTGTAAAGTGAAGTTAAAAGATTCTATGGAGATGTCTCATCTGTATGCCTAAAAATAGAATTAAACTTACCTAAAACTAAATTAACTAAAAATATGCTAGAGAAAATATCCTTCAATCTTACAATCTGAAAATAGCAATGTAGAAACATCTCAGGAGATTTATTAACCTGAAATCCATTTGTATTAAAATATAGACAAAAGTAATTCAGTTGGGGGTGGAGATTTAGCTCAATGGTAAAGTACTTGCCTTGTAATCACAGTGCCCTGATTTAGGTTCTTATAACTGAAAAATAATTCAATTTAGCTATGTGTAAAATTTGTACTATCTCTCTGTTTAGAAAGTATCTACTTCCTAAGGTAAGAATGCATGAATTTTATTAGTCGTATTTTCCTCAGTAGTAAAATACGGTTTGATGATCACACCTATCATAGTTATTTTAAATGGTAATTACATTGTCCAATTAAAATGCTTGTGATGTTCCCTAAATGGTATTTATATATTCATACAACCTTGATTTCTGCTCTTTTCTGACTATAACTTGAATTATCTGTCATATTTTTCTTATGCATTCATATCTAATCAATATAGACAAACTCTTGCAAATGTTTTCCCTGTAGGTGGTGTATTAAATTGTACATCACACAGACATCCCTTTTACTTTAGCATTTGTATGGTATTTTGTGAAATTCTGCCTCATATCTATGTTCCTCTAGTATTATATTCATCATTTATCAAATATCTCTTTCATATGGCACAGTAGTGATCATTATCAAATTGTTTCTGTCTATAAATGTGTATATTCTACAAGGATCATATAGTTAGGTCATAGTCTTTGATCATGAAAAAATAAAATTTGTCCTGCTATGGAAAGAACAATCCTGATTTTTAAAAAAGCTTAAAGACAAACCTATGAACAACTAATGAAAGCAAAGGATGTTAATCCACTGGGACCTAAGAAAACAAAGTTTAAATGGCTATTTTGCCTGAAATTCATCTCAGTGTATTTCTGACTTTATGAAGTTTGGCACTGTTACACTTTGCTTTTCAGTGAAAAGAGAGAAGCTACCCTTGCACACAGAGTTACATATCTGTGTGGCATGTACAAGATTCAGGAAAAAGAGTAAGACAATTGAAAATTGGGTTTTAGTTTTGGATGATCTGGACTATAACATCACCATCATGACCTTAAGAAAGTATAGGAATTGTCACACGATTTATAACAACCCAGAGTCTCCCATGATTGAGAGGACTCATTCATTTGAACCCAAATTGATATTAATGAAATGTATTATATATTTTGTCACAATTTCATAGGTGTGTAAGCCATTACTTAGCCCTTCTATCAAAATTCATATCCAGAGGCTGGCACCACTTTCTTAGCAATGAATTATGAGCCTTCTTGGCCCCATTTCTTAATGAATACAGAAGAGGAAATATGGTTTTATCCACAAGAAAGGCACGATGCCAGCCACGGAGACTGACATGAGAAACATACACTAAGTTTTACTTAATATTCTCTTCCTGAATAGCATTGGGTCCTAAAAGCAACTGTTACTCTGATGTTTTGTAACCACAGACATGTGACACAAATGCCCCTTAAGAATGCTAGAAGCCCAGAACATGGATATTACTATTTGAATTTTCATTTCTCTGCCCCTAATTTGTGTAATAAATTTGTATTATTTATAAAGCATACTTCATAAAATAATAGAAAAAAACAAGACTGAATAGCTAATTTAATTTAGTGAAGTGTTTGATGTGCTGGTATGAAATGACTAGGAGAGCACAATGGAATTAGCATCATCAAGTATTTAATAATGATCTGAATCTCTATGGTGACCAACTGAGCCTTCGGGATCCAACTTTATTACTGGATGAAAATGACTAGATTAATTTATCAGGCATTGGCCTACTTAGCAATCTGGTAGAATTTAGTTGTACTTGTTAATTTTACTGTAGGTATTATGATACAGTTCAATTTATGCAAAAACATTCCTTAATAAGTCACTTGAAATTATGGTAAAAGTTTTGTGATTAGAAATTTAGTAGAATCATATTTACTTTGTAAAGACAAATAATTTTCTGGACATAACAAAAATACATATGATTTTACATATACATTATAATTATTTTTGATCCAAAACAAAGGCATTAAATGTGTAATCCAAATTTGGGATATTATTACTATTATATTTTAAATGAAGACAAGCATTTTTTACATATTCTTTATTTTCTACAATACATTTTTCTCATTTCTCTCTTTCTATATGTATAATGTTTTAACATATAGAGAGTAAGTTCTTATATTTAAATTCATATCACAATTCCCCAGGAAGACAAATATTATTAAACTACTTTTATGTAAATAAATGAATTCAGGAAAGTTGGTATATATATTCACATTCTCTATATATTATCAATGATTATACTATATTATAGACAATCTAGTCAATGACAGCAATATAAATCTTATATTCTTCATTCCTTTAATTTCTTCTCTTTCCTCATATCCACCCTTTGTGCTTACTACACATATAAGCTGAATTGTGCTGTAGTATCTCATCCAACTGCAGGTAACAGGAGGAATACAATATACTATATATTTGACATGTTTTCCACTCCACCAATTCTCAATTCTTCCAATATTCTCCCTACCTTTCTACCCACTATATTTATATCTATATCTATATCTATATCTATACAAATACAAATACACACATATTCCACAAAAACACAAAAATGGGAACCCAAAAGTAAAAGAAAAATATAAGACAAAAAAAAAAGCACTCAAACAAAGAAAAGTGAGACAAAATATCTATAAAAATACCAAATACCATGGAGTTATTTTTGGATTGGACAACTCCTCCAGGGCAAGGGCTATACCCTGAAATGTGCCTGATATACCCAGTGAGACACAATAGTTAATTTTCCTCTTGCCAGCCAGTATCAACTGCAGATAGGAGTCCATGTCCACTTTTCCTTGTCAGTGTTGGGAAACAACCTGGCTAGAACTTGGGCATGCTGCCACAGTCTCTGTGAAATTCATGTGTGCATCAGTTTTTTGTGTCTGAAAGACAGTTTTCTTGAGGTCATCCATCACCTTAGAATCTTCCCACCTCCCCTTTTGCATGGATCTCTGATGAAGATAACCTATCTATGTTCTCCACAGTGACATGAGGGATCATTAACACTCACAACAAAACTGTGATTCCTGTCCTCTGCTTTGCTTAATAACTTCTGTTCTTCTCTCTCAAAAACCTTCCCATGAATCTACGCACCACAGAGGTCTCATGAAACCTCACCAAGTACCAATGCCAGTCTTCTTTCCTCTGGCCACAATGTTGGCAGTGAACGTTTGATAGCTACCCAGCTTCACAAGTAACTGCTACAGGCCCCGACTTTCCACCTCTGTTCCCCTAACATGGTGTATCTGAACATACCCGATGTAGGTCTCATGGGATCCAGCCAAGATGGTCAGAATGCATCCCTCTTCCATGTTGTGTTTGCATCCATTCATCAAGCCAACTAGTTAAAAAAAAAAAAAAAAACAAAAACAAAAACAAAAACCCTGCAGTTTCCTCTTACAGAAAACCTTCAATAAAATAGCTCAGTCAGTCAGTTTCACAAAATTAATCAGCTATTAATTTGTCAATCAAACTGTAAATCGGTATCAAAGAAACACCAACTGCATGCCCTTCTTATTGTTACCACCCTGTAATCAGCTTCCATCCCAAGCTCCTTCACTTCCAGCCACTATGGCTTTCTCTTCATAATAGACTGAAAATATTCTAAAGCAATCAAACAAACCAACTGCCTTAAGTCATTTCCCTCAAGTATATTTGTTACAGTAACAAAAAGCAACCAATAGCAAAGTAGACCTTACAAGGTAGTCCCATTAAAAATACTAACTGAAAGTTATAACATATATATTCATAATGTCCTAGTTTTCCTGAGTGCTTTGTGTCAGGAGTATTTTAGATTTAACATTTTCTTTGACTGATGTATGCATTTCTTCCATTATATCTTCAATGCCTGAGATTCTTTCTTCCATCTCTTGCCTTCTGTTGGTGAAGCTTGCCTCTACAGTTCCTTTTGGAATTCCTAAATTTTTCATTTCCGGAGTTCCCTAAGTTTTTTAAATTGATTTTTTTCCATTTTCATGTGTTTGCCCATTTCTTTGCATTATTTGTGGGTTTTTTTTTCTGGATTCTTTAAGGGGTTTATTAATGTCTTCTTTAAAGTACTGCTATCATCTTTCTATTTTATTTTTTGTTTTATTAATTTATTCATATAACATCTCAATGGTTATCCCATCCCTTGTATCCTCCCATTCCTCCCTCCCTCCCATTTTCCCCTTACTTCCCTCCCCTATGACTGTGACTAAGGGGGACCTCCTCCCCCTGTATATGCTCATAGGGTATCAAGTCTCTTCTTGGTAGCCTGCTATCCTTCCTCTGAGTGCCACAGTCTCCTCATCCAGGGGACATGGTAAATAGGGGGCACCAAAGTTCCTGTGAAAGTCTGACCCTACTCTCCATTCAACTGTGGAGAATGTCCTGTCTATTGGCTAGATCTGTGTAGGGGTTTGAAGTTTATGGCCTGTATTGTCCTTGGCTGGTGCCATAGTTTGGGCAGGACCCCTGGGCCCAGATCTGCCCATCATAATGTTTTCCTTGTAGGTTCCTAGGACCCTCTAGATCCTTCTAATTTGCCATTCTCCAATGTTTCTCTCATCTAGAGTCTCAATAGGATGTCCTCCCCTCTGTCCCAGTTTCCTGGTAAGTGAAAACTTTCATGGGACATGCCCCTTGGGCTAGTGTACAGATATAAGTGAGTATATACCATTTGATTCTTTCTGCTTCTGGGTTAACTCACTCATTATGACCATTTCTAGTTCAATCCATTTGTCCACAAATTTTGGGAATTCCTTGTTTTTTATAGCTGAGTAGTATTCCATAGTGTAAATGTACCACAGTTTCTTTATCCATTCTTCTACTGAGGGACACTTAGGCTGTTTCCATGATCTGGCTATTATGAATAAGGCTGCTATGAACATGGTTGAGCAAATGTTCTTGTTGTGTGCTAGAGCATCTTCTGGGTATATTCCAAGGAGTGGAATAGCTGGGTCTTGAGGAAGCCCTATTCCCAGTTTTCTGAGACAGTGCCAGATAGATTTCCAAAGAGGCTGTACTAGTTTGCATTCCCACCAGCAATGAAGGAGTGTTCCCCTCTCTCTACATCCTCCCCAGCATGTGAATTTTTTATTTTAGCCATTCTGATGGGTTTAAGATGGAGTCTCAGAGTTGTTTTGATTCTCATTTCCCTGATGATTAAGGAGGTTGAGCATTTCTTTAAGTGTTTCTCAGCCATTTGATATTCCTCTGTTGAGAATTCTCTGTTTAGTTCCAAGCCCCATTTCTCAGTTGGGTTATTTGGTTTGGTGGTGTTTAATTTCTTGAGTTCTTTATATATTTTGGATATTAGACCTTTGTCAGATGTAAGGTTGGTGAAGATCTTTTCCCAGTCTGTAGGCTGTCACTTTGTTCTCTTGACAGTGTCTCCTGCCTTACAGAAGCTTTTCAGCCTCATGAGGTCCCATTTATTAATTGTTGATATTAAGGCCTGGGCTGTTGATGTTCTGTTCAGGAAGTAGTCTCCTGTGCCAATATGTTCCAGGCTCTTTCCCACTTTTTCTTCTAACTGATTTAGTGTCTCTGAATCTATGTTGAGGTCTTTGATCCACTTGGATGAATTTTGTGCATGGTGACAAATATGGGTCCAATTGCTTTTTTTTTTTTTACACATAGACATCCAGTTAGACCAGCACCATTTGTTGAAGATGCTATCCTTTCCCATTGAATATGTATGGCTTCTTTGTGAAAAATCAAGTGACCATATGTGTGTGGATTCATATGTGGTCCTTTGATTCAATTCCACTGATCAACCAGCCTGTTGCTGTGCCAGTACCATGCCGTTTTAATTACAGTTGCTTTGTAGTACAGCTTGAGATCAGGTATGGAGATTCCTCCAGAGGATCTTTTATTGTACAAGATTATTTTAGCTATTTTGGGTTTTTTGTTTTTCCATATGAAGTTCAGAATTGAACTTTCGATGTCTTTAAATTTTTGTGTAGGTATTTTGATAGGGATTGCATTGAATCTGTAGATTGCTTTTGGTAAGATGGCCATTTTTGCTATGTTAATTCTCCCAATCCATGAGCATAGAAGATCATTCCATCTTCTCATGTCATCTTCAATCTCTTTCTTCAGAGTTTTGAATTTCTTTCAAACAAGTCCTTTACTTGCTAGGGTAGAGTAACTCCTAAATATTTTATATTGCTTGTGGCTAACATGAAGGGTGTGGTTTTCCTAATTTCTTCCTCTGCATGCTTGTCATTTGTGTATAGGAAGGCTACTGACTTTTTTGAGTTCATTTTGTATCCAGCCAATTTGCTGAAGGTGTTCACTGGCCTGGATGGCAGAAGGTTAGCCCTGTAGTTTTGGACTCTCACAGTCAGTGATCCCCAGCTCCCCTATACTGTGGGTCCTGTAATCATCCTGGGTCTCTGAATGTATGTTGGGTCAGGCCAAAGTGTCCACAGCCTTCTGAGTCCCCTTGTAGTACTGGAGCTCTCCAGGGACTGAAGCAGGTCGGGTGGACAGAGTCTACTGGCCACTCTACTCCCTGTCTCCCTGATATTTCCTTAGTCCCGGAGCTTTGATGCTCTGCTGGTCTTTGGTTCCCAGTTGTGCTTTAGGACCCAGTCCACTTGCAAAGTCCAGGTTATTGTCACAGGGCCCAAACCGCACACACACTCAGTTCAGTTCATGTCTCTGGACCCAAACGGGTCTTGGGTCCTAATCCATGCACTTAGTCCAGTTAGCATTGAGTCCAACCAGGGTCTCGGGCCCAACCTTCACACTGAGCTCACCAAGTTCAGCTAGAGTCTCAGGCCCCAAACTTTCCACCGAGTTCAGTCAGAGTCTCACGGCTGGGATTGCCCGCCAAGTCCAGCCAGGGAGCTTAGGCCCAAACCACATGCCGAGCTCAGCTAGATTCTCAGGGCCCAAACCACCTGCTGAGTTCAGCTAGGGATTCTGGGTCCAATCCACACACCGAGCTCAGCCAGGGACTCTAACCCCAAACTGTGCGCTGAATTCAGCCAGTCTCAGGACCGGGACTGCACGCAAAGCTCAGCTAGAGTCTCTAGGCCCAACCTACCTGCCAAGTCCAACTAGGGACTCTGGGCCAAAACTGTGCGCTGAGCTCAGCTAGAGTCTCAGGGGTTGAACTGTGCGCTGAGCTGAACTTGGGTCTCAGGGTCCGAACTATGCTCTGAGTCCAGTTTGGGTTTCAGGGCACCAAGTTGAGCTTGGGTCATGGGGCCCAAACCACATGGCATGGCCCAAATCGTGCCCCTCACCCACAGCAACTCCCACTGGCCACCACTCTGGTGGGCTCTGCCAGAGGGCTCCCAGCTGCAAACCTCAGCTGCCACCACTGCCACTCCAATCCAAGAAAACCCGCGCTTCTGCCATGTGCAAGGGCATGCAGGTCCTCTGCACCCTGGTCACTTCGAACCATGGAGCATTCCTGCTGCAGTGGTGTGGAGACCTTGGTGTTTTCTGGTTCAGAATTCTGTGCAATTCCCTAAATCATTTACTGGAGCTTCTAAACATGGTCCACACTGCTTGCCACCATCTTGGATCCCTCTTAAATCTAGATTTTTAAAGCTAGTTGCTACGTCTTTCCCTTGATCGCCTGAGATGTCTCAGACACTGACAAGTCTTGCTTGGAGCTCCCAGAAGAGAATTGCTGTGTTAAGGTGGTAGAGACTGCAGAGGTTGCTGTGCAGCAACCTCTCCAGGCCCTTCAGGTGAAATTATGTGCTGCTATCATCTTCTTACTGGTGATTTTAATTTTTTTTTTCTTGTTCATTGTCTATGTTGGAGCATTCTAGGCCTGCTGTGCTCTGGTGGAGACATTGCCCTGGCTATTAGTAATGTTTTTTTGTTTGTTTGTTTCTGTTTGTTTGTTTGTTTTTGTTTTGTTTTTTGTTTTTATTCTGACAAAATAGGCATATGGGTTTGACATGCTTTACTGGGAGTTCCAAGTAAAATGTCCTTTGAGTCTTGGGAGTGACACTTAGGAATGAGGATAGGCTAGGTATCTAAAGGATTTCACAGGAGGGAAGAGAACAGCATGTTCAACCAAAATCTGCTTGTTTTGTCTCCTTGGAATGGGGGAGAAAGCAGTGACGACACATCATCTTAAAGGGTCTGAGATAGTATTGGGCATGCGGCAGAGAGGGGGCCCTGGATGTAGAGAAACAGAAAGAGAAAGGAAGATTTACATCCCACCTGTTTTCTTGACAGTTGTGGTCTCTGATCTAGGTCACATTGCCTCTGCAGTTGCAGCCTGGGACAAAACAAGTAGGGAGAGGTAGATTAGGAGGGGAAGAGCTGCTGCATGAACAGGAGATGTGCGCAGAGGGAAAAGGTAGGCTCTTGCTGCAGACTTCTGTTGCCAGGTAAGGATGAGACTACAGGGTTGGTTCTGGAGGAGAGGAGGGAGTTGTGGAAATCTTCAGCTAGCTTTCCTGTGTGCCTGGCCTGCTCAGTGGACTGCTCACAGGCAATGTCTGCTGGAGTTGGAGGCTAGAATAGTGAGCTATGTTGGGGAGAAGGAAGGACAAGGGGGAAATCTTTGTGGTCCATTGGGGATGGAGTCAGAGAGGAAAAGGGGAGACTGAGGCAGGTTTTTTGCTACAGACCTGGGCACAAGATTTGTGTGTTGGATTTAGAGGAGCAGAAGAACTCTGCATCTGCCATTGGCCTACTTGTTGCTCTTGCGGGAGCAGCCCTTGGGTTGGTATGGGTGCCTGTTGGGGTTTGAGCATGGAGATTTTAGAAGAGCAATGTTTGTGGGATCCACAGAATGAGGATACAGGCGTGAGGAGAGGCTACCCAGGTGTGCTGCTGCAGTGCTGGGAATGAGACTGGAGGATTGAATCTGAATGAGCAGAGGGGAGGAGCCAGTAACCTCTTCTTAAAGTATATGATGTCATTTGAGGGAAACATTGTTTATGCTTTTTTACAAAAGATTAAAAAAAAAAATAAAGCCAGAATAGAAACAACTGTGCCATAAAGGCTTTAAAACCAATTTGTTTTACAGTTTCACCCTTAATGCATGTATTTCATGGAGCAGTGATTGTCATTTCCAACAAGAAATGAGGCAAATAGTATGAAGTCCAGAGAAATTTTGCTTAATATATTTAGCTGCCTGCATTATAATTAATTAAGATATTTTCTAATAATCTAGTTTCACTTTAGAAAAAGTTTCTTATTTCAGACATAATTTTACTTAATATTTATTTGGGTTTATTTACTTATTGGGGGAGGGGCATACACATACGATGTTACAAAAGTGGAAATCGGAGAACAGCCTGAAGAAATAGATCTCCGTCCACCATGTCTTCCAGTAGAATGAACTCAGATCCTCTGTGTTGACAGTAGTTTCCGTTACCAGTTGAACCACAGCACCAGCACATTCACAAGGTATGACTTTCAGAGTACTGGGACTTACATGATTGTGTTCATATTCTTGATCAGTTATGGAATCTATTCAGTCCTTTTCCTAAAATAAATTATTACAAAATTGGATGACAAAAATTCAAACATAAGATAAATTAATTTGGCACTGCAATGCATCTCCTAACAGCTGTGCTAAAGGCTCTCATGGCCTTAATAATTTCATGTTTTAAGCCATTGTTTAATGTCAAAAGAGACTGTAAGATTCCTTCCTCCCCCCCCCCCCAGAGAGTTGGTATTTCACACTAAAATTCCTGCAAATATGCAATTACTCTATCTCTGACAAAAGCACTTAGAACACTGCTTAATTTAGTCCTCATTGGCTTGACAGTCCTCCAGTGCTTCCTGTCATTAGAGTCACCACAATGTAGCTTATAGGTGCATGAAAATAGTTTCTTTCCACTTATATTTTAAATTACTTGACTGCCAAGTAAACAGAAAAATAATCAGTTGAGCCTCTTCTATTAGTCTAAAGAGCTCAAGATAACAGTGGTTTCTTAAATTAATAAGAGAATAAACTAAATATCTTATTTTATTTTTAAACTGTAACACAAGAATTTTCTTTTTTTCACTTTTTTAAGTACTTTATTTAGATTACATCTCAATTGTTATCCCCTCACTTGTATCTTCCCATTCCCCCCTCCCTCCTTCCCTCTTTCACTCTATTCCCCTCCCCTATGTCTGTGACAGAAAAAAACTCCTCTCCCACCATAAGATCACAGCCTATCAAGTCTCGTCTCGATAGCCTGCTTATCCTTTCTCTGAGTGCCAACAATCCTCCCCACCAAGGGGAAGTGGTCAAATATGGGGCACCAGAGATTATTTCAGAGTCAGTCCCTCCTCTCCACACAACTTTGGAGAATGTTCTGTCCACTGGCTAGATCTGAGTAGGAGTTTTAAGTTTACTGCATGTACTGTCCTTGGTTGGTACACTAGTTTGAGCAGACACCCCTGGATCCAGATCCGTCAGCCTTAATGGTCTTCTTGTAGGTTTCTAGAACCCTCTGGGTCCTTCTACTTTCCCATTCTCCTATACCCCTCTCACATGGAGTCCCAATAGGAAGTATCGGCATCTATCCCAATCTCCTGCTAAGACTTTCAGGGGACATCCCTGTTCGGCTAGCATCCAATTATAAGTTAGTATATACCATGTGTGTCTTTCTGGGTCTGGCTTAACTCACTTAATGATACGATTCAATAGAAATAGAAACCAAATTGATATAGACGTTGTTGTGGTTGGCTTAATGTTACACATATGTCTTAGCTGACATTGGTGACAGAGCAGCACTGGACGCATACTTGTTGGCAAAGCACATTCAGATAGCATGACGCAGGAGGGACTGTTGCTGGACGTCACTGCAGTAGTCCATTGGGATACTTTACCAGAAGTGAACACGAATAGAAAGAAAAACATTAGAGAATGGAAAGAAAGCTTCATAGTGAAGAGCTCTCGCTGCTTCATCCTGACAACTGGAGTTCAGTTCCTACCCAGCACCCATTCCAGGCAGCTCACAGACACCTGGAACTCCAGCCACAAGGGATCAACACCACTGTCTGGCCTTCCTGAGGCACCTGCACACAATATGTGTGCATACAGTTACACAGGACCATGTGCACATTCACAGGTGCGCGCGCACGCACACAAACACAAGTCAAACCAAAAAAAGCCTTTTGTTTTAAATAAAGCTGCTTAACTACGGACAAAAGCTGCAGACCCTCAAAGTCGTCAAACGTGGGTTTTTAACTCCACTACTAACATGATTTACTTAAGAATATTGTGTGTGTGTGTGTGTGTGTGTGTGTGTGTGTGTGTGTGTGTGTGTGTGTAGTAGTACTAGTAATAGTAGTAGTAGTCTAGCACCTGCCACTTGGAAGGAACTGTGCTGACCCAGCCAGTTCATTTCTTCCACTACATGGATCTAGGAAGTGAACTCAGGTGGCAGGCTGGGCTGGAAGCTCACTAAGCTTTCTTGCTGTCCCCAGACAGACATTTTAACATCAATGGTTAAACTATAATTAACCCCAAAACTCATATATATCATCTAAATTAACTGGTCACGGTCCCAAATTTGTGTAAAACCCAAACATTTTGAGTGCTATGACACCTGAGCTTCTGGGGTTTCTGTCCTGATTTAATCCTCTGCCTACGGAACATTACTACACTCTGCACAGCTTGTGTTCTTTCCTTAACCCTTGGGCCAGTTCCGATTGTTTCCAAGTCCTTTCCAGTGCATTTCTGTCTTGTCATTTGGATGAAAGACATTATGTAACTATCACATTTCTCCTCACAGAGCACATGATGCCTTCTGATTCTTTTTAAATAAGAATGAGATGATAGAACAATTGAACAACCCCCACCCCTGACTCTCAAGGTTACGCTCTCTTTATAGCTGTGGCCTGTTGTTTGTATTCACCTCTGTGGTCCTTGACAAGGAATTGCTGTTTTTATGGTGAAGTGTAGAAAACAGCTTTCCACACATATTCGGCAAAGCTGTAAAATTAAATAACTTTGCCATTTGACACTGATTAGCTTGTTTATGCTTAGTAAACAGGGAACGATGTCAGCATAATGCACCAGCCATGTCTGTTTGTTCATGTCTCGGCCGACATTAATATTTTAAGGGATTAGAGCAGGCTTTCTCAAAATTAAAGAGAAACCTTAGTAATATAGGGCATTCATAATTAAAAAATAAAATCTCAAAAGTCTTCTTATAAAGCAGCCTGTTTCATGGCAACAAGGACTGTCTTGCCTTGTACAAATATTTATTTGAGAGTATCGAGAATAAACAGCTGTAAATAGGTCAATGGATCCCCTCTAGACCTAAAAAATGACTGACTGAAAAGTCAAGATCACCGATTCTCAACCTTCCTAATGCTGAGACCCTTTGAAACATTTTTTCATGTTGCTGTGACCCCCAACCATGACCCCCAACCATAAAATGAATTTTTGCTGCTACTTCATAACTGTAATTTTGCTATTGTTGTGAACTGTAATGTAAATATTTTGAGGGACAGAGGTTTAACAAAGAGGTTGTGACCCACAGGCTGAGAAAGAAGGGTCGGCACCATTACTCAGTCCTTTTGTTTGCATAAGGTGTATCTTTAATATAGTGAGTGTATTTAAATGTGCATACCTTTAACAGAGAAATATTAACATCAAAGTTTGGCTGAAAGTTTACTGTTGTTACATACAAGCAAGTGGTAGTGACTTGATTTTTATTTAGATAATTATCCTTCTATTAGCGGTCTCAGTATAAATTTCCACAGATTTGGCATCATCTTTCACATCTCTGTGTTTCCAATTTATTAGGTTGCTTTGTAGAAAACAGAAATATTTTGTGATGTACACTTGATACATCACAAATGCTTCAGCTTAGCAGGCTTCATTTGTAATATATTGGCTGTTTTTGGCTCAATATAGTGATTAAAAAAAGAAAATCAATAGAACTGGAAATCAGCTCCATTATATATTTAATTCTGCCTTAAACATATGCCCCAGTTGATAGTTGTATTTCTAGAATAATACTATTTAATATTTATATGAGTGGTGTATACACATATATCTAGCTGAGATATTCATATATGTGTATATATACACATACACACACAATACATACATATATACTTGGTTTCCTAGAATTATCTTTTTAGTATCAGGTATAGTAATGCAGTATCTTCATCATCCATTCTTCTACATAGTTAAAATGTTTTTACTGCTTATATAACCATACATAAGCTCTGTGCAATATTCTCAGGCTTTAGTTATAAATAAAATAATTTCCTTTCAAGAAGTTTTTAAATGACTCTAAAGTCATGTCAGTCCTAAATAAAGCTGCATTATTGATCTTTGGAAAAAATGCTGGACAAAAACATTTTAACCATCCTCCTGACTCTTTGTGTAACTGCTTTGCATATTTCATATGCAAATCTCAATTGACGTGGTCTGTATACATGTTTGCATGTGTGGGGGCACATATATGTGGGCATGTGGGTATATGGGGTATATGGGCACATATTTATATAGAGGTTGATGGTGTATGTTGGGAATCATCTAACACTCCTCACCTTATTAATTGAAGACAAGTTTCTCAACCAAACCTTGAGGTAATTTATATGGCTACTTTCTCACACTGTCCTGATGCAAGACTGTAATTTCAGTCAGTCCACAATACCCACCCATCCTTCAGTGGATCGTAGGGCTGCGAATTCAGATCCATCTCAAGCCTTCAGACTAATTACCTACTGCTGAGCTATCTCTCCAGCACAAACTTGTTTCCTCTTTGTAGTTGTTTTGGGGGATTCTGTTTTAAGCCCGATGATGTTTTTTGTTGATAAATTCTGTCTCTTTAAAAATTTCTGTCTCTAAAAAAATGTAAGCCTCTTCATTCATCTTATTAAAATTTCACATAAACATATCTCTTTCTCACCAAGTTTGTGTTCATTTATCTTAGAATCACATGGTATTTTTTATCTCATTTGTTTGTTTTTGAAAAAAAAAGTCATAGAATATACTCTGATCACATTTTCCCTCTCCCAACTCTTCCTAGAATCTCCTCACACACCAGACCCATGTCTTGTATATTTTCTCTCTAAAAATATGGTAGATATCATTTTTTTAAAAAAAGAAACAGAATAAAAAGGAATAAAAGGCAGAAGCAAATGCACACACACACACACAAACACACACACACACACACACACAATTATAAAAGCACAAAACTGGAAACCATAATATACCACTAAAAGACCAGTAGGACACACACACACACACACACACACACACACACACACACACACACACACACACACACACACACAAAGCCCAAACGAAGCAATAAGAGACAAATTATCTATATTGTCATATTGAGTGTCTTTTGGTCTAGCCATCTCCTGCCGAGCATGGGGCCTATCCTGAAATGTGGTTCAGAGAGACAGTGATTCCACTGGAGAAAACGAATTTTTCTTTTCTACGTGGATGCCAACTTGTTAAGGATGAATGAGAGTTTCTTTATTAGGGATAGGAACTTGCGCTCAGTGCCCCCATCAGCACTGGGATCCCATCTGGCTGTTTTGTTTATTCGTTGCTTTTGTATTTGAACTTGAAAATCCCTTATTATCATGTCACTACAACTGTCACTTCTTTAATAACTGCAAGTCACCCATATCAAATCTTAAAGCTAGGTGTGTAAGCTGTTTAAAATATTATTTTTTGGTGTCTGTGTGTCCAGAATTATAAGAACCCATCTATAAAGTCTTTGTTGGAGGATTTTTGTTTCTCACACGTGTTTTACAGTGTGTGATTGTGAATATTTTTTAGAATGTTGTCTGTGAGAATTCCAGGAAAACTCTTGGATACTATGTCCCTACGAGAACAATTCTTTAGCCGCTCCAGGAGCCTGAGACTGACTAACTGTAGAAGGTGTATTAGTTATTTGTATGCATCTCTCAATTCGTGCAGCAATCGTAAATGTGCATCTAACTATGATGGATACAGAAAAAATAGTATGGTGAAATTCCTGGAGAAGTGGTTGTCTCTATACATCTAAAACAAAGCAGAACAGCACGTGTGTGTGTGTGTGTGTGTGTGTGTGTGTGTGTGTGTCCAACATCCTATTTGCTTTTGCTTTTAATTGCTGACATTTCCTTCAAACTATTTACATTACTTTTCCCTGACAACTAAAGTCTTACCAGTCTCTTTTACTTTCACATTTTTGTCCCTAGGATTTTAGTAGTATTAATACTTAAGCTCCATTTTCTATTTTAAATATGACAACTATAATGTTCTAGAACTTCTAGAGACTTCTGTGTTATCTAATCTGCCATCAAGTATGTAGAATTTATGAAGAATGTTATTTATTTTATCTATATGCAATATTGATTCAACTGACAGTGATATAACTTCATGCACAGCCATTACTGTAGCTACTAGATGCATGGACTGCACAACTCCTCTTCTTTTCTAAAATTTTCTCATGGGTTTTTGAGTCTATCATTGGACATGAACAATGCAAACAATAAGCTAATACTGTGAGTACAGCTGATATTTCAGTGTCCAGATTCTTGCCCCTTATTTGATATCATTATCAATGATAATTCTTGTTTATTCTTGGTTGAAAATGGAAACCCACCACTATTAGAACTCTCCCAACTTTTAAACAACCAAGTTCCCTTGGTGTGCTGCAGATCATAAGTGTTCTGCAGTTGCTTCTACAGTATTAATAGTTGAGAAAGGGATAGGTACACAGACTGGATTTAAAGGCTCAACAGCAAAGCTAGGATTCATTAGGATTAGACCAGAGTGCTAGCAACCCAGAGACATGACAATAAAAGGTAGGTCATGCAACAGAAAATACATTTCACAATTGCAATCTTTATTGACTTGGAAGCCAATCTCAAGGAGAGGAGTGCTTTGCACCTGCACTTCCAGTGAGCTGCTGTCTTTGAAATTCACCTAAGGTCAATGATGACAATGGTAAAAACTAGAGAAAACATTTAAATGATGAGACATTGGAAGGTCCACCACGGTCAGAGCACTGGGCACCATTTCAGAGAGAGGAACAATCTAGCTTCCAATTGTGTTTCAGACAATGGACCCAAGATATAAATAAGAAACACTTTTCTTGGGGTCACAAATGAGAACGTTATGACATGTTGCTTAGAATTAAAAACTGTAGGAGTCACCCTTGAAGCAGAAAACTCATTTTCTAACAAATATTGGGGATGGGGGCAGTGGGAGGGCAGGATGGGGAGATGAGGAGGGAGGGGAGCTCTGATCAGGATATAAATGAGTAGATAAATAAATTAACATGAAGAAGAAACAAATGCACAACTTTCATAGTCACTATGATAGCATACAGAGTAAGATAAAGATTTCAAAATGAGATAGCAATCTGTCATTTCTGTAAGTAGGAACTATTGTGTAGGCCAATAAAACTCAGTAATTGTTTCTTCTGCAGACAGAAAGGTACCCCGGTACATGAAAGGTTGTATACAGATTTATAGTCCACATCATTTAGAAACATTTGATGTGAAATATTTTGACTTCTGAAACAATCTGAGGCTTCTGTGTTCTAGCGCATTAGTCACAATACTCAAGTTTCTTTTCTGCTGATGTTTTTCCACCATGGATGCCCGTGACAGTCATTTGTAAATCCTTAAGATAGAGGAGGGTAAAGTTACTTCTTGACTTCCAGAGAAAGTGAATGAAAAAAATTTTAAAGTGTTTTCCTGGCATTAGTAGGATTTCAAATAGTCCCAAGGCAGTTTTACTTTGTAAGTGGGTTAAGAACCATAGGACAGCTTTAGGGCTGAAGTTTAGGCATAAACATTGGAAGTAGGCATGGGCCACATAATATGAGTCTTGTGGAAAAGCTGCTGGATGTTTATGGTATACATAAGGCTTGCTTGTCTTCAGTAAGCTCTTAAGAGATTTGCCCTGACTTATTTAAAGTTTCAAGTTCACATACATGGGTTCCAAGTTCCCCGAGACTACCTTAAACTCAAAATACTGTTTATATAGTAAGTGGAGTCTAGTTGAGTTTTGGCCATTTAAAACTTCAGCCACAGTAAAGAGTATTTATACACAAGTTAAATAATTCATATTATATAACATCCTTAAAAACAAGTGTAAAATATTGAAAATGTAAGATGTTTATTAAAATTTACCAGTACACATTAAGTACTGGCTTATTACCAAGCATTGATTCTTGTTTTGTTGGTGGTGGTTTGTTTGCTTGCTTGTTTTTTTGTGGGATATTTTTTGGCACATTTAATAATATTCCTCAGTTTGGGCATTTCATTCTTTTCTCTTAATTGTTTTAATTTTCAAGATTATAATTTAATTAAAGCATTTCTACTCTTCATTTTATCCATCCATGCCTTACCCCATATAACCCTTCTACTCTCCTTCAAATTCATGGCTTTTAGTTTTTTGGGTTTTTTTGTTTGTTTTTTTGTTCTTTCTACTAATTGCTATTGCATGCACGTATGTATTTGTGTGTACATATAATCCTAAATACAATGTGTTTAGTTTGTGTTGTGTTATTTGTATGTGTGTTTCCAGGGATGACCATTTCACATTGGACAACCGATTGGTATGCTATTGTTGGCGAACACCATCTCTGCCTGTCCCGGGGCTGCTCAGCTGCCTATAGTGCTTTCTGTAAGGTTGAGGTTTTTCAGGTGTTTGCCTTTTAGTTTGGCATGTTTATTGGTAGCAACTTTTTCAGCTAAATTTTTGTGGTTATGTTCGGGAGACTTTATGGGGATAATTTCTGATATTGCAGCAAACTGATGCTCTGGCTCTTGCACTCTTTCTGACCTCTTTTACATATTGTTTCTTTGCATAACGTGTGTGGATGTTTTGTAGATATATCTGTACTAGTCAAGGTTATCATTGCTGTTGGGAAATACCATGACCCAAAGTAACTTGGTGGGGAGAAGAGGTTATTTGGTTACACCTTTACATCACTGTTTATCATGAAAAAAAAAAAAGGCAGGGCTGGAACTCAAACAGGGCAGGAACCTGAAGACAGGAGCTGGTGCAGAGGCCAGGGAGGGGTGCTGCTCACTGGCTTTCTCCCTATGACTTGCTCAGCCTGCTTTCTTACAGAATACAAGACCACTTGCCCAGGGATGGCAACACTCACAATGAGCTGGGCCCTCTCACATCAGTCACTAATTTTAAAAATGCCCTACAGGTGTGTCTACAGCAGATCTTATGGAGGAATTTTTTTTCCGAGCCAGGGTTCCTCTGTGTAGCCTTGGCTGTCCTGGACTCAGTCTGTAGACCAGGCTGGCCTCAAACTCACAGCAATCCACCTGTCTCTGCCTCCTGAGTTCTGGGATCAAAGGTGTGTGCCACCATGCACAGCTGGAGGAATTTTCTTAATTGAGGTTCCAGCCTCTCAGATGACCTTAGCTTGTGCCCAAGTTGGCATATAACCATCCAGCACAATATCCATTGAGACTAAGATTCTCAAATTTACGTTTTGATATGTTCTGTTTTTCTGTAGTAATCTCTGTCTATTACAAAGAGAGGTTTCTTTGATGAGAGCTGAGGATTTCTGGGGCCTTAAAGGAGAAGAACTCTTTAGAGATAATAATTACATTAAGCACTAATAGTGACCTTTCCTTAGAGATTTGGAAAAATAACATCCAAATTCCTGACTCTACAATTCTAATCATTTAGGCCTCAGAGAATTGCATGTGAGAAAATAGCTTAGGCAACATGCAATTGCATTTAAATCTTCAAATTTTATTGCACTGAAGGTGTAGCATGGTGTATCAGACCTTACATTCTGCTGGAAACTCACAACCTATCATTTAGTAGTTTTGCAAAGAGTCAGAACCAATGGCAGCTGAAAGAGCCCCTCAGAATAGTAACATGGGGCAGCAGAGCTGGGCCTTGGATCAGGAAATAGATATAGACTATGTTTGGCAAGTCTTTGATGAGAACAAAGCATGATCTTCAACACAGGCAATTCCAAGCTAGAGCAGAAAACTTATCACTCACTGATTTTTATATTCTCTACAGTTATGAATACACGTTTATTACTAATTGGCCATTTGTTCCTCTCTCAAATTCATGCTACAGTCTTGTTACAATACAGTTGCTGGTATTTTGTGACCCAAACCTATAGGAGCAAGGGACCCTAATGGTAAGTGCTGAGGGGAAGGACTGGGGATGAGAAATAAAGAAGACAAATAACTGGGACCAGGAAGTCTTGCATAAGCTGATTACATATGCCAAGCAAGTACAGCGTCTTATACAGTATTTGTATGGGAATAAGAGCCACGGTCAGCAGAGAGCTAAATCAGTATTGGCAAAGAGAATGCAGGATACCTCAGACCCAGCTGCCTTAGGACTGATAACTGTGTCCTTTCAGTGGGAGAAAGCTGGGTTCCTTTAACTTCTTTGAAGCTCAGACCCCAGACTCAGACAGAAATTCACAAAGACTGCTCCTAGAAAAGGACACAGAACTATTGTTCTCTTTGTCCTTTCATCGGGGCCCCTGGGAAAGCCTTGGATCTGTAAGGCTCCCAAGAGTTTAATAGATGAGACTGTTGGCAGGTAATTTGTTTTAAATGAGGTTATAAGTATGTAGCACCCAAAATAGAATTAGCACCCCTCCATAGGAATCTGTAAGCAAGGAAAAGGTTCCTCCCTAGGAAACAAAACTTGCTCATAATTGTCAGAACCTTGAAAGAGAGAGAGCAAGTTATCCCAACATGCAAGATACCCCAACAAGCAACAGAAGTTACATTAGTCTGGAGAGGTCGCCTCACTCTTGATGAAAAGTCAACCTAGGAAATCATAAACAATACATCTTTCCAACTCTGAATCTATGATTTTATTATTTATGTATTCTCTGATCCTAGATTTTAAGTACTTTCAAGATTAAAAAACCATTTGTCATAATCTTGTGATATTATTTCTCTATAATCATCAGTTTCTACTAATTTCTACTTCTTTGCTTCCTTGTCCATGGATAAGTGTGTGTGTGTGTGTGTGTGTGTGTGATTATGTGTAAGAAAGAATAAGAGAAAGTGCTATGCTTATGGGTGTCCATGTGCCCATACCCTTGAAATACTTTTATTATAGGAATTTTAGTTTTTTTATTAAATAATATAGTCAAACTTTTAAGTTTTCAGAAGCTTAGCAGACTTTTCTAGAATCTGAGATTCTGGAAATATTGATGTCCTCTTCCAGCCAGGCTCATCTTACATTCATGAGGCAGTTCTATTTTCAATATAAACTGATGACGACATGGATGTGTACTTGGGCTTCCATATGTGGCACAGGGGTTCATCATCAGTCTTGGAAGGCTCGATACACATAATGTCTATGGATTATACAATACAGAGCACACTGTCCTGCACACAATCCTCATCTGTCATCTACAGCTGCTCTGACATGACAGAAACCAGAAAAAGCACTTTGGTGGACTCAGCTGAGATAGCAGGATCACAGTCAATTACTCATTCAGAGTCTGGAGTCCACTTGAAGATGCTTAAACCAGCTAAGAGGCCTGTGCTTTCGCAACTTCTCCCTATGCTGCTCTCCATGTCTCTTCCTGAATATCTACCTATCTGTAAAGTCAAGAGCTACAGGTGAATTTATAAACACTTAAATCTTTATTTTTATAGTAGAAGGTCCTTGGAATTAAAGCCCATCAGTCAAATTATTGGCTGTATTTTATTTAACATAAACAATGCCATATAGACAAGTTATTAAAAATGTGTAGTTGTTGGTGATATTTATTGAAATTAAACATATTTTAAGACTTTCCTTTTATATTACTTATATAGTATAAGGACACCAAGTGCCTTCAGCATTCTTAAGGAGTTTTTCATTTTTCAGGAAGATCTCACTAAGATTAACAAGAGATACTTTCTAATTCTGACTTTGCCATCACACAAATCTATATCTCACAAAGACTTGCCGTGGGGATTTGCAGCAGCTGAAATACTTTTAGTTATTAAAAGATGTAATGTTGTAATAAATAAATGGTCTTGTCACAAATTATTAAGAGATATAATTATCTAGGGGTGCACATTTGTATAGTTCAACTTATAAACCTCTTGGCTGAAAGAAATATATTTGTGTATGTGTGTATATAAGTACTCATTTCTATATATCATATATGCAAATTTTCGTGGATGTAGTACGTAAATATTTAGATTTAGCTTCAGTTACTAGTTAAACCTACATATGTTTGCATATGTATATATGTATACATTTGCAAACATTTCCACATATGAAGATTTATGCAAATATGTAAAACTTTCATCTGTATGGATATGCCTATGCATACATGTGTAGACGTCTCTGTATTCATCTCTATATATGCATATAATAAGTATACATATGTACATACAAGTATATATACATTTGAGTATAAATATATGTATATGATATGCTCTTTATTGGATACATATATGTCATATCTGAAGGTTTGCAACACATGTACAGCTGACAGATATATATGATTAAAGCACCTTCAAAGGAAAAAATATAGTATTGGAATGTGAATTGATTATGATATGCTTTATAATTTAATACTTGAAAATAATGTTAGTTTTTAAATGATTTGTTTTGGAAAAATTGTTCATGTTTTAGTGCAGGTGAATTTTCTTAAGGGTCCTTTCAGTATGCTTGGTTTAGTCATATAATTTTTTTGATATTTCTTTTTTTATTTAATGTTCTGTATTTTTAATTTGTTCATTTTACATCCCTCATTGCCTCCCGATCCCACCCATCTTTTCTCATACCCTTTCCCTTCCTCCCATAGTCCTAGGAAAGGGGAGCCGTCCTCCCCTAATATCTGACCTCAGCCTATCAAGTCTCATCTAGACTACTTGTATCCTTTTCCTCTGTGGTTTGGCAAGGCCTCATTGTTAGGGGTAAATGATCCACATGTGGGAGCCAGAGTCCATGTCAGAAGTAGTCCCTATTTCTCATATTATGGGACCCACAAGAGACTGTGCTACGTATCTACTGCATCTGAGCAGAGGGTCTAAGTTCTCATGATGCATGGTCGCGTTTGGTGGATCAGTCTCTGCAGCACTCCCGTCCTTTGCTAGAATTTGTTGGGTCTATTCGTCTTCTTGTGGAGCTCCTGACCCCTCCACATCCTTCTATCCCCCAACTCTTCCATGAGATTTTTTGTGCTCCACCCCACAGTTTGGCTGTGTGTCTCAGCATCTGCTTGGATCTCCTGTTGGGTGGAGTCTTTCAGAGGACCTCTATGATAGGCTCCCTTCCTGTTCCTTCTCTTCAGCTGCTTCTGGTGTCTTTTCTGTTTGCCCTCCTGAATGAGAATTAAGCTCTTGGGTCCTCTTTGTTTTTTAGTGTCTTTAGGTCAGTGTATTGTAGTGTGGTTATCCTATATTATGTGGATAATATCTGCTTACAAGTGAGTATATCCTATGTGTGTCTTTCTGGATTTGGGTTACCACACTCAGGATGACCTTTTCTAGTTCTATCCATTTTGTCTGCAGATTTCAAGATTTCCTTGTTTTCAATAGCTGAGCAGCATTCCATTGTGTAAATGTACCACAGTTTCTTCATCCATTCTTCAGCTAAGGGACATCTAGGTTGTTTCCAGATGCTGGCTGTTACGAATGAAGCTGCTATGAACACAGTTTCTTTTACTGATTCTTTTTATTGTTCTCGTTGTTTCAGTTCTTATTGATTTCAGCCCGTAGTTTGATTATTTCCTGCTGCCTACTCCTGTTGGGTGCATTCCCGACCTTTTGTTTTAGAGCTTTCAGGTGTGCTGTTAATTCACTAGTAAGAGATCTCTCTACTTCCTTTATGAAGGCACTTAGTGCTATAACCTTTCCTCTTAGTACTGCTTTCATTGTGCCCCATAAGTCTGGGTATGTTGTGCCTACATTTACATTGAACTGAGGAAGTCTTTAATTTCTTTCTGTGGATCTCCCCTTTTCTCAGGGACGGTTGGCTACCAGTCTAGTAGGGTAAAAGGAGCAGAGACAGGGTTCAAGTGGCCTAAGTAAGGCAGATTGTCTTCCAGAACCAGCTTCAGTGAGGCAGTTCAATGTTATCCTGGTGAACAAATGTTATATAAATTATTGGAGAGGGGGTACTGATTTCTAGTGTGGGTATAATTGTTGGTTGAGAACTAAAGTTACTGGAATGCCTCATTTGAATGGAGAGGCATTCCACTAATCCCAGGTGCTTGCTGAGTGGATTTTTATCAGGAGAAAGGAAGTTGAACCTTTAGTTTCCCTAAGAACTACACTGATTTGTCACCTTCATGGAATTTTTTTCCTTTGAGGAAAATGAAATGCCTTTTTTGATTGTGTTTGATTGGAAGTCTATTTTGTTAGACCACACCACCTTTTTTTTTTCCCGTGTCCCTTTGCTTGAAAAAGTCATTTTCCAACCCCTAACTCTTTGGTAATATCAACATGTGATGCTCTTTTTACAACAAGTGCCAGGCTACAGGGCATGCAGGCATGGAGGCAGGTAGGGAGAGGACCTACCCCTGCTGGTCTCAGGATGAGATTTTCTGTCTCAAGTTTGAGATTTCAGGGAATGGACACATCTCTGACCCCACTCTAGCTCCATGCGTGTTTTCCCTGGTCACTCAGCCTACATGTCCCATAGACTTTCTTTTCTGGTCCCATCTATTTGAAGTTCTATAAACTTCTTATACTTTTATAAGCATCTCCATCTTTAGGTTAGGAAATTTTTCTTCTACGATTTTGTTGTAAATGTTTTCTAAAGCATTCGAGGTGGGATCATCTCCTTTTTCTGTTCCTATTATTCTTAGGTTATGTCTTTTCATGGTGTCCCATATTTCCTTGATGTTTTGTATCAGTAAATTTTTAATTTTAACCTTTTTTGACTGATGTATCTATTTCTTCTGTTGTATCTTCAACACCTGAGATTCTCTTTTCCATCTCTTGTATTCTGTTCATTGTGCCTGAGTCTGTGATTCCTATTTCTGTACTTAGACTTCTTATTTCCAGAATCCCATTATTTTGTGTTTTCTTTATTGCTTCTATTTCTAGTTTTAGGTCTTGAACAGTTTTATTTGTTGCATCCAACTATTTGTGTTTCCTTGGATTTCTCCTCCAATTGTTTGTGTTTCCCTGAATTTCCTTAAGGGATTTATTTATTTCAGTAATTCTTGCCCTTTTATTGTTGGAATATTTAAGACTTGTTGTACTAGGATAGCTGGGTTCTGGTGGTGACATTATTGCTTGGCTATTGCTTCTTTTGTTCTTACATTGGTCTCTAGACATTTGGGTTTAGGGTAATTATAGGCCTATGTACTGATTTCTTTCTTTCTTTCTTTCGTTTTGTTTTGTTTTGTTTTGTTTTGTTTTGTTTTGTTTTGAGACAGGGTTTCTCTGTGTAGCCTTGGCTGTCCTGGACTCACTTTGTAGAATAGGCTGGCTTTGATCTCACAGAAATCACCTGCCTTTGCCTCTCATAGTGCTCAGATTACAGGCATGCACCACTGTGCTGGCTTCTTCCTACTGATTTCTGAGTTTTTCTTTGTTGGATGAGTGTTTTGTTCTTTGCTTTCTGTTTCCTCTCTGGTCTTCTTGTCTGTGTCGTCTGTAATTCTCCCAGTCTTTGTAGTATCTCTCTGTAGATCATGGAGTTTCCAATGGACTAGGGATAGGGTAAGGGGGATGTTGAGATAGTGAGAGAGCATAAAAGGTTGAAAGAAGGGCAGCTTACCTGGCCTACTCCCAGTCTTGAGGTTTCTAGTAGAGATGGGACTCTCCACCACAGGCTGGTCACTGGTATAGCAAGGAGTTTCTGCCAAGTTGGGGGCTGGGGTATGGAAACTAGTGACGTGGGAGACCTGGGACAAGATGAGCAGAGGCAGAAAGTAAGGGAGTTTGGTACGTAGACAGCCTACATGGACTCTGGGAGTTCTCTAGTAGGACAATGAGATTTATGTTTTGGAAGAAAAGATTTTCTCAAAAAAAAAAAAAAGTATTGAAGGACAAACATTTTTGTTTGTTTGTTTTGTTTTTTGTTGTTGTTGTTGTTGTTGTTTTGTTTTTCAAGACAGGGTTTCTCTGTGTAGCCTTGGCCATCCTGGACTCACTTTGTAGACCAGGCTGGCCTCAAACTCACAGCGATCCGCCTGCCTCTGCCTCCCGAGTGCTGGGATTAAAGGCGTGCACCACCACGCCCAGCTTGAAGGACAAACATCTTAAAAATAGGAAAATAATTAGGAAAAAAAACCAAAAGGGCAAGGGAGTGTTAGAATAATACTGTTCGCATACATACCCTGAAACAAATTTGCAAGGTTCAAATTAAAAGAAAAAAAAAAAGATCATACCTGAGGAGGGGATGTGTCAATAAAACTAAGTCGAAGGAGGTAGTTGTCACATCTGATTGTTAAAAATAAAATCATTTTTAGAGGCATAGGATATCCAAAGCCTTGTTTTTTTCTATTTTCCAAAAATTTAATAATACATATTACTTCCTCACAATTGTTAAAATAAACATCCCCCACTCTACATCTCAATCAAGAACTTTTTAGAAAAAAAAAAAAAAAACATAAACTCTATTTTCTTTTCTGTATAGAAAGGAAAGCCCCTACATTCAATTATATTTAAAAATATATAATTTTTGCTGTACTTATTTATTGTGCAAATATCACACACATTTGTACTAGTAAGTGAAGCACACATATATCAATACTCATGGGTCATTCATTCTCAGTTAGAATCCAAGTATGAAAGAAATTGACTGCTGAACATGCAAGTCAAAAGATACTACTGTTCCTGAGGGGGATTTCCTCCCCCTGTATATGCTCATAGGGTATCAAGTCTCTTCTTGGTAACCTGCTATCCTTCCTCTGAGTGACACCATGTCTCCCCCTCCAGGGGACATGGTCAAATATGAGGCACCAGAGTTTGTGTGAAAGTCTTACCTGAGGAGGGGGAATAAGGGGAAAATGGGAGGGAGGGAAAAATGGGAGGATACAAGGGATGGGATAACCATTGAGATGTAACAAGAATAAATTAATAAAAAGTTAAAAAATTAAAAAATAATAAATAAATTAACATCAGAAAAAAAAAGATACTACTAACTCTTTGGAGGATGCTTATAACCCCTGTGCTCAGGAAGATGAAGGAAGACATGGCTACATTTAATTCGTGCTCGATTATTTAGCATGGCACTCTCTAGCTGTTGTAGCCTGGCTTGCCCTTTAAGCACACATGTGTCAAAGCAATGGAACACGAAGAGACACAATAGTCATGATTATTATACGAGAATATATTTTTTCTATAAAAATAGATAAATAGATAATGAACTAAAATCCAAAATGTAAAAGCTGACCTAACTATATATGAAATAAGTATATTTTTACTCCCTCCAAATAGTTACATATAATGTTAATGTATGATCGTGTGTATTTTATTATTCCCTAGAACTCATCAATAGTACTCTTTAACTCATAGTATGCTGTGTGAATTATATTTCTAAAAAAAAAGAAAACCGAAAGACAAAATCAAATCATGAAAATCCAAAGGGTGGACATGGTATTATCCAGATCATGAACAATAACCTGAGTGAGGTGAATTTAAATGAAGGAAATATTTATTATGCCTCATTGTTTCAGGCATTAAGCTAAAGAGTTTACTTAGACTATCAGTTCTCTACTTAAGGTTTGTCATCCCCTTGTAGGACGAATGACCTTGTCACATGACTCTCCTAGACCATCAGGAACAATAGTCATTTACTTTATGATTTATAACGGTAGCAAAATTAAATTCATGAAGTAGAAACAATAATAATTTTATGGTTGGGGCATCACAGCAATATGAAGAACTGTATTAAAGGGTCACGGCATTAGGGAGGTGGAGAAACACTGCCTTAGATGCTCGCGGGAGTATCGATAAATTCCTTGCTTCTCTGCTTTAGGCAAGTAAAAAATAAATCTAGCACTATAAACTTATTGATGAATTAAATCTAAAGGCTCCCAATTATAAATTAGACTGATTGAATATCAGAATGTAGACTTAGAAGCCCTTGCTTTCTTCTCAACACTGGAGGACACAAATATGCAAAAGAAAGCCAGAAGACTATAAGACTTAGTAGAACTTCAATAAAATAATTCAATTTATGCAAGTGTTAATGAAAGTGATCAACATTTTTTTTATCTTTTTACCTATAGTAGGTTTCTAGGGTAGTTGTATCAAATCCATCTGAAACCCAGATGTAAATAGTTCTCAATCACGTAGAGTGTGAGACAGTTGCTCACAAATCTTATCTCAAACCCAGTGTACTTTTTAAACATGTATTTGTTTTTATTTTATATGTATGAGAATTTTTTTAATATGCCACATGCCTGGTGACCCCAGCGTCCAGAAGTGGTCATTAGATTCCCTGAACCTGCAGTTAGGGACTGATATATGCCTCTATGCTTTTGCTAGGATCTGAACTTCTTTCTCAAATGCAGTGAGTTCTCCAAACTGTGAGCCATTTCCCACCTACCTCTAAGCCTGTGTTCTTATGTGGGCACACAAGAGTAAATACCAAAAGAGGTGTTTTTCTTTCTTTCTTCTCATATGAAGCATCATGATGTTTGATCTATGTGTTTTCAGCCTTTGAGAAAACTAATAGCCAGGAGTGGTGGTGCAGGCCCTTAATCTCAGCACTCAGGAGGCAGAGGTAGGTGGGATCTCTGTGAGCCAGCCTGCTCTATAAAGAGAGTCCAGACCCCTACCAACCCCCCCAAAACAAAGCAAAACAAACAAAAAACCCACAAGAGTCCAGACCAACCAAAAGTACACAGAGAAACCCTGTCTTGAAAAACCAAAAAGGAAAAAAAAAAAAAAAAAAAAAGAAAAAAAAAAAAGAAAAGAAAAAAGAAAACTTAAGGCTAAAACTTAGTGTCAAGTGCTTGTGGTTAAAGTTCTTAAGAGCTCAAAGCAGGCGGATTGTAAATTCAAGACTGGTTTAGGCTCTGTATATAGGAATTCTAACTAAGAAATAATCCCAAAGGACAGTCGAAAGGAGCTCCACAGTCCATAGGTGCCTGAGACAGTCTGACCTAGTGGGCTGGAGGAAAGAATGCAGAGGGAACTACAGATTCTGTCTCTTTTGTGTATCATCATATACAAGGGATGATTCCATAAGAAATTTCAGAATTCAAAGCCATAGTCCCTTAACTCAAGAGTAAGACTGAATTTTGGTTCTTAGACACGAATCTTAGTATCCTATATTGTCATGTCAGACCAAAGGCCTGACCTAAAACACCTTCTCAATTTTCAAGAAAAGCAGCAGGAAAATAAAGTGGAACCTTTTAAATTTTGGTGAAAATCAGTAAAATCGAAACTACTATGATGTGTAAAATACAGATCAGATTATTGTCTCTTGGAGGACATGAGAGCAATCAGGCTATGGTATTTTACTGGATTAGATGTATTAAAATAAGGATTTCATGCTGAATGCCAAGTTACTTCTTTTACTCCCCTTTTCTATGCCCAGAGACAATTGCAAAAGTAAATCACAGCCTACAAAATTATAGATAAAATTTGAATGATTTCTCATGATTAGAGAATGCATTATAATCAAACAGAAGATTGGTGCCATCTATTTCTTTGTTCCAGTAAGTATCAATGCTGTGGTGGTGTGTGTATAGGTTGTTTATTCTTACTGGCTGTAATAACAGTGCAAATTATTTGTGGATCATATGTTATCTGGAGCCAAACTACCCAGCTTGAAATCTGTTTTCAACACTTACTAACTGGGCGACCTTGAGAAAGTCTGTACCATAGTTAAAAAATAAAAAAGAAGAAGAAGAAAAGAAAAAAAATAGAAGCTATCAACAGCTCAAAGTGTGTCTGGGGTGTCGTCTCAGGCCTGGTGCTGTTTTTGTTTTCTGTCAAATAATCTATGATTTGGGAGGAAAACATTTTCATTCTAAATGACATAACTTAAAATATAGGTTAAATATATTGAAATACTATGATATTTTATTCATTTAATTGGAAGTTTTTATTTTCACAGTTCTTAAGTACAGTACAATTTAATTTTTTTTGACAACTGTATTTTATTGAAAGGTTTTCTTTATACTGTTTCACAGACCACAGTTTCCTCTTCCTTCTGTCTACCCCCTCAGCCTAACGTTTCTGACAATTTTTTTGTCTAGCTCATAAATGATGATATTACTCAGCCATATTTACTTTACATTTTCTGCTCTTTGCCTGTCAGATATTTCTCACTGTTACTCTTCAGGGCATTTGGGTGAATAAAAAAAAAAAAAAAAAAACCCACGTTATTCTAACTTTAAACTAGAAAAAAATGTAAGAGCACAGAATGGCGTTTCCCAAGCACTGAAAATAAAACATGGCCAAAGAAACAGCAATACTCTGTGATAGGGTTGTTTTATGTGAAATCTTGCCTGCAGGGTTTCGTTTAATGGGCTGAGGCTGTTGCTCAAAACGCCTGAGAGCTGTCTTGATAATGGGTCAGTTGCTATGGATGCAAGTTCAATCTTAGCAACACTTGGTAGCCCCTTGGATGCGTTTTTTTAATCAGTGCCCGATTATTAGGGAGCATAATAACCAAATCATTGAAACATCTACAAATAACATGATATGGAATCAATGAATGAGCATCACTGACTTTACATAATTCAGCTTTGCATGGAAAACAAAAGTCAAATTTTACCATGGTTTTTGTCCCACAATTACCTTACTAGTACCTGTGTCAGCCAAGTCTCTTTTGCATCATTTTCTACCCTGACAAATGTTAATGTTTGCTCAGCGTGGCTGCACCTGCCTAGAGCAAAGTCAGTATGATGCTTGGTTTGCTTCATTGGTAAATTGGCTCATTTGCATAAAGTGCAAAAGCAGACTCCTTCTCTTGCAATGGTTTTGTGAAATTCTGCTTATACCTGCTGGCTATATCAGTTTCATCTTTAGCATATTTCACTATAGAAATGCAATTCTACACTATTATATTTTATTGATCATAAATGACATATATGAACATAATTCAAAACTAAAGTATAGCACTATAGCTACAATGTTACACTGTAAACTCAGTGTTCAGTGTGTCTGCCTCTCAATTTGCCTAAAGAAATTTGCACCAATTTTTCTATATATTTTAAAACTTAATGGGTGACTAGGTTGAGACTTGTTCATTTGTTTTTATTTGGGCTTAAGCATCTATTATTGAAGATAAGATTTCTATCTCCTATGCCTTCTCTTATCTTTCCATTTTATTTCTCCTCTGCACAGTATTTTCATTGTCAAAATTACTTAAATTTTTGACATGAACCAAGTGGCCTCGTTAGACAATATTTATTTCCTCGAGAGGTTTAATGAATTACATGTGACCTATTGCTTGTATGTAGTTTTCATTCCATTTTGCAAATAATAGGATTTTTAGAATGGTGTATAAATCATTCTATACCAATAGCAATACCTGTAGGTTGATGATTGAACATCCTCATCTCTAAAATCTCTATACTGTCTGATAATCTGTTCCACTTCCTTCCCTGCTGAGCCTCCGTTCTAATTTGGTCTGCACATTCGCCAGGCATTCTGCACCTTCCAGATGTTCTTTTGGTCCATACTGTGGATGTTGGCTTTCACTCAATTCTCCTTCAGATTGGTTGTTCGCTGGACCTACATTATTATATTAAGATTTTCCTGAAAATTTTTTGCTGATCTAGTGACTCTGAGAATGAGCATGAATATATTATGTTTTAATTTATTCTCTAAAATTATATTTTTGACAATTTTACACATATATCCAGTGCACTGTTTTCACATACAGCCTTTATTACTCTCTTTTATAGCTCTCTCACCATAGACAACACCATTTTCTTCCTAACTACTTCACCTCTTACTTGCTTGTGTGTGTTCGAGCGCGCGCGCGTGTGTGTGTGTGTGTGTGTGTGTGTGTGTGTGTGTGTGTGTTCATGAGAGAGGGGGGGATATTTGTATTATGCCATAGGCACAGCTGCCATGTGATTTTTACTGCTATGCTCACGTCAACTACAGAGAACAGAACTTCATAGCAGTCATGTCTACCCCCCAGCTCCTGCATTTTTTGTACTCTTTCCTCCACAATGCCTCTGGGCTTTGGAGATGATAATATAGATGTCTTTTTTAAAGACTGAGCCCTGAAAGATGTTCTCAGCACCTTGGCCAGTTCTGAGTCTTTACGTTAGCATTAAAACTGCAAAGATATGCCTCTTCTGATCCAAACCATAACTAATGCTAGTGTACGGGTATAAACACAAAAATGTAGAATTAAGCTTGACTACATACTAAAACATCCGCAGTACATTCACCGTTAGGCTCAGTGACCTCCATAGCCACAGGCTTTTTAGAAGCTTTAAGTACCAGCTGCATATGCTTTCCTGTGGAGCAAGACTGTCATGCAGTTAGAAAGTGGTTAATTATCTCCTAAACCGTCTTGCACAATTGGGCCTATCCTTGCAGGCAGAGTCTTCAACTGGTTAAGATCATTGATGAATACTCCCCTAGCAGGCTAGCTCACAAATCTTGGCACTACGAATGCTTGCAAGCAGGGAAGAAATTTCTAGTTCATTCCCATCATGACTTCTCTATTTCCTAGTTCCAAACTGCACTGTATCATTAGTAATATGGTTTCCACACCTATTTCTGTTGGGTAACCAAGTACAATAATCTATAGTGTTGGGTGCCTTGGAGACTCTCTGAAAAATAAACCACAGGGAAATATTCCACATCATATGAGAATTTTTATTAATAAACCTTTTTTTGTTTTGGTTTTAGAGTTTATTATTTGTTTGCTTGTTTGTTTGTTTTTTGAGCAACTTTATCCACTCATGCAGGGTACCTATATTCAAACTAGTTTTTTAAGCTTATTTTAAGTTAGTTTATAAATTAGTAGGATTCCATATGATTTCAATGCTCATATTGATGGCAATCATTTCAATAGAACTAGAATTTCAAAAATCTAATCTTAAATAACCTAATACCCAAGTAATGCAGTGTAGCAAATAGGTTAATATTATTTCAATGGGTATTTTCAGACTATTAATGGTGGAAGAAATGCTTTCAACAAATGGTTCAGGGAACATTCTATATTCACTGCAAAAAATGAACTCACACTAACACCTCATATTATGTAAGGAATAACTCAAAGTCATCAATATCAAATAACAGAATTAAAAACATAAAATTATTTGTTATGTTGCATTAACATATTCTTATGTGTTTATTTTTGAGATTTTTGTTTTAATTACAACATTTATCCTTTTGGTTTCCTCCCTCCCAAAACTCCCATATACCTCTTCCTGCTATCTTTCCAAATCACGGCTTCTTTTTCATCAGTTATTATTGCACATATATATGTATTTTTATTCTCATGTATATTCCTAACTATAGCCTATTGAGTCCATATAATGTTACTTGTACTTACGCTTTCAGGGTTGACTCTTAGACCATGAGGAACATTTTATAATATAGAATTTAGCAATTGTTAAAGATATGATATCAAAACCACAGGAAGCAAAAATAAATATAAACTGTAATTCACTGCTCTGTCTCAAGAACAAAACAAAACAAAACTAAAACGATAAAAGTCAACCTACTATCTTCCGTTGGCACTCTTAACTATGTTGAAGCTGAATGCAAGAAGTCTCTATTTGCAAAATTCTCTTGTCAATAGAACTCTGGTTTATATTCCACCAAGTAAAAAGGAATATGATCAGGGTCAGGCTGAGTTTGCCAAGGACAATTTGCAATGGGAAAGTTAGCTTACCTGGTCTGATAAAATCTCTTGGTGTTCAGGAAATTCCACAATAACCAGTGGACACACAATAACCATGTGTGCATGTAGTACATGTGTGCATATAATTCTTGCAGAGAGTAAAATACCCAAATTCCTAAATTCCTTCCATTTTAAGACTAAAAAGGAATAAAGAAAATTATGCCATGCTGTAGCAATTATTTTACCAATATGACCTAATAATGTTTATTATTATGCCTATAATTATTATTACAGCATTATTTTCTAACCCACTAGCAATCAATCAAGACACAGACACTGATTATATTTTAAAATAGCCTTAGTTAATCTGGAGCAGGGAAGATATTAATCCTTTACACTACTTCCCATACCTGCCCCAATCCCATGCCATCTGCTTCTAATAATTTCTAGCAAGCTACCTCCCATCCATAATCTCAAATACTTACTAATTATCATCATCTGAGCCAAGTCTCTATCCTTGCTGGCCATGTGCTTCTCCTCCATCTAACCCATGATGGCACAGCCTCTTTCTCATCCCTCTCCTCAGGTCTCTCTTCTTCCCAAGATATTCTCTCTCTCTCTCTCTCTCTCTCTCTCTCTCTCTCTCTCTCTCTCTCTCTCTCTCTCTCTCTCTCTCCCCGCCCCCCCCAAGCCCTGGAACCTTAGCCACGCCTATCCCATTTAACCTGCCCAGGTGTGATGGCCTTTTAGTGTTCAAACAGGTTAGGCTCTTAGGCAAAGTGCAGGTGGGGCAGAGACAGCAAGAAGTAATTAGCGTCAAAATACACCAGACCAACCTTCAACACTGTGCCACAGTGTAGAGCCAAAATGGTGGGGAACAATACAGAGGAATTCTCTTAGGAAGCAGTCCAAGATGAAAGAGAAATTCCCTCCTCACAGGAGGGAGATTTTACGAGAATGGTTAGGTGTTATTTCCCAATAACCATATACTGGAATGTATGGATTGAGTTATTTATTTACTTTTTATCTCCATCTAAACTTCCCTCCCTCTTCTCTCTCCCTCTCCCCTAATCTCTTTCTCCCTTTTTCCTCGGTGAAGCGGAGGTCTCCCACGGATATCAACTAGCCTTGGCTTATCAAGCTGCAATAAGATTAGGCACATCTGCTACTGTAACTAAACAAGGCAGCCCAGATAAGAGAAAGGGATACAAAGGCAGGCAACCAAGTCAGATATAGCCCCTGCTTCTGCTTTAAGAGTCTCACATGAAAACCTGGCTACACAACTGTTAACCTAATGTGCAGAGAGCCTAAGTTCCTCCCATGCACACTCTCTGGTTGACAGCTCAGTCTCTATGAGGCCCTATGGACCCAGGTGAGTTGATTCTGTAGGTATTCTTGTGGTGTCCTTGACCCCTATGGCTCCTTCAATACTTCCTACCCCTCTTGTATGGGATTTCCCAAGCTCCTCCTAATGTTTGCCTGTGGGTCTCTGCATCCATTCCCAGCAGTTGCTGAGTGAAGCTTCTTTGATGACAGTTATGCTGAGTTCCTGTCTGCAAGTATAGCGGAATTATCAGTAATAGTGTCAGCGGTGGAATCCTTCTCATAAAATGGGTCTTTCAGCTTGGCCAGTCATTGGTTGGCCCTTCCTTCAAATTCTGCTCCATCTTTTATCCCTGCACATCTTGTAGGCAGGTCTAAGGTTCTGTGGCTGGGTTGGTGTACCAATCCCTCCATTGGAACTACATGGTTACAGTAGGTGGCCAGTCACCCTCATAGATTCCTGGGAGTTTCCATAGTCCTAGGTTCTAGCTCCCCCAAAGAGATGCCCCAGCAAATACAGTTGTCTCTCCTAGTAGTCTCTCCCTCTGTCTCCCTCCATACCTGATCTCTCCTGTCCCAATATGTACCCTCTCTCTCACTCAGTACCTTCCCTCCATCCACCCCTGATGTCTAATCTATTTCCCCTTCTCAGTGAGACTCAAGTGACTCATCCCTTGGGTCCTCTTGTTCCTTAGCTTCTATGGATCTGTGGTTTGTAGCATAATTATCCTGTATTTTATGATTAATATCCATTTATAAGTGGGTCATACTATGTTTGTCTTTCTGGGTCTGGGTTGCATCACTCCAGAAGATCTTTTCTAGTCTCATCTATTTGCTTGCAAATTTCATCATGTCTTTGTTTCTAATGGCTGAATAATGCTACGTTGTGCAAAAGTACATGTTCCCTTCTTTGGCAGATGGACTATTAGGTTGTGTCTAGTTTCTGGCTATTATGAATAAAATTGCTATGAACACAGTTGAGCAAGTGTCCTTGTTGTATGGTGGGGCTTCTTTGCGGTATATACCAGAAGTGGTATAGCTGGGTCTGATAAATCACCAGATTGATTTGCAAAGCAGTTGTAAAATTTATACTCCCACTAGCCATGGAGCAGTGTTCCCCTTGCTCCACATCCTTGCCAGCAGGAGCTGTCTCTTAAGTTTTTCATCTTAGCCATTCTGATGAGTGTAAGATAGAATCTCAGAATAGTTTTGATTTGTATTTCCATGAAGACTAAGAACATGGAATATTTCTTTAAGTGCATCTCAGTCATTATGATCCCTCTGTTGAGAATTCTTTATTAAGATCTGTAGCCCAGTTTTTAAATTGGATTATTTGGTTTGTTGATGTCCGGTTTCTTGGGTTCTTTATATATTTTGCATATCAGCCCTATGTCAGATGTAGGGTTGGCCAAATTGTTTCCCATTTTGTAGGCTGCTTTTTTTCCTTTGACAGTGTCCTTTGCTTTGCAGAAGCTTTTCAGTTTCATGAGGACCCACTAATTAATTGTTGATTTTAGTACCTGAACTGTTGATCTGTTGTTTTGTTCAGGAAGTTTTTCTCCTGTGCCAATGCATTCAAGGCTGTTTGTCACTTTCCCTTCTATCAGATTTAGTGTATCAGGTTATATGTTTAGGCCTTTGATAATCTTAGGCTTGAGTTTTGTGTAGCGTGATAGATATGGATCTATCTATATTCTTCTATATGCAGACTTTCACTTAGACTAGCACCATAGGTTGAAGATGCTTTCTTTTTTCCATGGTATAGTTTTGGCTTCTTTATCAAAAACCAACAAGTATCTATAGGTGTGGGTATTTCCTTCTGGTTCTTCGATTCAATTTCATTGATCAATCTATATGGTTTTATGCCAGAAATATGCAGTTTTTATTACTTTTGCTCTGTAGCATGGCTTGAAATCAGGGACAGAGATACCTCCAGAAGTTCTTTCATTGTATAGGATTGTTTTAACTATCCTAGGATCTTTGTTTAAAGGGCTATCTTTTTTCCATTGTATGGATTTGGCTTGTCAAAAAAATCAAGTGTCCGTAGGTGTGTGGATTTAGTTCTGGGTCTTCAGTTCAATTCCATTGATCGACCAGCCTATTTCTATTCCAGTTCCATGCTGTTTTATTACTGTTGCTCTATAGTATAGCTTCAGATCTGAGATGGAGATATTTCCAGAACATCTTTTATTGTATAGGGTTGTTTTAATCATTATGGGTTTTTTTTTTTTTCATTAAAAGACGAGAGAATAAAATCAGTCAGAACAAAACAAAGCAAAATCTGCACTATAAATCACACACTGGAGCTCAGTGTCTGGCATCTTGAAGTTATTCCTGATCTTCTGGGCATGAAAACTCTTATCCAGCCCACTTCGCCAGTTTTTCCGTATAAGTTTATTTATTTTGTGTCATAGTATCAGGTCATCACAACTTCACAACCTGCTACTGTCCCTCCTGGCATGTCTAGCCAGTGACACTTCACCATCACCAGTAACCGTTCCTACCCTCTCTTCTTGGGCTCCTGCCATGGACCGGCTCAGTCAGGGATAGTTTCTTGGAAACGGGATTTCTTGAAGAGTCGGTGAACAGAGATAAGGCTTGTTGACAAACAGTCCGACTCAAGAGTGAGTTTTGCATCTGAGTGTATTTTTCAGCTAAGCAGTCTAAGTTTTTAAACATATATTTCAAAAGCAAGAGGGCTTGTGGTTACATTTTGCCACGGAGCAGATTCGAGGAAGTCAGTGAGCACTCAAGCATGCACAGGTACAAAACGCGAAGTTATTGTGTTGTCATATTTTGAATTACAACTTTGAATAAAACAATACAAGGTACAGAACACACAGCAAAAGACGTCATCACTTCTAAGTTACTGGCTTGGTATCAATATGTATGTGCTCCCTTTGTCCAGGGTCAATGCTCTCTCCCTAAAGAAACTTGTGCCCAGCACCTGTGTGTCAGGACAGTTTTTTACCTTTTCTGATATCTGAGTGCCACTACCTGGAGTCTGTTGAAATATTCCGTTTCTTTGTAAGCCATAATATAACTTATTAACTAATGATTAATTTCTAGTCATGTTTCTTTTAATAAGTGGAAGTGAAGCAAAACTGCTCCAGACCTGGACAGTCCCTGGCTGCAGTCCCGAGTCAGGGTCGTTTCCTAGCGACCATGGTTACGCCTGAGAAGTCCTGATCTGGGAGTGAAGTTTAAGAAATAGGATAAAGACAGAGAATGTCACACAATGAAAGAAAAGAAACTGCAGTTTTTCTCCTGGCAGAAATATCAGCCCCAGTCCAGGAGACTCTCCCCTTTTCGGGGGGTCTTAGCCTCAGGCCCGTGTAGTATTTGTCACGGGTAGTATTTGTCACGGAGACTCCACTGGAGGAGTGACAGACTCTAGCCTTTCCACAATACAATGTGATAAGCCTCAGCCACTCTCTGTGACACGCTGCCATTCTTGCATGTCTCAGGTCTTCAAAAGCAGTACCACACAGTAGAATCTCACACATCATTGACCAAGTGCTGATGGCAACTTGATCTAGAGCCTTGGCCCACAGCTTCCATGTGCCGACCCTGAGGAAATTCCCCAGCAGCCCTAATGAAGCACAGAAGTTTATGCTGATCTCTTATTAATTACAGCTGACTCCCCTGACTACCTTCCATTGTCCCAGGAAAGCGTAAAAGTTTTCACTTCCATATATTCCTAATCCAAAATATCATACAAACGACCCTGATAGTCTTTGATTCCCGCTGTAACTTCCTAAGATAGCCATCCGCAGTCTGCTTTTCTCTTATCTTCCATGCTCCCCAAACAGCTCATTAAGTTCTGAGCACTGGATGTATAAAAGAATGATTATATAGAAGAACTTTCTGAATTAATTATCACCTTTTGAAGAAGTGTTTGCTAGAATGATAAGAATGTTGGAATAAATCAAAGCTATGCAGTAAAATACTGGTAGTAAACATTTTTGTTTGGTTGTTTTTATCCACTAAATAATTCAGGTTAAAAAAAAAAAAAAAACAAAAAAACAAACAAAAAAAAAAAAAAAAACTCCATAAACTAAAAGTAGGCTTTATAAAATTGCACTAATTTATCAGAAAATATGTAGGTATCAAAAATAACAATTATTACAGTAACTCCTATTACTCTGTCTTCAAAGTCATACATACCTTCATTATCTAGGAAATGTTCATGATAAATTATTATGTCATTTTTCTAAACAAAAGAATGTTGTGCATTTATAAAAAAAAAGGCATGTAACCATTAGAGATTTGACCAAAAATAAAGACTAACACAGAGCAATTAATTGCATTTTAAATAATATATCTTGCATCTAATTTTCTCCATACAAACACAATTGGGCATAGAAATACGGCAAATTAATTTAATATTAATTAAATATGAACATTAAAGCATGAATGGGCTGAATATAATACCAATAGAAGATCATTCATAGTAGCAAAATATTTTATGTAAGTAGTGTAGCTAATAGCACACAAATTAATTATCACAGAATGAATGCTAGCATTTCACTGGTTAAATATTTTATTATGGTATTTTAGACAATAAAACACCTTCAAGAGAATACATTCACTTCATTTTCATAATTTATAGTGATTAAAAATGAGAAATATACTGATTTTTTAGATCAGTGGATAATTGAAGCAAATTAGCATCTAATATAAAACTTAATTTTCCTTCTCAACCACTTTTATCTTGGCTCTTTCACAGCTTAAATCAATCTTTAGAATATGATTGAAGAGGAAACATGGAATGTTCAATTCACTATAAAAGTGTTATTAGCTTTTCCTCTGAGATCCTGCATTAGAAAGAATTTTAGCCTTGCTTTATTTGCAATTATTAGTAATTGAAAAATAAAAGAAATGAGCCAATTATTTCTTTTATATCTGCTTCTACTTCTGCAATTACAAAATCATAAAGGAGAGCTTTCATTGATACTACCTTATATTTGTTGAATTTCTTTAATGTAAAATGCTTGCTTATGTTCTAGTAGTACTTATAAGTTTTTAGGGAGAGACAGGTAACTTTTACGTATTCTGAATCTATGGCTGACAACAATGAGAAATATTCATAGGATTAGAATACTAAGAAAATACCTGAATGTAATACAGATACAATCTTGACAAACAAATTAGATTGACACCAAATCCTTACTTTGTCAGGCTGCCAGGAAATCCGTTACAATGTTTCATGTTCCCAGAGGCATTAATAAGCAGGAACTATGCAGAAGACTGGCATGTACCAAGTAATACACTCTGGAAATATCTGTTTTATTGTCTATCCTCTTCAGACTGCTGCCCATCATTTAAAAACAACAGTTCTTCTTCACTCTCAAGTGCTAGGATTCCAGTGATTCCTGCCTTTCTGCCTCGCAGGGCTATTCCAAGGATAACCTCTGGCAAGGATTCCCATGGTCACGGGAGGAGGCTCCTACCAGCACTCCAGTCCTCACCCCTGGCACACACTGGCTATGCCATGCATTGACTTCCCCCTTGTCTGCCTCTTTCTATGCAACTCTGATTACAGATTTTCCTTCAGTCCTAAAGCTCCAATGGTAACAAAGACACAAGGTAGACACTGCCCTTAAGTTGGATAAAGTTCCCCAGGCAAGAATGTAAAGGTCTGTGTATTTCCATGAGAAACTCAAAAGGCAGAGGAAGTTAGCAGCTCTAAAATCACTTTCTTGAGAATAAAGCTACAGAGATTATGCACGTCATTCTGTGAGTCAGATGCATTGAAATCTTGGCTTCTTAAATACAGATCTATTTACTGTATTGTATCATTTAGTGGATTTTAAAAAAAATTTCACTCAGTTGTTGTTTTGACACAATTATACATCTTTCTATATAGTTATATTTTTGAATATGCTAAAGAACTCATAATTCTCCCAAGAACCCAGATATTACAAAGAATACTGAATAGTTTCACTTATCTTCTTTTTTAAAGAATTAAGTCTCAATCAGTTTTAGTGTACTGGGTTATGGGCTTAATTATGCAACTTAGTACATACAAATTATTGTACTTTGCTTATATTCACCACATGTTTACCTCCCTTATCTCACTGATTATCTCACTTTCTCCACATACACCCCTTTCTATTTCAATGTATTCACAAATGTATATGCATGAATACATGTATCTAAAATATTTATTTGCAACATGTTGTGGAAAAAATGAATGCCTCACTATGTAGTTAGATTTAATTTATTTGTAGGCTTTGTCTCCAAATATCAATTAAAGTCCTAAAGTAACCCTAATTGATAAATCACTAATATTTGTTACTGAAAGTGTGTTCAAACTTTAACATTTTTTGTGTCCTTTAGAGACACCCATTCTCTCACTGTACTGTAGTGCTGTGTTCGTCTCATTTTGCCTTTCTGTCTTCTAAGTACACTCTACGTAACTTTCTTTAGTAACTTAATATTTTAGAAATCATTTCTTTCTTGCATTTATAAATAGTGAAATTAGGCAGAAAGTGGATTGTGTAACAGTAACACACAACACATATAGACACCAAAAGTAAAGAGATCAAGTGTGGCTAGAGGCCCTTCATCTTCTACTGCTGCTTGTTTCTATTTCTGAATATTTGACTGAATTCAGTGTCTGTTAGCTCTCAGTGGTGCTGGTCCCTGCATGGGACCAGAAATAACTGGTGGAAATTGGTGCTGAAGATGGATGGTGGAATATGAGGATGGATGATGGATGGGTTGGGCCTATCTTCCGTTCTCCTACTTCCCATTTAAGGCCACAGTTCTATCTTGGAGAAACTGAGGGGAACATGAGAAGTAATCCCTGAGGAAAATAGTCATGTTAGAGACTTTCTCTGGTTTGAATGGTTCAGGTTGACGTGTGAGACAACTAGAAGAATCTGGAGAAGAAAGTCCATTATGTTATATTCTGAATAGAAAGGTTACAATATGTTAATAAAGGGAAAAATTGGAAGTGTTATACTGTCTTCAGTTTTGGCATACAAAAATAAATATACTAAATAAAAATAAGGAAATTAATCAGGCTTGGTGGAGCATGCCATTAGTCCTAGCACTTGAGTAGACATAAGCAAGCAGATCTCTGTGAGTTTGGAGTCAGCCTGGTTTACAAAATGAGTCCAGGACAGCCACAGTTACAAAGAGAAAACCTATATAAATAAATAAATAAATAAATAAATAAATAAATAAATAAAACAAAATAAAATAATAATAGTGAAATTTTCCTCTTCTGTATTTTTGGCAATCATAGCAACTTACTATTCTCATTTTCATCTTAGAAAAGTTATTGTGTACATTATATTTTCCTCTTCCAGAAGGTGATGGTGGTTATAAGAACATAAATGAAAAATGTGGAACTGATTAATATCAACAAAAGCATATCCATTTGGTGGCTAGGTATATAGTTACATTGGCTATTAGACCTTTGTCAGATGCATGGTTGGTGAAGATTTTTTCCCATTCTGTAGGCTGTCGCTCCGTTCGGTTGACAGTGTCTCCCGCCTTACAGAAGCTTCTCAGCCTCATGAGGTCCCATTTATTAATTGTTGACCTTAACGCCTGGGCTGTTGGTGTTCTGTTCAAGAAGTTGTCTCCTGTGCCAATGTGTTCCAGGCTCTTCCCCACTTTTTCTTCTAACTGACTTAGTGTCTCTGGTTTTATGTTGAGGTCTTTGATCCACTTGCATTTGAGTTTTGTGCATGGTGACAAATATGGGTCCAATTGCATTTTTTTACACATGGACATCCAGTTAGACCAGCACCATTTGTAGAAGATGCTATCTTTTTTCCATTGAATAGATTTAGCTAGTTACATTGGCAAAGTGATTGCCATGTATACTTGAAGACCAGAATTTTATTCTCAACACTCAGCTTTGGTCGTTTGTAATTATAACTTCAGTGCTAGGTAGACTTCTCCCTGAGTGTCACTGGCTAGCTAACCTAGAGACTGACTTTGACACAAAATACAAGGTAACACCTAAGAAAAGGTACTTGTAATTAACTTTTGTCTCATACGCGCGCGTGCGCGCGCACACATATACACACACACACACACACACACACACACACACACACACACACCACAGAGCAAAAGTAAAGCCAAATTCTTTCCAAATCCTCAAACCTACTTACCACTTAAATTTGCTAAGAAGTTATATATATTTCATGAGGGTTGAAAATGTTGTGTCAAAATAAGTTGTTATAAGAAAGCCAATCTGCTTGCTGCTATCTGAAATGTAGAGGCTACTGAGTGAAATGGAAGTGAGATCTTTAATTCAGATTCCGTCTTTCTCCTCATGTCCACAACTGCAATGTTTTAGCGATATGTGGTTCAGTAAATATCCCAGAAGAGTGCAGAAGCCCTCCTTTCATGTTTGCCACAATTTCTCATGGAGTCTTAATCTCTATTGCAGGTTGCTTGATTATTATTCATGACTTTATTATGGTGGCATCAGTTGTTGAATATTAATCTGGTTTTATTTTAGAGTATGAGAGCCTATGTTTCAAGTGAATCCATCTTTCTTTCCTTCCCTTCTTCCTTGCTTCATTTTTTTCTTTTTCTTTTTTTTAACTTGCGAGGTAGTTTATATTTTTCCCTTTTGCTGAAAATAGAATCTTTTCTCATACAGTATATCCTGATTAGAGTTTCTCTTCTCCCTACTCCTCCCACTTGCTTCCTGTCTTGCCTCCTACTCAGATCGGTCCCTTTCTGTCTCCTCTTTGGAAAAGAGAAGGCTTCTAAGACATAACCAAACACAACCAAATAAAATATAAGCTATCACAAAAGGCATCACATTGAGGCTTACCAAGGCAAACAAAAGGAAAAGATCCCAAAGGCCTTCTCATTCACATGCTCAGAAGTGCCATGAAAATCCTAACCTGAACGTTATAACATATATGCAGAGGACCTGGTGCAGATCCTTGTCTGCACTGTGCTTGCAGCTTCAGTCTCTGTGAGTTCATATGATCCTTGCTCAGTTGGTTTAGAAAGCCTTTTCTCCTGCTGTCCTCCATCACCTCTGTCTCTTACCGAGGTGCTTCATTTTCCTCAAGGTTTCCTGGGCTTTGAAGGGAGGGATTTGATATAGGTATTCCATTTAGAGCTGTGTGTTACAAGGACTCTCTCTCTCTCTCTCTCTCTCTCTCTCTCTCTCTCTCTCTCTCTCTCTCTCTCTCTCTCTCTGTGTGTGTGTGTGTGTGTGTGTGTGTGTGTGTGTGTGTGTGTGTGTATGTAATGCCTGTCTGTAGGTCTTTGAATCTGTTCCCATCTTCCACAGGAGAAAGATGTTTTGATGATGACTGAATAAGCCACTGATGTCTGCATATAGCAGAATATCATTAGGAGTCATTTTATCACTACTTTAGTTTTTAAGACTGGCAGTGTTTGGCTTTATCATAGGTCTCTGGGCTATCTAGTGTCTAGCTCTTTTTTTAAAGATTTATTTATTATTATGGATACAGTGCTCTGGCTGCATGTACACCTGCAGGCTAGAAAACGACATCAGATCACATTATAGATGGTTGTGAGCCACCATGTGGTTGCTGGAATTGAACTCAGGACCTTTGGAGAAGTAGTCAGTGGACTTAACCTCTGAGCCATCTCTCCAGCCCCCTAGTGTCTAGCTCTTCATCATGCAAGAAGTGTTGGGTTTGGGTTCGTTCTATCTGTTGAATGAGCTTTAAGTCAAATCAGACCCGGTTTGGTTACTCCCACAAACTTTGTGCCACCACTGCCCTAGGATATTTTACAGCGGGGACAGCATTGTAGATCAAAGGTTTTGTGACTGCATTTGTGTCTGAGTTTCTCTTTTGGTAGATTGCAGAGTACCTTTCTATACCAAAAACACTAGACTATACGAGTGAAGGTTCTGCATAGGCATCAGGTTGTGCTGGTGGTGTTTTCAGCACTGGTGCCTTGCTGTCTTGGAAATACATTGTTTTGGGCAATCATGATATACAGTGCCTTAACAATAGAGTCTTGGCATCTGGTACTGTTGGTAGCTGAGGTTGATTATCATTGGCTAATCATTATCCTTAGGGGGATTCTGGGGACTTTCTGTACAACTTCAAGGAGGTGTTCACATAGCTCCATTGGAACAATGAGTTTCTTTTCTAACTTTATTTTGTTATTTTAAATGTATTTTTCTATTTTTGCTCTCTATGATGTCTGTTGTTTGTTTTTTTCTGCTTTATTTGGAAAATTATTGCAATGATAGGGTCTTCCTCTAAACTCTGATTTTAGGTCACCCATGTTAAAATGGATAGAGTAATTTCAATGACTCCTTTTGAAAATAAGAAATGTAGACTATGTAATTAAGGCATAAAAATGCAGCTTTTCTAAGAAATCTTTTTGAATTTTTCTTCTCTATTTTTATTTATTTTTTAAACCAGTATGAGATATAACACTATTTGCAATCTGATAACAGAATATTAAAGACTATGACATCTTAGTTTGCCTTTGCTTTCTATACTCAAGTTAACTTTAATTTCTATATGTGTGATATATACATATATTTATTAACTTGGAATATATATATATGTATATGTGTGTGTGTGTTCTTTGGAAAATGAGGCCTGACTTCAGAAGCTTATATGTTATTTTCTTAGAGGATTCTCACTATTTTTCTTTTTAAATATATTTTATTAATTTATTCATATTACATCTCAATTGTTATTCCCTCCTTGTATCCTCCCATTCCTCCCTCCCTCCCATTTTCCCCTACTCCCCTCCTCTATGACTGTGACTGAGGGGGACCTCCTCTCTCTGTATATGCTCATAGCCTATCAAGTCTCTTCTTGGCAGCCTCCTATCCTTCCTGAGTGCGACCAGGCCTCCCCATCTAGGGGATGTGTTCAAATATAGGGCACCAGAGTTCGTGTGAAAGTCAGACCCCACTCTCCACTCAACTGTGAAGAATGTCCTGTCCATTGGGTAGATCTGGGTAGGGGTTCAAAGTTTAGTGCATGTATTATCCTTGGCTGGTGCCATAGTTTGAGCAGGACCCCTGAGCCCAGATCTACCCATCATAATGTTCTTCTTGTAGGTTTCTAGGACCCTCTGGATCCTTCTATTTTCCCTTTCTCCCATACTTCTCTTACCTAGAATCCCAATAGGATGTCTTCCCCTCTGTCCCACTTTCCTGGTGAGTGAATATTTTAATGGGACATATCCCTTGGGCTAGTGTGCACATATATAAGTAAGTATGTACCATTTGAGTCTTTCTCCTTCTGGGTTAACTCACTCATTATCATCATTTCTAGTTCAATCAATTTGTCCACAAATTTCAGGAATTCCTTGTTTTTAGTAGCTGAGTAATATTCCATAGTGTAAATGTACCACAGTTTCTTTATCCATTCTTCGTCTGTTTCTAGGTTCTGGCTATTATGAATAAGGCTGCTATGAACATGGTTGAGCAAATTTTCTTGTTGTGTGCTGGAGCATATTCTGGGTATATTCCAAGGAGTGGAATAGCTGGGTCTTGAGGAAGCCCTATTTCCAGTTTTCTGATATAGCACCAGATAGATTTCCAAAGTGGCTGTACTAGTTTGCATTCCCACCAGCAATGAAGGAGTGTTCTCTCTCTCCACATCCTCGCCAGCATGTGGTGTCACTTGAATTTTTGATCTTTGCCATTCTGATAGGTGTAGGATGGAATTTCAGAGTTGTTTTGATTTGCATTTCCCTGATGACTAAGAAGGTTGAGCATTTCTTTAAGTGTTTCTCAGCCATTTGATATTCCTCTGTTGAGAATTCTCTGTTTAGTTCCAAGCCCCAATTCTCAATTGGGTTATTTGGTTTAGTGGTGTTTAATTTCTTGAGTTCTTTATATATTTTGGATATTAGACCTTTGTCAGATGTAGGGTTGGTGAAGATCTTTTCCCAGTCTGTAGGCTGTCACTTTGTTCGCTTGACAGTGTCTCCTGCCTTACAGAAGCTTCTCAGCCTCATGAAATCCCACTTATTAATTGTTGACCTTAAGGCCTGGGCTGTTGGTGTTCTATTCAGGAAGTTGTCTCCTGTGCCAATGTGTTCCAGGCTCTTCCCTACTTTTTCTTCTAACTGACTTAGTGTCTCTGGTTTTATGTTGAGGTCTTTGATCCACTTGGATAAGTTTTGTGCATGGTGACAAATATGGGTCCAATTGCATTTTTTTCTCATAGATTCTCACTTTCTTAATCATAGATTGTATGACTAAATTATATTGCTTTCCTATGAATATTAATAATTGCTTTAAATACATATTTTAAAGTAAAAGACATATCATGAGGTACAGTGCTTTGATACATATTATCTAAGAGAATCTGATCTTATAGGAAAGAACAAGTAAAGGATTGGAGGACACTTTAAAATATTAGTAACTGCCTCATTGTTGTTTTTGTAAATATTGTTACTTTTGTAAATAAAAATGTTGAGGGAAGAGATGTTAAAGAGCTCATCATATTGATAGTTTCTTAGTGGAAGTTTGATATGACACTTAGGTTCTACATATTTAACCTCCAGCAGGAATCCCTACATACATCAACAAAGTGTTGCCATGACAACGGGATAATCAATGCTGTATTCCTGTGGTAGAGAAGCAGTCATTCTGTTCCTCATTAATTTTGTGAATCAGCTGACCTTAAAGATAATACATGGATACAAAATAAATATAATGAACAAAAATAGTGAGGAGTAGGGAGAAATTAGCAAGAACAAGGAGCTAGTCAAGCTTCTAATTTACAGTGCACAAAGCTGTAGGAAAAAGTTTACCCACTTCACTAACAAGGAGGAAAAATGGCATAATGGAAATATACTTAAAAGTAAGTGTATTTAAGTTATTTAAGTGTAAAAATATACTTAAAGCAAAGAAAGCAGAACTTTAAAAATGCCAAATATATGTCAGGATTTATGGTGGCTACTGTTTCATAAAGCTAACAAGGTTTTGGTATTTCCATTGTTTGAAAGACAATTACTACTTTTACATTTTATATTTTTGAACAAAATCTAATAATCAAGGAAAAATTTTCACTTTACACATAAAAATTTCTTTCAGAGAAAATATGTGACACTACAATATTCTTTATAAATAGAAGTATAACAACATAAAAGCAATTCTTGTGATACTTTGTTTATTAAATATGGCTTCTTCATCTCACACCAATATTTGGTTTATACACCAAATATTTCACAGCATAATTGTTAGGAAAATATCAAAGACACCATACATGTATTTTCTTGTATTGGCTGACAAATTGGCACTTTTAAATTCATATTGCTGATTTAGTTCTGTAGATTCTTAACCTCATGTATAGCATTAAGCATGCATTAAATTTTTTAGAAAGTTTCCACACATTCTGAAGTCAGAGCTTAGTATCAAAGATTAAATAATGTGTATGTATAGGTGTTTAGGACATATCAGATTGTGAAATATGAAAAGCCATCCATATTTTTCTCTGTCAGCCTTTTCCAAAATCTGTAATAAAAATTTCTGCTAAGTCATATCCTTGTAAATACAATGTTTCTTTCAGAATATGAGCTTGCCAAAAATTGTAGGGTATAATTGAAATGATTACAATAAAACACCACAATTAAGTATGATTTATAAAGCCACCATTACACATACAAAGACAATGAAAGAAACTTTAGAGAATTATTTCCTAAACTTTTTTTGTTGGTTTGCACATGTATATATACAAATTTTGATTAATACAATAGTGTTTGTAATTTGAACTACTATAAACACAAATTAAGTACCCCGTGTCTATTTTCTAATAGATACAATGTTTTTCACAATCAGTGCATTTCTTAAGTATACACAGACACTCACTTATTTTATTATAAATTAACAAGCGAAGAAAATATATAGTTTATTAGCTCTGGCTATCAAATGTTTTAGGAGAGGAACGAGTATAAAGAAAAATTTTGGCAGGAAAAAGCAACCTTCTCTGACATCTGCAAACAAATATGTTGCCAGTTCAAATAAAAAAATGAAGAAGGACATTTTAAACAAATTTAGTAGCAGTGCACTGACAGATCAGGACTAGAACGACTTACTAGAGTCTCCAGAGTAAGATGATATTGTGTGAACATGTCTTATTGATATTCATATTCAATCTACCTTCTGTGTAAAATCAATCTTCAGTGATTATTTCCAAGAAGATACTGACAAGTCTGTGAGTGAGGCATGAAATGGGAAGTCAGCTCAAGCAGACTGGACACCTGAAGTGAATGACCATGAGAAACATTCCTCATTCTCTTTATAAGTGATACAGCCAAGTGCTTAAATGTCCAGTGAATTGGAGAAATATATATATATATACATACACGAAAGTTTAACATAGGCAGAAACTTTATAGGTTCATTTAAAATGTAGGATTTTCTAATCTTAATTAAATTGGATTTAATTGATGTTATAAGAAGTTAAGATTGTTGCATACTTTAATGAAGAAATTTATGCCAGATGAAGCAGATCCTGGGAACTTACCATCCTCACTACTCACAAGGCTGTGAAGGAAGGAGCATAAACACAGTGGTTTGGAGACAGTGAAAACTTAGTCCATAATAATAGTAGAAAAATTCTCACTCAACTACCTTATCAGATTTCATCTATACACATTTTGTGTGTCTATCATCTTCATATGTACTATTAGAAGTTTATGATATAAAAAGAGCAGGTAATTTTTCTTTCATTTCCACAGAAATTAGAGAAAGCACAAACACTCTTCAGTGAGCTAGCTCGTCAACCAAAGACACAGTCCCAGACCTCAGTATCTTAAAGACCATTATACTTTTTTATAAACTCCAATATCCTATTTTCACATTTTTCTTTTAAATTTGATGTCAAAATAGTAAGTATGATAATCATAACTTAATCCCCAAAATCTTTCTATGATAAAGTAATCAATATTTATTTATAAGAAAATGAATAACTTTATTTCCAAAACATCAATTCCTCATTATTTGTTCACCACCCACTAAAATGGACTATGTAACGATCACATCGTAGATATTGGTGATATTATGGTGAGCAGCAAACCCTTTCACCATTTTCAGAGTGTACATTCTCCCTGGAAGAAAGCCATTAGAGAGATAAAAGCATTCATTCACACTAATCAGTAATATGTGAAAGAAGAAGATTATGGTGATATAAACGGAAAGGAAGAAGTCAAAGTACCACTAGTTGCAGATGACACATAGTAGTACACATAGTGTATATAAGCGACCCCAAAATTCTGCCAGAGAAATCCTACAGCTGATAAACACCTTCAGCAAAGTAGCTGGGTACAAGACTAATTTTTAAAAAAATCAATAGCCCTCCTATATACAAACAACAAATGGGCTGAGAAAGAAATTAGTGAAACCACACCCTTCACAACAGACACAAATAATATGAAGGTGGTGAAATGTGGGAGCTGAAGCGATCACCCTCGCTAAAATGGCACTTGGCAACCGGCCAGGCAAAATGACTTGCAATTCTGCTCCTGGTAAACAAGTCCTTATTTGGGTTGTGGGCCGTGCTTTGCTCTGACGTATGCATCCCGCCTTGTCGGGAACCAATTGGAACTACCGACGTAAGGGCTGCTGATTGGTTGGGTGAGGCAGAGGATATAAAGGGGTGCTGAGGTGTTGGGGAGAGGAAGGAAAGGGAGAAAGGAAAAGGAGGAAGGAAAAGAAGAAGCTTGCTGAAAAGGTTCCTGAATAGACTGCCTGGAGAAGAACGTTCGGGTCGCGTCCTTATTTTCCGCTGGTCGGAAGGGTCGCGACAAGTGGTGGCCCGTACGGGGACTCTTGTCATTTATGAGCGCTCAGAACTCCTGGTGGTCAGGGCAGTCGACTGGTAAGTTCCCTGGTAAGGGAGGGACAAGCTAAGTTCTCGGATACAGAGACTATAAGGTTCCGGTTAGGACTATAAAGACTCGGTACGAGTGCTAAAGTTCCCGACAGCGGACAAAAGCGAAAGTAAAATGGGAAATTTACCATTCAGCCCTGTGTTTATCGCACTTAAAGACTTCTTGAGAGCAAACCCTGCAAAATCTGTAACATCATCAGATTCAGAGGGGGAGGACTCAAAAGAGGAAGTAGAAAAGCCGATCCGGAAAATGGAGAAGCTAGAATCCGGGGTGGAGCCTTCGGCTCCTGGGCCGCCTCTATCTGAGTTGCCTCAGCCTCCTCCCTACGTTCGAGAGAACAGCTCGTGGACAGGACGTACCTTTTGCCCAGAGGTATGGAGAGAGGCACGGACCCAACAGTGCTTTCCTGTTTTTCAGGATGCACAGGGCAATAGATATCATGAGCCCCAGGACTTTAAAATTGTCCAAAGATTGGCAGAATCTGTGCGTACCTATGGAGTGACAGCTGCCTTTGTTACTGCCCAATTGGACTGTCTACATAGGTATTGCATGAACTTGACTGCCACAAGAGCGTGGACAGAGCCCAGGATGGTGGGCAAGGCCTCTGGGCTGGTGGCGCGCGGCAGGCCGCCGGCGAGAGCGCGAGCGGCTGAGCGGCGGCGGAAGTGTCTCCGCTGGGAAGATGCTCCCCTTGTCGCTGCTGAAGACAGCGCAAAATCACCCCATGCTGGTGGAGCTGAAAAATGGGGAGACGTACAACGGGTGCCTGGTGAACTGCGACAACTGGATGAACATCAACCTGCGGGAGGTCATCTGCATGTCCCAGGATGGCGACAAGTTCTGGCGGATGCCTGAGTGCTACATCCGTGACAGCACCAGCAAGTACCCACGCCCCCAAAGAGGCTGGAGATCAGACCTCTACTCCCGCCTGTTACGTTTTAAAACAAAGAAGCGGGGACTGTGGGAAGCTGAAGCTATCGCCCTCGCTAAGATGGTGCCTGGCAACTGGCCAGGCAAAATAACTTGCAGTTCTGCTCCTGGTAAACAAGTCCTTATTTGGGTTGTGGGCCGTGCTTTGCTCTGACGTATGCATCCCGCCTTGTCGGGAACCAATTGGAACTACCGACGTAAGGGCTGCTGATTGGGTGAGGCAGAGGATATAAAGGGGCGCTGAGGTGTTGGGGAGAGGAAGGAAAGGGAGAAAGGAAAAGGAGGAAGGAAAAGAAGCTTGCTGAAAAGGTTCCTGAATAAACTGCCTGGAGAAGAACGTTCGGGTCGCGTCCTTATTTTCCGCTGGTCAGAAGGGTCGCGACAGTGAAACTCCAAGGAAGTAAGGGAAAGACTATATGATAATAACTTCAAGTATCTGAAGAAAGAAACTGAAGAAGATATCAGAAGATGGAAAGATCTCTTATGATTATGCACATCTAAGTATGGTATTTGTCTGCAGTAGGTACATGCATGTGTGCCCATGCCTATGTGTGAGCATGTGTGGCATCTTGAGATAGGTTCCAATACAGAAATTTCATCAGTGTTTAAGGTGGAGCAGCAGCATATGAATGGCAACCACCAGAGTCCAGATGCACACACATGGATATGTGCACCTGCAGGTATGCTTTCACAGTATGTAAAGACTAAGATATAAAACCTACATACGTGAGAAAACAAAGTGTTTGTCTTTTGGAGTGTTGCTTTATTTGTTTAATATAATAGATTTCAGTTCAATCATTTTCCTGTATATGTCATGTTTTCAGTTTCCTTCAGGGCCATTGTTTATAATTGCACACTTTCATTATCCACTGTGTGTTGGTGGATATCTGTTCTAGAATATGAAGTGGATACTGTTTTCAGATGAAAACTTTATTTTTTTTTTCCTTGTAGGGAAAGGTGAGCATGGAAAACCATACCCCCTTACTGAGGAGGACCATGATGACTCAGCTTACAGGGAAAACGGCTTCAATATTTTCGTCAGCAACAATATTGCTCTAGAGAGGTCTCTGCCAGACATCCGCCATGCAAAGTAAGTATGAGCACATCACTGGTGCTTCTTTCTTTGGCTATTTTGTGTTATTATTTTTAATGCTTATCAGTGTGGTATATATAAGCAAAGTGTCACACTCAGCATTTGGATTAAAACTTTCAGGTTTTGTAATGTTAAGTATGATTAATTAACATTATAAAGTGTTGAATTACTGAAAGAATGTCAGTTTCACTGGATCCCTTTCTCCCTGCTGAAACTTTTTTTAAATGGAAAAAAAAATAGGGGAAGCAGTAAAAGATACCTGCAGCTGTAGATGAGGCATTGTGTCCTCTTCCGTAAGGTGCATGCATGCATCTGACCACATCTGAGCAATCACCCAGTCAGAGATGAGGCAGGAAATTGAACCAGGATACAAAGCATAAGGTCAACCCCCAGGGATTTACTTCCTTTACTTAAACCCCACCTCTTAAAAATTCTATAATCGCCCAAAACAGCACCTCTTCTAGAGACCAAATGTTCAAATACGTGATGAGCCAGTAGGAGACACATTAAATCTAAACCACAATATGAACTCTCAGAATCAATGCATTTTCATTATGTATACTATCTTCATTTAAAACAAAATGCTTTAGGAAGATATCTTTGCTTTTTAATCTCTGATATTATGGGTTCGAGATAAACATTTTTCTCTGGTTGTTGGTGTTAACAGTGTTGTCTTTGGACATGCACCATCAATACACTGCTAACTTAAGTTAACATTACTCAGGGCCCTTGACCTAATATTCCCATAAGAAGTGATTACAAGTTATTACATGATCATGGTTCCTTTTTCAGTTTCCTGTCACCTTATGGACTGCTTGTGGTTTGACAAATGACAGTGAATTATTTTTATTGAACCATAGCTAAGTGTCTACTTTTTCTTTAACTTGTTAGTTGTTAAGGGAGGTGGAATCTTTTGGGGGTTTCCTGATAGATAAACAAAGTCAAAAGAATGTAACTATAACAGATGTGAATATGAACTTCAACACCTTAGCACCAGTCCAACCACATTGGTGCATTTCTCCTCATTCTCCTTTAAAAAACACTTGTATGAGAGAGGAGGGAGGAGGGCAGAAGAAAGGAAAGAGGGAAGAAAAATAGAAAAGAAGGAGAGGGAGGGAACAAAAATAACATAAACTAAGAAAATAAAGATTGCAGCTATGAACTAAGGGAGAATTTTAAGTTCATAGTGTTTTGATAATTGACCCCTAAAATGAACAATATCATATGCTTTAGGGGTTATTGTTTTATTCACATTACTGCTTCTTTAATTTACTTTAATTCTTTCATGTAAGAATTACTGTTTTTTTCCCTTCAGAATCTATGTTAAATTATCATTTCAAATACCTTTAAGTAGAGGATTAGTGTGAAGAGCAAATCATTTGTTCCCTAAACTGGAAACTCTATATATTGCCCTTGGCCTTTTATCCTGGTATATCATTTGCAGGTTATTTACAATTATCTATTGCAGTTTCCACTGACCAAAAATCTTTCTTGTTATGAGAAAGTATAACATCTAATTTTGCTTCATCAAATATGAATAAGCATCATTGTTGTCATCATAAATATGCTCAGATAATAATTTCCTCTTACCTCATTTCCTCCCCAACATTTCCAACCTATTAAAGGGCATTCCAGTGGAAAGTGTTACAGCTAGAAACAGCCAAAGGCTGCCGAAGAAGATGGACAGCATTCTCTTTAGAGCACAGTTTTAGTGTGACCAAAATCTTGAAAGCCAGGTATTCCTACACAATCCTTAAGAGTGAAAACAAAACCAATTTGAATATTTTATTATATAAAGGAATAATATTACTATTAAGAAAAATATTATTTTAAGTATTAAGGAAGAAAATGGTGGAAACTCATACCACATTCTTAGCCCTGCTGAAACAGGATCCTGAATAGGGCCAAATGCCATGGAGTAAAAAGACATCAAACAAAAAGTTAAAGCAAAGCAAACACTAGCAGAGACTGTACATGACCAATAGTTCAGCGATGGCCAGGATAACAGCTTAGCTTTACTGCAGTCCATATCTGAGTCTCAGAAGGGCAAGAGTAGAACTGTGCCCCTCCCCTGACATTGTCAGTCTCACCCGCAGAAAAACATAAACTAAGGTCTTGCTGGACCCACACTGCTGAAAATTTTATGCTTCCAGTTTCCCTGTGCATCGTACTTGGACATGGATTAAACAATAACACTGGCAAGCGCTCTGTGCAAAATCCCAGAAATCACAGAATCAACTCAACACATATTTTAGAATTATTTGTTAAAGTACTCTGCAGCTAACTGACCATACTTTCTTTAGGTTGTTTTAGTCTGTGAAATAGGATGCAAAATTTTTGTGATATTAAAACAAAATAGTTCGAAGAAGCTTTATACAGCCTCCAGAGTGTCAGAAGGAAAGGGTTCATTTTTCTGGGCTTTAAGTAATATTGTGAGAATATTATATTGCCATTTCTGTTAACTTAACCTTCATTGCAGCGCACAAGCTTACAGTGTGTATGCTTGTGGCGTACTCTGCTGATCCACTTTCACCTGTACCTAGCTTCTTTTCTGGGTGGTTTGCTATGCTTAGTGTACATTTTTATTTAAAGAGAAAAATATTCATTACCAGTTACTTTAGAATTCTTAGTCTACAAGGCTGTATTATTTTATTTTATTTTACTCCATTTGTTCTCACTACTATCAAAGCTATCAGCCGTTTTAGGTTGTGTACGTCATAGACAATAGCAGATATGTCATAGGCAATAACAGAATCATCTTAGAACCATGGATGAAGTAAAGTTGAATGGTAGTGGCCAGTAATTTGAAGTAATTAAATTACTTCAAACATTTTAATTTAGGCTTTTAAATTCATTTTTCCAATTTTTTTTATCATCTCCCTGTTTTGCTGATAGTTAGTTTATAGTATCTGTCCTGTGGTAGGATCAAAGCATTTGCCACCTTTTCCATACTATTAATCTATATATTTTCAAGCTATAATCTATGTAATCTGTATATTTTTAACCACTCACCTCTTTGGCATGTTTGTATGCTCATTGTCTAGAATCTATCATTATATCATCTCTTGATACCTTATTTCATACAATGCTAATATGTTATAGGGGCATATTTGTAATATATGTCCTTTTGGGAGTTATTTTAATGGAATGACTTCACAATAACACATTTTAATTTTACCCATCAAGAACATTAATTGTGTCTTACCTTCATATTTAGACATCTACCTAGGCTGTCACATAAATGTTTTACTTTATTTAAAACATCTTATTTAATTTCCACTTAAGAATTTAAGAAATTAAGACATTTATTTGAATTCAAATTGTAAAAGATTATAAACTATGGAAAAATAGCCTACATAGAAAAAAGTTCAGCTAAATATTTAAATAGTAAAGGGAGTTTGAAGGATCTCTGAACAAATGCACCTTCCTTAGCATAAGCAAGTCTACCCATTATTATTATAAGCACTATTCAAAGCATGAAATATTTAATTAATGAGAAGAACTCAAGTGTCAAAAGACAGGAGTAGTCTCTCTTGAAAGGACCATGCCTGCCTGTGGGTATATAAGGAACTTTTGTTAAATACCTCTCATCCTCTTAAATCTTGTAATTAGATATACACTAAACCTTTCTTATTCATATATATTCATATGCATATTTGAGTTTGGAATGGGGGATGGGATGTGTATATGCTACTAGACAATTGTGGAATTAAAACAATATTTGCAAATTCAGTTCTATCCTTCCACTGAATGGGTTCTTGCAGTCTAATTTACGTGTAAATGCCTTTACCTACAGTTTCTCAATAAATTCCAATTTTGTTTCCCAGAGAGAGAATGTACATGAAATAAAGTGATCTAAAATCCTCAAATAGCAAGAGTTATATACAATTGCATTGGGTTTATGTAAATGTGTCATTAGTTTGTTAGTTATTTTGATGCTTTAAAATAGGATGCCTAGAAGTACAGCTGTTTATATGAATTTCCATGTATTTGTTTGTTAGGTGGGGTTTGTTACTTCTATTGTAGCTGAGTATCTAGGACATTTTAAAGTTAATACTGTCTTACTCTGCTTCTTGGCTTTTCTATTTTCATCATTTCTATTTCATTGGACTGAGTTTTTCTTGATCAGAATAATCTTAGCTTCATAGCTTTGACAATAAACGGAATATTGAGGCTAGGGAGAAGATGCTGTGATATCTCATCTCCTGAGAAAAATACAGGAGTGTTTTACCACTCTCAGATCTCATCGCTGCTCTCAGTAGTATTACAGTGATATCACAGCAATATATCACACTCTTGTTGCCTGGACAATTTCAGAAGCAATTGAGATATTCTCCCAGAAGTGGTTTTTCTATTGAAACATTGCCTTTAATATTGAGATTCTGCGGATGAGAATTCTAATGCGAGCCAAGTGTAGGGTCCAATGCTGGGCTCTGGAAGGAGCGTGCACAGCCTCTAAGTCCCAAACTTTGCTGACTTGAGGCATCTACAGAGATGAAGGGGGAGCATGCAGAGTTCAGAGTACAACAGGACTCTGCCTGCAAGAAGGGCCCAAAGCAGAAAATGAAAGATGACAGCGAGACATGGGTATGCTCCAAATCTCAAGTGCATCAATCACCACTGCTTACACTTGTTCTGGAATAACAGCTGGAAGGGTTCAGAAAAAGCAGGCGTATTCATGACAGGGCACCTTGCACACTGGAACATCTGTTAGCAAAGGAGTCCCTCCCTTGACAAAGAGCACAGGGTGCTCCTCTATGTGTAACATGGAGAATTTCTGAGAATATTCAGAACTTAGGTTACTTTTTTTTTTTTTTTTTTTTTTTTTTTTTTTTTACTTTTTAGTATTTTATATTCTAAACACACTTACCTACCAAAAAGGATGTCCCATTGAACAGGCTGAAATTTTCAGTTTTTCCTATGGAATTTTTATTTACCTACTATACTAAGGATGCATTCTTCCTTTATGTCCCTGACTACACATTACAAATTTTACAACTGTGACCAGGTTTGCCAAGCAGTTGAATCATAATCTACTCAGGGTATTTGTTTTTCATTTTTTTTTTTTTGTTTGTTTGTTTGATTGGTTGATTTGTTTGTTTCAAATGAGGATGCTTTATGAAGCACCTATCAATACCTTCCTTATTTTCATTTACATAAAATTACAATATGGGGAATAAACTAATTTGAACTCTAAACCTGAACTGCCAGTAACTATATTTGTGGGTAAATTTCAGTTTAAGAAAAATAAGTTATATGTTCAACTTTTAATTAAGATTTAGTCAATGTGTTGAAAATATTTATTTTAATTATACATGAAATATAACTGTGATTTAATAGGTGTGACTCTTTCACAAAAATGTTTGGGTATAACTAGCCAAAATTTTGCAAGAATACTTTTTAATTTCAGTTTCAATAGCTCTCAGCACATTCTGACTGGCAACAGTGAGTCTTCTTTCAGTTTTTATGGTGGTGTGTAAGGGAAGTTGACTTAGTGCTTTCAGTCAGTGAGCTCACAAGTAAACTCAGCATCAAACTAAACCAAAAAGCCCCTTTCTGTACTCTGGCCACCTGTGATACTGCCAGAATAGGAGAGGGAAATATGTTCTTTGAAACAATTGCGATTAATGTTGAAGCAATGTTTATAAATAGAAAAAAATCAATGAAGATTACAAACAACATACTGAAAGAATGAAAGGTCAGTCACAACAAATAAAAGTGAATTTTCAAAACTTAAATTAGCACCTTCCATATTTAAGAGTGTGTATGTATAAACGTGACACTATTAACATCAGTACATAATTACATCTCTACGAGTTAAGATCTAGATTCATAATGAAATTACCACAATAACAAGTGCACACACACACATTCCTGATCTATGACTAAAGACTGAGAAGTAGGGAAGAGGTTTTGTCACTGTAAATAAAAGTTGTATATGGTTTCACTGTCGCAATGAAGATATGCCTGGGAGAGAGAGCAGTTGACGAGCTGTCAGGCTTTCAACCTCCAGCATGAACAACAGATTATGAAACAGTGTCTTTGAAAAGTGAAATAAGGGCAAGTGGAAGGGCCCTTTGTCTCAGAGTGATGGTGGGGAAGCTGTGTACTTAAAAAAATATTAGGAATGAGCTAGCAGCTTTACAAATGTATCTATTGAATTTCAAGCTCTGTGTGTTTGTGTGTATATGTGTGTGTATGTATGTGTGTGTGTGTGTGTGTGTGTGTGTGTGTGTGTGTGAACTTGTGATAAGAATCAAATAAAAAAATTGGTATGGGTATGAGAAAGAGTCATGTCTTGAATTGTATAAAGAGAAGAATGGAGGTGTCAGCATGGTTGTTCCTGCTTGACCATTTGAGAGGGCCGAGCATAAAAGCTGGAGGGGTCTGTGGTCAACCTGGGCTGCACAGAAAATTCTCAGTGAGGCTTTCAACATGTAGAGAAGAAATTGTATTTTTCTATAAATGTTAAAGTAGCAACCATAACTCTAAACTCATTGTTTAATTTTACTTGCTCCAGAAGTTTTCTGAAATGAAAGGAGGTGGTTAAGGCTGTAACTTGCACATAACAAATGTGGTTCTGAGAAATCTTTCTTATTCTCAAGGACATGATCAACTTTGTTTTTAAACCAGTGAGCCATGTAATCATCAGTACTGTGCAGGCTATGGAAGCATAGCAGAAATCAATCTTTGGGTGATTTGTGTTACAAACACATATTAGTGTTTGTCATTCATATGCTTTGCATGAACTTTGTCATAATACAAATGGCAACAAAGTTTACACATATTATTGAAAAAATATGTTTAATCAATAGTATGAGTTTTAATTGGATAGTTTATAAGCTTTATTGAGAAATATTTTTAAATAAAGCCAAGTATAATGACGTGTAAATAGTTGAAAAATTAGCGACCTAAAAATATCCATTTAAAAATATTGCTGTAAAATGTGAATTAGGTAGTTGTTTTAATTTTAAATGACCTATCATTATTCATTGATGATTGAGTCAATTTTAATTAATAATTATGTGAAAGAATAATATGTGCACTTTTAAAACTTGAATTAGTATTAACTCTGCTCCCCAATTAACCTGGGACAAACACTTTCAAAACAAACATATTTTAACCCTCTCAAAAATGTCCAAAAAAGTAAAATAATTAAATATATTCAAGTATATATTTAGTAGAATAAGATTTGGTAGAAAAAATAAATTAAAAAATATCTCTACCACAAGTGTGTCATCCTTCTTTGGCTGAATCTCAGCAAGTCAGATTCCAGTGTGCACTGCCAGAGAAAGTCTCACTGTGCTACCTCTGGGCCCTGCTCCTGGCCAGGACTCTTTCCTGGGAAGCATGGTACTTCTGCTTTTTTTTAAAATAGGGTTTCCTGTTCTGGAAGAGACAGCAGGTTCTCTTGCTCTAGGGCATCACTCTAACAGCAGAAGCTCTCCTGGCATGTGACTTTCAGAGAATGCTTCAATCCCAGTCAGTGTCCTGAGGTGATGTGGTTCCCTGTGAGCAAAGCATCTGCTGGGCCCTCTCCAGAGCCCTCAGCTCCTGGAGCATAGTGTCACCCTGGGGATTTTGGCATGCTCCCCTCCATCCTCTGAAGATCCCTGCTTCTGAGGGAGCCTCTTGCCATCAAGCAGTTGCTGTTTATGCTCTTCCAAAAGAAAGCAACTTCTTTGAAACATAACGGAAAGTTGTAACAGCTCAGTGCACTCTGACAAAGCTGACACCACCTGCAAGGCAGCCAGTGTGTTCCACAAAGATGGAACTATGTCTGTAGACAATTATTTCTCAGGAAAAGAAGTGAAGAAACAGAAATCTGGGAAGAGTACCAAATTAAGAACAGATGCCAAAAGCTGGTTATATCAATCAACCTGGGGCAGGCCTCATTCTTATGACTGGTTGGTAAATTAATAACACAAATTAAACTCCATATTTTTTATTATTTTATATGTTTGTTTTTATATCAGGAGAAATAACATGATGTTTGGTAAAGACAGAGTGGGAGGATGGAAAAGAATACAATAAAAATGCACTGTACCAAATTCTCAAAGAATAAAAATCCATGAACCTTGGAAGCTATGTCTTCAAAAGAGACACAATTTTAATGGCTTCACCCATAGAGTGATTTATACTTCGAGATATTATATTGACAAAAAATAAAGCAGCCAAGGAGGGTTTATTGTAACCCCAAGTTGGGGATAGTCTACAAAGGAAAATGTCTCCTTCTAAGTCTGGGAATATCCAAGCTGCCACTCATGAGTATCAATACTAGGGCCTTAATACAGTGCTGGAAAGAAATAGACTTCACTAAAATAACCAGGTCAATCATTAAGAATTAAACAAGGGATTCTAATAAACTCAGG